>NC_089804.1:19661211-20033711 GCF_029633855.1 Hoplias malabaricus | reverse complement strand
TGTTAATTACAGCAACATTATTTACATAGTATTTGATAGAGCTGTTTCTGTAATAATGCTGTTGCCACTCGGAGCACAAGCTAAAACTCCATTCTTCACTCTGTTCCTATCATCGGGGGGCTGTGAAGTTCACTCCCATCCCTTAGACTCTCCAACCACCTTCCATCTCCATGCCCAATCACCTGCTTTCATTCTCAGGATCTATTTGTAGTGAAGCTGCAGCCAAGTAAATCTGATTCTAAACCACAACAGCCCATATATTATAGTCTTTATGCTCATAATAAAAATAGATGTAAAGAAGGTCAGGTATATGATCAACATTTATTCTGAAATCAAGAGTATAAACAGGAAGTCACTATCCCATTTGCTGATCTACCAGACTCTAGTCTTCTAGGAAGGCATTGTAACATATATTGGGACTTTGTATTGAGTATTTGATTGTATGCAGCCATATAAATTATAGTCAGGTGGAACTACATCACCATGGAACAAAATAACCACTGCTCCATGGCACAATAGTAAATACTTAGGGGTCTTCATACCTCTCTAGCTGACACTTGGCATTGACCATGGTAACCTTATGCTCCTTACAGCTAAACGTGTTTGGCATTGCTTTTCTATAGAGCTTGTACACAATGTCCAGGGTGTTATAAATGGATACACAGTATAGTAGCTGAAATCTCTGATTATAAGAGGTGCCAACCTTTGAAGATGCAGTGCATTGTGTTTTCTACATTGTTCACATTGCTATAACAGCGATCAAAGCAACCTGATCATGGCAGAAAATCAAAAATTAAGTGTGGCAGCTCAGCACGAACAAAGAAAAACACTCTGCCTTGTGAATGATTGAATATTTGCTGACTGCCAGAAAAGGACATCACTCACTGGGTAAGACCAAGATAATGTGCCAGAATATCCCAGAGGCTTGCCAGCAAACTTATTTGATGCTGTGCTTTTGCCAAAAGATTACAACCATGAAACCAAATAATGAGTCGCTGGGGATGGATCACAAAAGGGAAATGTGGAATGGCATTGGAGCACGTTCCTGGGACAAGGAGAAGAAAACGACACCCTTGAGGAGCTTCGCCAGAAGTCGATTCATGTAACTGCTTTGTTATTAGCACAAGACTATTATGGAGGATTAAATACGGCATCTCCGACTGCCACTCCAACTCCCTTCCATGTCATTAGGAAGCTCCGAGTCTAATTTATGCCCTAAAACCTACAAGTCATGTCTCATCAATTGGCTTTCTTCGTTAATGAGGGAGAAGGGTGGAATTATCCCTGGGGCGTGTAGCACATTGTTTGTTTTGACATCTGGATGACTGTGCATCATTTCATTGAAGACCTTTCACACACAGCTTTATCTCCATAACTGACTGACATCACCGTAGACTTCCATTCAGTCCATTATTCATGTGTTCAGCCTAAGAGTTTCCATCACTTTCACTGTCACTGTGAACAGGGGATTAAGATTTTTAGTACCTTATAATTCTTACACATTTTGACATGCTTACCTGCTTCTCGAGAAATCTGCATGAAGGCCTCCACTCCTTTCTCCCCATAGCTCCCTTCTGAAGCCACTGTAGATACATAGTTCCAGCCCATTGCCTTAACAATGTCCACCATGGCCTGGGCCTGGAATGAGTCCGGAGGAACCACACGTGAGAAGAAGTCATAGCGCCGGTCGTCACTCAGCTCTGGAGCTGTGGAAGCGTAGCTGATCTGAGGAATCTGGAAAGAAATGAGAACATGACTTAAACACAGTGTAATCAAACAACTGAAATACTTTATAAGAAACCAAAGCTAAATTGAAGACACACTACTCTTATAGGTATGAAATATTGTAATTGTCTGAGTGGGGAATCAACCCCAGTCGTTATCCGCTATGCTAAACCACCTGCATGTAAATCAAATCAAATCAAATTTATTTATATAGCGCTTTTCACAACTGATGTTGTCACAAAGCAGCTTCACAGAATTCCAGTAAGACAAAGATTTGACATGAAATGTAAAACCCTCAAGTGAGCAAGCCAGGGGCAACAGTGGCAAGGAAAAACTCCCCCAGATGAGGAAGAAACCTTGGGAGGAACCAAGGCTCACAAGGGGTGACCCATCCTCCTCTGGTCAATCTACTGGTGATGATAGTTAGTAGTCCATGAGAACTTCAGTGTAGGGACAGCTTCAAGGCACTTGGTGGTTGCTGGAGCGTGGGCAGCTGGTCTGAAGCGTGGAGGAGGGTCTCGACAGTCATCCATCAGTGTCCAGACAGACAGGTGGGCAGTCGTTTACTCAGAAAGATGTAAAGGGATGGAATTAGTTTTGAACTGTTTGGTGTTTGTAAAGTAGAAAATATGAAAATTTCCAGAGTGTGGCTAATGACTCCGGCAGATCTGACTATGACAGTAGTCCTCATAATGCTGGTAATACTGGAGGGTTATTCATACTAGATCTAAGCAGCAGCAAATATTGCCTTCTGTACAGAAACTATGGACTGAGATTAGACTGAAAACTAGATGGAATAAGTTTACAGTGGTCAGGCCACGGCTCGGTCGTACTGCAGCGGCAGCAGATTTTGCTTGGTCAAATAATGGAGCGCTGGGCAATAGAATCTCTTTCTGAAAATGCATTCATCATCTCGGACAGGCTGCATAATGCACTCATTGTTTTGTGAGTTATGTAATGAAACAGTGAGTGGCGCATTTAAGCATTCAGACTCAACCGCGACCATGCTGTGATGCCAACACTAAATCCCTGGACAGTCGCAAAACACGCTTAGCCTCTCTCCATCCATCTAGTTTTAAAGAGCAATAATGTTCCCTTTGGTGGGATTTTAGCCTTCAGCTTTACATCAACACGCAACTGGAGGGATTCCAGCTCTATGGCGTCAAAATAAGGCCAAACCGTAGAAGGTGAAAACATTCCCAGAAAAAAATGGAACTTTTCAGGCTTTTGTCCTGTATCCACTATGTTTTTAGTGTTTACGTTGATGCCACAGAGTAGTGCCCAAAGCTTCAGTTGCACAATGCAATTTGGTTAATCATAGGGCTGTGCGAATAATCAAAAGTGAACTGAATTTCTATTTGATGTAATCGAGCCTATATTACTACACAGTGAGTGCACAATGAGTGCACAAAAAAGAGACCCAGCAAATTAGAAAAACAATCCTAGCTTTAATACTGGAGTATATTTACAGTTAAAGCTCCATTAGTGAACTATAAGGCAAGAAAAAAAAAAGAGTAATGAAATAACTCTTCATTAATTGTAATCGGAATAATTCAGTTACTTGTGAAAATGATTTGCACTCTCATCACCCAGAACTAGTTGATTGCACCTCATTTCTCATTTAAATAATGTGAATCAACCTTTTCCCACAAGAAATAAATTAAGTTCAACTATCAGTCCACACTCACTGATGATCACTGGGAAGCCCTGCTTGAGAATTGGTCGAATAAAATACAATGAAAAAGACTTTCGCTGAAATGAAAATATAAAGCAAAAGCCCACCCCCCATATATTGTCCAATTAAAGTAGTCGGTTCAACTCAGTCATCCACCTCCACCTTCAAAGTTTGATCATGATGTTCTGTCAATCTTCTGGAAAAGTAGCTCTAAAGATGAAAAATATGGTCCCCCCTGCCACAGAGCCTTCCATTGCATAACACAGCAAATGAAGTTATGAGAAAATGCTAGGCAAAGATCTCCATCTCTAATCAACACGGAAGGACCTCCAGGCTGTTTTTCCTAATGTGTTCAATAATCACTCGCCTTGAGCCGAATATTCAATATCAAGGCAATACAGCGACGCGTTTTATCAGATGTAATAATTACGAAACGAAAAGGGAAATGAAAAAAAGCTTGAGAGTGATCTCACTTCTCCAGCTGTGCAGCAGTATCAGCCAAAATATTAATGGTATCTCAGAGTCTGTGGAGAGATCTGGATTCAGGTTTGCAAGCTTAGAGTTGCTGCCTTTCCCAGTCACTTTAAAGGGTATAAATAGCAGTGGCAGACTCAATTTTTGTGAATCTGAGAGTCTGGCCCAGTCCTGGAGCCTGAGGTTTAGTCAGCAACATATGTGCTTTACCTCCAAAAACAGTGTTCCTACAGGAATTTCTTCAGGGAGGACACTGTCCCTGCTGCTCTAGGACCATCTGCCCCAGCAGTAATTTTCTCTTAACCTCTGTGATGAAACACATTGCTAAACACACATTTAAAGGAGAAAACATCTGTAAGCGTTCGTTGGGCACTCTATGCTATAAGCAAGGTGCAGAACACATGTAGGTGTAATAAATGCAATATTTATTTACCTTTATCTTGTGCTGAATTGCAGAAAATTAAGATGAGCACAGTTTTATTTTGGGATGATGCCATTATTTTTGCAACAGTAGAAAGAAATTGGTCTAAATTAGTCTTCACAAGAATGATTTTAAAAAAAGGGGAACATTGTAAATTATTAAATTGATGTTTCTAGGAAAGTTATGAAAGAAAGACTCTGAAATTATATCCAGTGCAAAGCTTTAGTTATATATTTTAATAATGGTTTACTGCAGTCAGATTGACCAGTGTGATGCTTCTAGGTATAAGTAGATAAACCAGACACAGCGCTTCTAGGGTTAGAGCAGCCTCTAACAAGAACTCCGACTTCCAGAATACCCAGGTGATTGTCTAGGAGAAGGCTATTTAAACCCAGAGACACACTCAGAACATGTTAATTTCATTTAACTAAAGTAAATGAAATGAGAAAGAAAAACTGCAAGGTTAAAAAAAAAAAACAAGAAAATAAATATCAGCTTAATGAATGTGCTGCTGTATTTTTTGTGTGTGGTGCAGCAGTAGTGCTCCCGTCCTCTGCCTGAGGTCAGTGGTTCAAACACAAACTCAGCCAAGTGCGTATACACACATTCACCTAGCACTCACACTCTTTATGAGTATTTTTCTTCCTTTTCTAAATGTTTAACCCTTTTGTCACGTCACAAACAGGTCCCACTTCTTGCATTTTTTTGCCATCCCTGACCATGACAAATTGTCTTTAATTCTAGATCTCAGACTGAGATCACAATGGTGAAGTTCCACAAACTTAAAAAATTATTCTTGAACTCAATCACATAAAAAAAAATGGACCAATGATTGAACCTTTACACAGAGCTCCTTATATCAGATTTTTAGATTTCAATCTTCAAGTTTTCATTTCCCTACCCTCCTCCAAAATTTACATAGTGATGTTTCTGCAGTGCTGAGTCTGGAGTAGCAATGTCAGAGGCCCTATTCTCTCTGTTACAGCTTAGTGGAGCATCACTGTCACGCCCTTGTCCTGTCCTGTCTGTTTTCCCCGCCATGTGCTCTCTCAGCACATGGCTCTGTTTGTTATTGTCCATGTCTCCGCCCTTGTCCCGCCTTTGTTCCGCCTCCTTGTCCGTCCTCCTCGCTATCTGTCACAGGTGTGTCTTGTGTGTCACTTCTTGTTTGTTGGTCATTCGTTTCATTCCTGTCATGTTGTTCCACTTCCAATGTTGCTGTGTCGTGTTACCCAGTCTGGTCTGTCTGTCTCAGTCATTTCCTTTGTCCTGTTATTAAGTCTGTCTGTCGTTTTTGCTCTAGCCCCCTGTGTTTAGTTTCAGATTTGGCACTGTGTTTATGTTTAGCTTTAGCTATCTGTGTTTATTTAGCTTTCTAGGTCTTAGTCAAGTATCTCTGTCTAGGTCTCTGTCAAGTATCTCTGTGTAGGTCTTTAGTCTGTCTGTCTTTCCCGTTTGCTATAGTTCTCCGTTTTAGGTTTAGTCTGTCTAGCTCTTTGTGTTTTAGTTTAGTCTGCTTTGCTCCCTTTGTCTGTCTCTGTTAGCTCCCTGTGTGTTGCCTTTCTATTAAAGTCTCTTTGTTTTGTTACTAAAGTATGTGTTTTTGCGTGTGCGTCCGCCTCCGTCAGTTCACCCTCCATGATTCCTGACAATCACAATGACTTTGAGGCTGATTTCTTTACTGCACCAACCTAGAAGACTCAGATCAAAAATACTAACCATTTTCAGGGCAAGAAAAATTGCACTTAGCAAAAATAGTTTCTAAATATAATTGGGTCTTTCCTGGAGACCTTGAAGGCTGAATAAGTGCTGCATAACAGTTCAGGTTTGCAGATCACCCTGCACTCTACACTTATTCTGTCCTTCATCAGGTTTTCATGAGAAACTCTGATCTGAACTTTCTGCTCTGGAAAAAATCCTTATACCCTCTGAGCTCTGCAGCATTCTCGCTCATGGAAATGGCAGACGCTTTACCACATCACCTCAGTGTCATCCTACACGCATGATTCCTGCTGTACAAAGAACCACTCTGAAAGGTCAGTGTGTCAGAGCCTCCTGACCGCTGCAGCAAACCCTCTGCAAACTTCAAAACGAGTTTGACTTGACTATCGCCCGAGACTTCCTGAGCAATTATCTTCTTAACTTTCCTTTCTCTACGACACAGGAATGGGATTTCTTGATCTCTGACCACAGCGGGCTGAACTTACACCCTGTCGTCCATTATTTCTCCCCTATGAGCAACTTGGGGCCACCGAATTTCAATGAGGCATTATTATTTTCAATTAGCCTTTTGATCTGCCTGGGTTTAACGACAAGCTGGGCATTTTCCATTAAAAAGAAGTTGATTTTAAGACATTGGAAATGGCTGTGGTAGCTATGTGCTACTGGATAGAAAAAGCCACACTAAAAATCAGCGAACTCTAAGAGTAAACAACAATAATGACGGTGTCATTCCAAGAGCTGCACCTCTACATTTCTATGATGAAAGACCTCCATGGAAAATCGAGCTATGCATTTTCTCCTAACTCGTCAAGGAGCTGTCAGTCTCCTATGCTTTTTATTTTTTTCACATCTTTCCATCATTTTGCCTCCCAGAGAAACATGTCTTATATCCATCTCTGAGATTGTAATGTCCAGGAAAAGGCTATTTGTCGGTGTAGAATATGTTTTAACGGCAAAGGACATTTATGACATATTATAATACACTGCAGAGGTATATTCATGACACTGCACATTATGAAGGTCCATGCACCAAGACATTATTGAAATTGGGTTACTCTGTACTCCAAAAGCTGAACATCAACGTGAGGAAAAAGTAGGACGTCATCATTACTGAAAGGCAGGTGAAGTACTATCCATAACTCTATGTGTAGTGTAAACCCAAGCACAGGTTTTGAAGCTACTAACATTTTAATTCTGCTGGTGTAATTTTAGGTTAATTCTTTTTAACACTGGTAGGGCAATCCAGCTGTGCATACAGTGAACATAGCAGTTTAAATATTGCTTAATAATAATAATTTATGAATTCATCCATTACTTTTCTGTAACACCTTCATTCTGATAGTAGATTTAGGAGCACAGGCCATTTAAAGTCACTGGGTTCAAGGCAGGAACACACCCTGGACAGGGCATGGCACCCTCACACCTGTGGTGCACACAGTCACTTACCAACATGTGTGTGTGTGGGCTGTGGGAGGAAACCCACACAGACACAGAGAGAACACACAGCGGCCTGAGGAGAGGATCCTAGCCCCTGCAGCTGTTTTTATGCTGTGACTGAAGTTCTTGTCTATGCACTATTTATGAAAACTCCAGTATCAACAAAATCCATACTACAATACATCAGCCGTTTTCTCAGTTTCACCGTTGCTGTGGCAACTACTCTTGGGCAGCATGCTGCAATATCACATTGTGAATAAGATCCACTAACAGTGACTTTGACCAGTAGACTCTGATTGTATTCACCCTTGAAAGGGTAGTGTGCCTTCAGTGAAGGTGTAACAGTGAGAAACCTCACTGTTAATGTTCATCCTTTTTCTTCATAGAGTGGGACTTGGATTGGAAACCAACCACAAACCCACAGCCAGAGTCTGAGAGACATGGCCCTGAGGTAAGACTTTGAATTCAAACTTATGGAAACCCTGCATCAGCTCACATTCTCCCTGGAATCTAGCATCTCTTTCATTCCCACCCTCTCTCCATCTCTCTATCCCTCAAATGGTGGTAGAGGTGGCAGAAGCAATAAGGGCCTTTGCATTATGGCGTTTGCATTTAACCTGAAGTACAGCCCTGAGGGAGTTCAGCTCAGAGTCTGAGAAACACTTCATCCACTGGTGAGACCTTGAGCCCTGAAATGTACAACAAACCCTGCCAAATTCTCCCTAGCAACTAATATATCTCATTCCATCACTCTTTCCCTCAAACAGCAGTGGCAGAAATGATATCAGAGCCCTGGTATCATGGCCTTGGCCCCTCAGTATCCAGCCCCTCAGAATCCTGCCCCTCTGTATTTATGTGTCTGCTCTGATGACAGCAAGGGCCGTGATGAACATTGAGCGTCCTGCGGCCTCTGGATAGTGGCCCATTATCTCACTCCATTATCTTGTCCATCAGAGTGAATGATCAGCAGACAGCCAGCAACCTGTGTCCCCGGCATCTCAGGGCTTGTCCGTGTCAGCTGGGGAGCTGAGAGAATAGGACCCCTGTACCGGCATCTGTCAGAAGAAAGTTTCGTCCAGGCTCACAAACAGCTAATACATCACGTTCCTTTGTGCTCTTCTCACCCGGGTGGTTATCAGCATCGAGGTTGAGGAGGTGTGAATAGACCATAACTTGTTGAGTCAATATTTGCTCTTTTCAAAGACAAAAGTCTGTCACACAGCTGAAACAGACACAAACCTATATATTTAAGGGTTTATGTTCCCAAGCTGTGATCACAAAGCTCCATTCCCTGGGCTATATAATTGTTCTGATTCCTTGCAAGTAAAAGCACAAGGATCCCTCATGGACTTTAAAGGGTATCAGAACATATGCTTATTAATGTGTGAATCTGGAGCCCACCAACCCACAAACTGTGAAACAAGACACCAGTCAGTTTTTTGTGTGCTGCCTAAGTAAGAAAACATGGGATAAAACTAGTCCTTCTGATTCTGCTCCACTTCTGACGTCTAGTGCAGAGACTTTAGAATTGCCCCGCCCCCTCATCAGAGTCTGTCCAATCACAGCACTAGACCCACATTTATGTGAGAGTGCAAAGACAAAGTTAAACATAGCAATGAGCGTGGAGAAATAAACTCTGAGTAAAACCTGAGAAAGTGAGAATGGAGAAAAAAAATAACTGAGCGAAAACAGCTAAAATCCAGAGCTTCTGCTCCTTGCTCCTCACTGCTGTGCGCTCGGGGTTGGGGTGAACAGCGAGTGGCTCATTATCATTTAAAGGAACAGGTGCTGAAAGCGGGCGTTCTGAACAGGGCTGTTTACACAGGGGGAGAACACTGCTGTGGGGTTTGGACCAAAGCAGGTCACAGACGTTTCATTAAGAAACAGAACTGTGTTCCACTGTGGAGGGGAAAATATTCACTACATAAAGATTTCTCTTGTGTTTTAAAGTACTCAACTCTACACACTTTAATAAAGAAGCAAACATGTCTGATATGGGATGAGTGGACAATGGTGTTATTTTCAGTTTCAAGCATCACTTTAAGACAATTTTAGCTGTTAGAAGAGAAAGTGTTATAAGTTGATGAGCTGTTATTTGGCTCAACAAGTCACTTTGCATCTGGAAAAAAGAAAAATGAGCTCAGGCTATTTGACATTTCACTCAAGCTTGTGTTTATTTAAATTACGCCTGCTTTAACACGACCCATTTCATATTGTAGAGCGTCTTGCTTTAAATCATCGTTCAGCAAAGACTTGGGTTCGTCAGGGCGTCTCTCCTCCCTCTCCATACTCAACCCTTTATCGGCCGCTCTGAATTTTGATCAAGCATTACACGCATTATAGGGTATCGTAAACAAAGCCTGACATCCGTGTGTGGGAAAGTCTTAAAAAGCCTCTAAAACATAACTGTCTGGATCAAATGGCCACACAAACACTACACGATCGTCTCAGTCTCCAAGAGACGATTAACGGAAATCTCCTCACCACAGACACAAGAAAGCCTCCATTCTCCAAACAGACAAAGCCTCTGAGCCTCTGTGAAAGATAATAAACACCTCCCCTGGGTCTTCTTGGCTCTCCAGCCCAGTCCTGGACAGCAGAAACAATGTGACAAGCTTCTATTGTTTTCCACCTCACGATGCTTAATTCCGACCTGACCCCAGAGCTGACCACACAGGCCAAAAGGGACCAGCACTTAGACGATAGATCAGACTTACGATCCACTCGGGGTCATTGTCAACACCAGGCAGCTGACAAGGCCAATAAAAAGCAGCAGACGAGGAACTTGATGGCAGAACATCACGATCTGAATGACATGGAGAAGCGCTGATGTCTCAGAGAAGATGTTGGATGTGTGACGTGTTCACTGACATTTCCACTGACATTTTCCCGTCCTCCATTTCCCACACAGCAAGAGCCAGAACTTGAGGCTATTAACTTTCAACACTGGGAAGATCTTCCAGAATGTGGGACATTAGAGAGAATAGGCTGGAGATTATCGGACTCTGCTGCATCTACAGTTCCAGTGAAAATGGTTCATCGGTTGTAGATTTAGCCTCTAAATGAGCCAAATATGAGCTAAATATTCAGGGTATATTTTTTTAAATTGCTCACAATTTCTAACATCAGAATCCCCATCTCATGTAATTTTGGGCACAGTATTATCCCCAAGAACAGAACAAATCCATCATAGTCTTCTGCAGCTTTAAACTGATGGAGCTCAGAACGAACGCAGCGCCCAATAAACTCTTCATTTTTCACACGGCTTCATTTTTTTGTTCATTCTGTTGAATAATTGTGATTTTTAATATGACACACAGTTTGTGTGCAGTGATTCTGGATAGGCACAAGACCCACCATGACCCTGGCCAGAACATGAATGAATATATGAAGAAATGAATAGACATAATTATGTAAAAACACAGCCCTAATGGTAAATACATAAACATAGTGCCTTTTTGCTCACTGTACATCCTCCACACAGCTTCCATACAAACACCTGCTTATAATAACACAGAAGTGATTGACAAGCGAATGTAAAGTGGGGAGTTATCTGTACATGCTCTACATTAATTGGATTGCCCTCGTCTTCCCCAGGCTCTGCTCCTTTGACCCTTAATTATGAAGTGCAGCTGGACGGTGGAGCTTTGAGTGGTTTGAGGGGGGTGCTCTGAGAATGTGTTAGGGGCCGAGAGGCTGGACTCCTGTTTTAAAGTTACCTCTAATCACCCTGACCCTCCTATCACTGTCTTCCCATTAATTACAGAGTGGGCCCCTGCTGGTGTGGGGTCGAACGCACTGCTCTGTGATCCCGAAACCAGATGTAGCTTGAGCTGAGGAAACACAAACAAGGTGAGCCACATATGCTGGACGAACTGTAAACAAGACCCCTGTGGGGTACATGCTTTGAAAATTCCTTTTCATTTTCTTTGTTTCTCACTCAACTCTCTTGAACATGAGTCTTAAACACAGCTGGACAAAGAGAGGCCCTCAAGACAAAGCTAGCTCAGACTTCAAAGTCTTCTTTCAAACGTCTGTGGAGAATTATTCACACTGTGGACAGTTGTTATGTCACACTATATTTGGCATCCCTGTCCCATCTCATGGTCACTGGACAGGGACCAGACTGGACAGGGATGTGCATCATACACTATATTCATTCATTCATTATCTGTAACCGCTTATCCACTTCAGGGTCACGGTGGGTCCAGAGCCTACCTGGAATCATTGGGCGCAAGGCGGGAATACACCCTGGAGGGGGCGCCAGTCCTTCACAGTGCAACACAGACACACACACACATTCAATCACACACTCACACCTACGCACACTGTTGATTCGCCAATCCACCTACTAACGTGTTTTTTTGGACTGTGGGAGGAAACTGGAGCACCCGGAGGAAACCCACGCAGACACAGGGAGAACACACCACACTCCTCACAGACAGTCACCCGGTGGAAACCCACGCAGACACAGGGAGAACACACCACACTCCTCACAGACAGTCACCCGGAGGAAACCCACACAGACACAGAGAGAACACACCACACTCCTCACAGACAGTCACCCAGAGCAGGAATCGGAACCCACAACCTCCAGGCCCCTGGAGCTGTGTAACTGTGCCACTGTGCCGCCCTCAAACATACCATTCCACCTTAAAATAAACAGAGCTTAGAAATGCGTTTCCCCACAGATGTAGATGTTCCCTCTAACTTCTAAATATTGCTGTTAGATCTAGTAATTAGCTTTCCATTTTCCAGAAGAAAACTCATTTGGACTTCACTGGAGAATTGATCACTCATGGCTATCATCAGAACGTCTCTTAAATGCTGAAACGGTCAGTTCTGTGAGTAGTATCTTGCTTTAAGTGTCGTCATTATACCATGGCTTTGTATTCAAGGCAGATGAGCAGTGTAGGTAAACGTTGCTGACCTACTTGCATGGACACCACATGCCAGAAAACATCAGCTCCTTCCTGGAGGCGTTTCCAGAAACATTATAATCACATGATGAGGACCTCCAGCATCTGATTCATTCTCTCATTCAGAACCCATCTAAACCTGAGAAAAGCCAGTGTAGTAGCCCTCGAGGAGGCCGTTAAAACAATAACTGTCCTCTCAGAAGTGACGTTTACACCTCGGCTCAGCGTCCATCCCTGCGCCGGGTCTGTGTTGGACGAGCGAGTTAAAGACGGGATTAGCATCGCATTTCACGACAGCGGCCTGGTGAAGTGTAATGAATTATGGAGCTGGAGTCCAGTCGCTTGGATTCATCCTGTCACTGAGCCCCGGAGAGCGAGGGGACACCGAGCTTAACTGTAAAACTGTGAAGTGAAAAAAAGGAGGAAGGAGGGAACTCTGTTTAACGTCAGCTGGGGCTGATTTAAAAGCTGGCGCCTATTATTTAGGCAAAGTATTTTCATTTCAGCGATTATTACCACAATATATTTCCCCTCCTCTCCTCCTCGCCTCATTGCTGTGCTTTTATTGAATAAGCCCATGCTGTGGAAAATGGAAGCATGAATTGAAAACACGCTGCCGTTCTTTTGTCTGACGAATGGGAGAGGCATGAGGGGACAGAATGGGCACTTGTAATGAAATCAGTGATTTGCGGCACCTCCTGCCAGCAGGTCACAATGATTAAAATCCAGGCAAATGAACTTGCCGTCTGCGTCGTTCTTCGCATAGCAATTATTTTTCCAGAGCTTGACTCACCCCGGCCACGTGCTGTGGATTCATTTGATGCCGAAGCAGCAGTGCAAAAGGTCCACATATACACCCTTGATGCACACCATAGAACCAAATCTCTTTATTTAAAATGTAGCTTTATAATTTTTTATATTACAGTATTCCCAGAGATGGCACTAGGGCGGGCAGCAGGTTTTCCATTTGACTGGCTCTTTAAAGGTTGTAACCCGAGCTTTAGCACTGAGAAACCATGTGGACACTATACTAGTCTAGTTCTATTCCGTGTTATCAGAATCACTTTAAGCTTGTGATGCATGGCAGATGTTGAATGGTCAGCTGATATTAGCATGGATAATTTAGCAGCTTTTTTGAGCTTGACCCTTGTATTTACACAGCTATGTTTGCATAGCATAATAAGCATTATATAGCATAGCAGTATAAGTAGTGCACACATACACACACTTGTGGACAGTTTCACACACTCACCCAGTCACTCACACACTCACACATTCACTGCAACACCACGAAGCTGCACCGATTGGAATACATTTAGGATTACATTTGGAAGTTTAAGTAAAGTAAGCTCATAAAATTGTAATTTAGTCTTAATTTAATCTAAATAAGTGGGTTGCATTAAAACAATAAGTTCAAAGGAAGGCAGACACATTTTTCTCCTCCTCCATTAGGAGTTAGCTCTAGATTTTAAAGTGGCCCAGATCTTTTTTACAGTGCGTTGTTTATGGGCTGTGCTTTATTAGCGTTCTGTTTAATGACGGTGAACACTTTTACTGTAACTGTAGAGTCGTGAGAACACGAGCCGCACATGAGCTTCTCTGATCCCCTTCTAATAGAAAGCTATGCAAATATCAGCTTGGGATTCTAGGAAATTAAATACTTACTTAAACTCACAACCTGACTCAACGACATGGTGGTAATCCTGTTTTCGACAACAACGGCACCCCTGACGTCAGTATAAACATGTAAACAAGATTACAGGCAAACGAGGTTAAAAAACCACACGCTCCTCAACACAAAGTTTCCCCTTTTTCATCTCAGCTTCGTTACAGCGCCAGTGAACTGCAGCTAATTAGGCTTTCTAATGAGTTCTCACTGACAAAAGTATTTGCATACGTAACACTGAGGATACGGTAATATAACAGTTGTATTAATGGAGCACAGCTAATGATGCATAATGTTTAAAGTTGAGAAGTTGTTTGTACTTGTAAGACACAAAGGTGATGCAGAAAAGTGAGATCAAGGTGTGGGTTTCTGTTCTATCTCATCAATTAACTTTAAATGGTCATTGTGTTGACAGCAAGGTGGCACTACAACTGCATGGTCTCAGGGTCCTGGGTGGGAGTGTCTGTGAGGAGTGCGGTGTGTTCTCCCTGTGTCTGTGTGGGTTTCCTCTGGGTGACTGTCTGTGAGGAGTGTGGTGTGTTCTCCCTGTGTCTGCGTGGGTTTCCTCCGGGTGACTGTCTGTGAGGAGTGTGGTGTGTTCTCTCTGTGTCTGCGTGGGTTTCCTCCGGGTGACTGTCTGTGAGGAGTGTGGTGTGTTCTTCCTGTGTCTGCGTGGGTTTCCTCCGGGTGACTGTCTGTGAGGAGTGTGGTGTGTTCTCCCTGTGTCTGCGTGGGTTTCCTCCGGGTGACTGTCTGTGAGGACTTGGTACATGTTTGTAGGTTGATTGGCGCTCTGCTTTCGTCCCTCACACCAACACACATGGCAGGTGGAGTGGAGTGTGTGAGTGACTGGATGAATGTGTGAATGACTGGGTGAGTGTGTGAGTGACAGGGTGAGCTACAAAGGTATAGTTCATCTTGTGTTATTTTCTTAACTTACTTGCTTCAGAGTCAAGTCTCACACACACACACACACACACACACACCCCGTGTCCTAGGCGCTCTGGATCCATAATGTAAACATCAAATGCAATTCAGTTATTTGCGCCGAGGGCAAGGGCCCGGGACGAGAGTCTTATTTCACTCAGCAGCCCAAGGCCAGCAGCGCCGCTGGAGTCTATCACACTGATAACCTTCCCTGAGATATTTACTTAACCCTTTAAACACTTGAGAATTATCAGCTGTCCATCACAATGTCTCCTCAGATTAAAGTCCTGATGTGGTACAGTTTAAAGGTTTATCCTGTACATTTTAAATCAAATCAAATATCAAACAATTACTTAAATTTCTCTCAGTTTCCCCGTCCTCAGCCTATAGGCAGCAAGCACTGATCTGAGGGGCGTAAAACTGCACAGTGCTTCACTCTGGAGCAGTGGATCTGCATTCCCTGGAGTGATGGAGGACTCCATGTTTGAGCTGGTGTATTTGTTGTGATACAGAACTCATGTTGTGATTATTTATAATTGGTTATAACTGGTAGTTAATTTACGGTCACTAGGCAAGCTCCTGACCAGTGGTGGCACTGTTTCACTAAACCCACACATACCCTCTGTTTTAAACCTGAAGAAGGATCACAGAGAGGGTGCTGTAAACTGTTGAACATTTCATTTTCAAATTGTGTAGGTGTCAGTAATTAACCTTTGAGTTTATGAAGAATGGATTGTATTTATTACACATTTTACGAGTCCTGGGATTTGATTTTAGTCAAAATTTGTATGAATTCACATTGAGACTGAGCTGAATAAGAGCACCACACTAATCAGCTAATTACAGAGTGAAAGTCATTATTATGCATTAAATAATTGTCCAAATACATAAATGAGTGAAATCATTTTAAAAAACGATTTCCAGCCCGAGCTGCTGCTGTATCTGGCGGATTCTTCCGGATGAAATATTTCTTTAATCAGCACAGCTTGGAATAAAACATTGAAATAAAAATGGCTATAAATATTGGATTACAGAAGTAAAAGGAAGAATAAAGAGCCTCACTGAGGGCACGGATGTGTCCCGGAACTCTACGGTCACGCTGCCTTTTCAGAAACATCAAAACAGTCAGTGCTGAAAGGCCCAGCTCTAACCCAGCCTTCCCATATCACCCTGCAGACGCATTCAGACGCGTGAGAGGCACGATTGTGTCACTGAGCTGATCCCCCCGCGCTGTATTCACGCTCAGAGCCCGGTCCAAATCCTCAACTTCTTTCCCAGGCTCGTCCAAACGTCCATTTGTCTACAAACCCCTCGGTGGGCCGTGGACAAAGGAAGTGGCGGCCATGTTCTGGGCCGATACCAGACGCCACACAATGTCCACAATGGTACGTTTTGTTGTGATTAATTTTGAGCCGTAAAAAGCCAAGCTGAAACTGAGCCCAGTCTCTTGAGGAGGGGAACGGGAGAATGGTGTTCGATGTGAGAATGAAACGCTGCTCTAAGCTCCAGCTGCAGCAGGAATTTTTATACCTGAGCTCCAGCTGGACACAGCAGGACGTCCAAAACCAAAGCTTTTACCCAGAGGACAGGGGTGTAACCGGATCACAGTGCTGTACGGAACCGACTGGTTCTTCACAGGCTTAAATGTGGAAAAGCCATTAGTGTCTTCAGTGGGTTAGGAACCAGTGTAAAATACGACATGCTGCTCTTCAGAGTCAGAGAGGGAAGTTTCGGACAGTTCAGGGGGGTCTTTCTAAAGGTGACACAATACATGGCAACAGTTGCAGAGAGATGAAGATAGAGACAGCTGCAGGGATAGATAATTCAGTTTAATAGAATGATATATGGATAAATAGTGTCATCTGTGGATGAAGGGATGATGGACTGATCATCTGACAGTCTCAGGCTTAGACAGATAAATGGATAGAGAAAGAGAGAGGGAGGATCACATGGATAGAGAGAATATAGAATACTGAATAAACACAGAGATTGGGTGCAGAAAGGGAAGGATAGAGAGAGAGAGAGAGAGAGAGAGAGAGAGAGAGAGACTAATAGGAAATCAGATGCCCATAGATCTCACCCATAGAGGGATGGAGAGTCGTAGAGTAGATAAACAAAAATGGATGAACAAATGGATGGATGAATAAATAGACAGACAGGAGCCAAGGAAACATTTGCAATCAACCACATCTCCATGTTCACAACCGTATGTCATGTTCACTGGTCAACCTCACTGTTCCAGATTCCCAAGCTCCAGTACCCGACACAAATCCACGGACACGGTCGTCCTTTTCCTGGGTTCTGATCCAGTTCCAAGCATTGGGAGAGGACTGAACCGTAGCTGAGGGAATGAAGGAATGCACAGTGATGGCTTTGTGGTCATCCTCACAGGTCAAAGGCCAGTACCGTGTCCTGAACATTAACCTGCCTCACCACTGAGAGCAGAGCAGTGTCTCTCTCGGGCCCCTCGGGACCACCCTCGCCTTCCGGTAACTGCGCGGAAGTGTCTGTAATATTAACAAACCATGATATTAAAATATTAATTAGGCTGTAAATCAGGGCAGAGAACAAATCAATATCAAATTAAAGAAGGAAATTAGCCGTTATCGCCGCCTCCTTCTCCTCCACCCTCCTGTTTTATGACGGAGGAAACTGTAGCCTGTAAATGGAAGAGGCCTGGAACTGGAAGGATCTGCTCAGATACGAAGCCAAACTTTGATGACAGCCGGCTCTCCCCCTCCTGTGTGTGTGTGTTTCCTTGCCAATAGAAGGAGTGACAGCTGGTCCTGTCCCCATGTCCTGTACTAGGTGTTAAACCCATGTGAGTCCTGCAGTTCTGCTCGGTGTAAATAAGGCTGTGCGCTCTCATTTGTTTCTTGAATGTGTGGCTAGGGCATGGACTCGGCTGTGGGTTCATTACACGTCTTCTTTGGACATTTCTGTAGCTCTAACTTCACCCAAAACACCAACAACCCACTGATTGACTGACTCCACCTCTAATTAACACCACCCATAGCTCCACACACACTCACCACTAAGACGAAACACTGGCTCCACCTCTTATTTAAACACAGAGACTTGGTAATTGACTCCACCCACTGATTTATTGATTCTACCACTTTATATAAACACCATCAGAGACTGTGGCTACAGCTCTACCCAGCTACAGTGTCTATACACTGAATTAGATTACTATGACTCTGATGGTGTATATGAAGTGATGGAGTCAGTAAATCAGTTGGTGAAGCAACACCTGCAGTGTCTTTAGAGTGAAGTCAATTACCAAGTCTCTGCTAGTGTTTACACCATCGTGACTTCACTCTATAGATATTACTGCAGCTCTAAGTCCATCCTTGACACCAACAAAGAAATATGTAAAGAAAAAGTAAAAACGCAGAAATATCGCACCTGTTTTTGTACAAAGTAAATTTGATCTGTTGCTGGTGTTATACACATCACATGTGAAGGCAGGAAGGATTGAAATATTTCCAAAAATGAAACGAGGTCCTATTACCACTTGCAAAATGTAACATTTAACATCCAAAGCAAAGAGTTTGTCTCTGAAAACATGTCCAGCGCGGTTCTGATGGCTGGTGAACGCAGAGAGGACGCCTGACAGAGCGGAGGGTATCTCAAAGCTGTAAAACGCACTTGAGTTAACCTTGCGCCAGATGATCCCGGAACCTACTGCCAGCAGCCTCCTGACGTCAGGCCTGGACCAGGGAGAGGACGGCAACTGCCCTCCAATCTGCTCCCAGTGTCTCAACACAGAAACACTGCCACAATCCAGAAAAGTGTAAAAAAAAAATGGGCCAAACCTAAAATAACGAAGCATTAAGCTTTAAATTAAAGGTAAAAAAAAATGCAAGCATCAACACGGTGTTCATTATGTTACGTAAAAAACTGTTTTATACAATTCTGAGGTTGTTTCTTCACGCTGTGCCGTTTGTGCAGGAAAACAGTCTAATGAGCCCCAAAGCCCCAGAGTCTGTCAATGGTCTCAGTCCGGTGCTAGGCTTTCGGCTCATGGAAGGGAAACAGTATGTGTTTAGACAAAGGAGACAACTCTAAACATTGAAAGCATGAACCAAGATGAGGATGTTGCTCTATTCCTGCTCCATAGGGGGGTAACACTGACTTATTTTGCTGTAGATGGAACTGACTCTAAGTTTGGGAGTGTGCTGACTGCATGAAAGTAAACACAGAGTGAAAGTGCTGCATAATTAAACAACTCGAGTTACACACGTGTTTCTGTGGTGATACAAACAGTGAATAAAAATGTAGTTGTTTCTTATTCAAACACACCGTTCCACCTTAAAACAAACAGAGCTTCTGGATGTAAACAAATGTAAAAGAACAGCATTTCCCCAGCATTTAATTTGTAACTTGGTCAATAAAGAAAACAATTCTATTGAAGTAATCAATCCTTTCTGTAATATTCTACCCAATATTTCTTATTAAAACCATCCATCCATTCATCTCTGTAAGCCCTTATCCAGTTCAGGGTCGCGGTGGGTCCAGAGCCTACCTCGAATCATTGGGTGCAAGGCAGGAATACACCCTGGAGTGGGTGCCAGTCCTTCTCAGGGCAACACACACACACACATTCACTCACACACTCACACCTACAGACACTTTTTTTTGAGTCAACAATCCACCTACCAACGTGTACCAACTCCTCACAGACAGTCACAGATGGGAGAAACCCATGCAGACACAGGGAGAACACACCACACTCCTCACAGACAGTCACCCGGATGAAACCCACGCAGACACAGGAAGAACACACCACACTCCTCACAGACAGTCACCCGGAGGAAACCCACGCAGACACAGGAAGAACACACCACACTCCTCACAGACAGTCACCCGGAGGAAACCCATGCAGACACAGGGAGAACACACCACACTCCTCACAGACAGTCACCTCCAGGTCCCTGGAGCTGTGTGACTGTGACACTACCTGATGCGCCGCCGTGCTTTCTCTTATTAAAACCATTACAGTTTTTTTTTTTTTAATTTTAAGGTCCATTTAATTGCTCTGGATTTTATACACTTTATAAATGTATATTTTCATCCGTGTATCATTAGCAGTGTCCACAGTGTGTGTGTGAAGCCAAGCACACCAAAGACTTGAAGCACGCTTCACTCGAGATGCAAGCTATGGATTCCAGTGGGAGCCGATGCGTTTGTTGGGGGCGAAGAGAGAGAGGAGATCTGGGCTGGGCATCCTGCCCTCTGGCTCTTCTGCCTCAGTGATCCACACACAGGACTCTGGAGGCTGAGCTCCATCCCAACAACACTCCCCAGCACCTCCAGAGAACATGAACACAGATTTGTATCAGAGCTCAGTTTCACCCCTTTCTAGATGCTCCAAAACGCAATGTCACTGTCATATAAACACACCTCTCCACAGCGGTCATTTATTTTTTATTTATTGCCATGATTTGAGAATGCTATGCTCTTTATATTGTGTAAGAAATAATAAAGAGAAAGAACCCAAAATGGTTTGGAATTAATTATATATTCAATAACTTTCATTATTATTTAAAAGTGAAGTTCATGACTGTAATCAAAACCCTTTTTATAAAATTCAGACGTTTCCTCTCCATGTGCTGCTCTGCAGTGGGTTTGCTCTGGAAACCGCTCTAATGTGTTTACGAAGCCCCAGTGTCTGTAAATGGGTAAAAAAACAAAGTGTCTGGGTCCAGTGCTAGGCTTTCTCTCTCTCTGCTCACGACAGAGGAACGCCATCTGGAGGTTTTTAGACAACGGAGAGAGTCCAAACGCAGAAAAGCACCAACCGAGATGAGGATGTTGCTCTATTCCTGCTCCATAGGGGGGTCACACTGACTTATTTTTCCTGTTACAGATCACTTAAGGTGGAAATGTCTCCAAACTCTGGAGACGGCTAACTGCATTAGCAACAGTGCTACAAAACTAAACAAATTAACAAATTAATTCAAACAATGAATAAAAACTTACAGATGATTTACACTTCAGACACATACAAACAACAGTGTTTTTTGTTTTCGCACAAACACATTGTACCACTATAAAAAATGCAGATCTTAGAACTGTGTTTCCCCACAATCGTAGGCCTTCTCTTTAAAGACAGATGTTCATTCAAATAAAATGTTAACAGGTTTGGTTGCAAACCAAATGCTATGCTATGATATAGATATAACATTAATATATATATATATATATATATATATATATATATATATATATATATATATATATATATATATATATATATATAATATAGATATGTAATTACACACAAAAAAAGAAAGAAAATCCCCAAGATTCATGAGGAATTCAACCACACTGTCGCTTCAGGTCTGAAATATCCAGAACTTTTTGGGTCCATCCCGCCACTGTGAGAAAACAACTCAACACAATGGGTCTTAAATGATGTGTTAAGAAGCTTTCTGAGAAGAAGAAAGATATATAAAGAATAAAAAAATTATTTTACCATCCGGTGCATCATGTCCCTACAAAGTCATTAAAACAGACGCAGATTATTCCTGACTCTCTTTCTCAGCAATGACGCATTCTTTAATAAATATAATAAAGATGCTTTATAAACTCTCACGACAAAAATGGCGGTGAATTAATGCAGGACGCCGCAGCATTGTCATATGATTACACAAGATCATCTTCTCTATTTAATGATCAGTGACCAGCGCTGAAGACTGAGAGCCAATGATATGATGAATGTGACTTTTTGATGTCTGCGGTTATTAAGCATCCTTATTAGCCCGCCTCAGGCCTCGCACTGTCCTTGGACTTTTGCATGCGGCTTTCAAATGTCCCCAATCAAATATTCATGCTCTCATCGCGTTTATAGTTTCTACTGACCTCACATCCCTTTTATTTTTTATTATTATTCTTCAGAAAAATCAGTAATTATACATTATAAGACATAATAATGCATAATTAATCCGTTGTTCCCCGCTGCTCGCGTTCCCTGCCTCCATCCATCATTTATCCTCAACCCAGCGTCACTCAGCGGCTATTGTTTTCCTTCAACTTCACTTCACTTCAACATAGTCGAACAAGTCCTTAAAAACAGTGCGGAATTTGTAATACATTGTTACATCCTGTTCCCCCAGTGGTCAATACCCCCCACAGTGCTCTAATCCACTCGCACCAGCACAACACACACTAACACACCACCACGACGTCAGTGTCACTGCAGCGCTGAGAATGATCCACCACCACATCACACCTGCTCTGTGGGGGTCCTGAGCGCTGAGGAACAGGGGGAAAGGGGGCTAACAATGTATGTAGATCAACAGATGAACTACAGTCTGAAACTGTAGATCTATGGTGTTTTTCCATTGAATGGAACCTACTTGGCTCGGCTCGGCTCTTTTGATTTTCCACTGGCCAAATCTGGTCCTGGAACCTGGCTCTTTTTACTCCCTGCTCGCTTCCAGAGTTGAGTAGGAACTAAATCGTGATTTGTAAACCTGGCAGAGCTCTGATTGGCCAGAGTGACCACAAATCAATCACCACGAACTGCAGAGCTCCAGCACAAACTCGCAGCTTGTATAATCTCTGAAGTTACAGCAGTTTTCACATTTGTTTTATCCTCAGCAGCTCATAACATTCCCCTGAGGGTTTTTTGAAGAGGTTTGAACGCTCCTTGGGTCGGTGGCTGATGAAAATCTCCAGCGAAAGCCAAACGTGCGACAAGGAAAACTGATCTGTGAGAACTGGGGTGTGGAGCTGTGTACAGTCCAAAAAAAAACAACATGTGAATACACAGCTCCTACCTTTGCCACTGGTTTTGTAGTGGCTTTCAAGTCTCAAATTTCCTGTTAGAGACAGGGTTTTGTGATGACATCAGCTCAGTTACACGGAGGAGAAAAACAACCAGGCCGCTGTGGACAGCAGAGCTGAGAGAATAGACAGTGAGTGCAGAAACAAGAAGGTCATGGTAATGTATTAACTGATCAATGTGTTTGCAGCCCCAAAATTACAGCCGTGTGATCTCCACAAACAAGGAAAAAGCAGCTGCAGCTCCTGAGCCAATGGTTGTCCTCGTAGGAGTGGAGAGCATCCAAAATATGTACCTCTTCACAGCAGCTGGATTCATGCATTCATGAGTGTCAACAAACGTCAGGAAGTGTAGTTTTAAAGCTGCACTGTTGACTCTCACCAAAGCCTTGACGGGAGCTATTTTAATAAAAGCTATTTAACTTCATAAGC
The DNA here is from genome assembly GCF_029633855.1 of Hoplias malabaricus. NCBI lineage: Eukaryota > Metazoa > Chordata > Actinopteri > Characiformes > Erythrinidae > Hoplias > Hoplias malabaricus. Next base: position 20,010,522 of record NC_089804.1, on the reverse strand, counting down.
CAAGCTTTATGAGTGTTATCTGCAGCCGTTGGGTTTTATCTCCTTGTTTGAATGACAACAACATTGACGTCCTGAAACATTATCAGTGATGAAAACTCTCCGGAACAGCAGCTGAGATAGGAACTCATCACAGCGTGCGCTTTGCCAACAGCTTAGCATAAGAGATAAAAGAATGAGGGGAGGAGGGGGGAGGGGTGGGCACAGTGCTTTCCAAATAGCACCTAGGGGAGAAAAGCTCAGAGAAATCATGATGCTCGCCAATGTGTTTGGCTTCCGCTGCTCTATTATTGGGTCCAGGCCTCATAACAGCAAATCTGCTATTTGGGAAGGTGGGACAGAAGGTGCTTATGCCAAATATATTACATCTTGAAGGAATAAAAGCTCATGAAAGCTCCATCTAGATGAGAAGTGAACCTTCAGATGTAGTGTAGTATGCACATGGTGGAACAGGGTGAAGCTATTACTCAGTACCGGGAGTAGATCAGCTCTGGGGTGGCTTCAGACCTGCTGGAGCTTTTAAATGTAATAACTAATAAAGCGAGTCGGTGATGTGTCAGATAAATAACACTGTGGTAATTGTTTATCAAGACACTCTGAATATGCTGATTTACTTTAAGTTTGAGACACTGGTTGTGCTAAAATATTATGTGTACAAAGAAGTTTTAGACATATTACATTTAATTAAACAAAAAGTACCCAACAATGAAGCATTTTGTTCTGTTCTTGGAAATAATACTGTGTCCAAAAGTACGTGTGAGTTTGTGTTCTCATACGATTTAAAGAGGGGTGTTTCTATGTTAGCATTCATTAACATAGCGCATTAGCACTTAATAAAAGGACAAAACAATTACCAATAAATGACAAATGAGTGGAGATTTAGTATGCAAATATTCATTCATTCATTCATTCATTGTCTGTAAGCTCCTATCCAGTTCATGGTCATGGTGGGTCCGGAGCCTACCCAGAATCTATATGCAATTACAGTAGATTAAATCAATTTCAGTAAGCCCCTTTAAAGACTAGGGCACACATCAACATCTATTTGTTATGTTGCTATCAAAAACAGTTAAATTTAGCTAACATTTCAAGCTAGGTTCCTCACTACTGCTCCATCTCTGACACCCCTTGGTGGACAGTAATGTAAGTCCTACTGATTGTTTTGATGTGTGTTATATATCTAAAGTTTAAGCCATTCCTGATGAATGCAGTGACAGAAAGACCTTTCTTTGGAGGTGAATTACTCACAGAAGCAACACCACGCCAACTCCTTCAGACAGGAAACACACATTTATGACACAAAAGAGTATAATATCTATATGTTGAACCACTCTACTGGAATCTCATGGGCTTATGTCTCTTAACGTGGTCAAGAACTCTCCTTGATACTTGGAAAAAGGAATTTGACTCGCATGCACAATGACCAACCTCAAGCCTGAAATTTTGAAGGGGAAGTCGATATATGCAGAATAGCAGACAGCCAATCAAAATGCATCTGGCCAAAACCTGACAGTGTGGCCAGGTTGATCCAGTGTGTGGACAGAATGTGGCTGAGTAGTGAATGTATTTGGCTGTTCCATTCCCAGGAGTGGGATTTTGGTTCAGTTTCCAACTTGATAGTGCCCTGAACCCACTATCATTGGAGAGTCATCTCTGTGAATAATGTCTATTAAAATTTAAACAATGGAGCAGCAAGCTCTTCCTAAAACCCATTTCCTTTCACTGTGGAATTAGCTTTTCCAAACAGAGGGAATCCCAAACCTCAGCATTTCAAGTTTATTCCATTTCTATGAAAAAGATTCACTGCCAAATTTTCTTCTAACGGGGCCTGTATCCTGCTGAGGGGACGTTTGGCATCCTCTTTCTGGAGTCCTTCAGAAGTCTCAGAGTGGCATTTAAATGCTATTATTTTGGGGGAAATCTCCAGTGAGGTCCAATTATTTACAACTAGAGCTTTGGAGGAGACACAGGCAATAATAATTCATTTAATACATTTAACATTTTTCTCTTTCTACTGCACTATTCGTTTTCAAGCATTAATACTGTTACAGCACTGGAATACATCAGGGAGCATCTGCTTTTCCAGTAGAAGCAATGAGAATAAGAGGGGAATTGGCCTGATGTGGTTGTTAAACCCGACTGCCCAACTTTCACCTACAGTCACGAGTGTTGGGTAATGACTAAAAGAAAGAGATCATGGATCTCTCTGTGATGATGTGGAAGGTCCCTGGGTCGAATTAGGGCTTAGAGGAGAGAATGCAGTTCCTGGCTTGCTTGGAAATGCCTGGGGATACCTCAGGAGGAGCTAGAGGAGGCTGTGAGGAACATGGACACCTTGTTCACTTTGTTTGCACAACCTTGAACTGGTCTTCGCAGATAAGAGAATGTGTGTGTATCTATAAAGACGAAACAACTAGATTGTGTAAACAAGATGTTTGTGTAATTGCATCAGTAAACCTGAAGCTGATATGCATGTGTATTACTGTAATGCACTTGTCCCCATCAGCACCACCTGAAATTAAATTGCTATTGCAAGCAATTAATGTGTAATTACACAGTTAGCCTCTAAATTATAGACTAAGACCCATATCTCCTCAATGATGAAGGTGAGCTTTCCAGTCTTTCCTCATTGTAACACACTCTGCTCCTGTCAAAATATGGAGCTGTTTAACCTTTCCACTCAAAAGAGCGATGACTAGTGTGATATATTATTCATCAAATCACAAGGCGCTGTACGTTGGAATCATTGGCTGTAATGGCACTTCCAGTGAAGACCGCTCAGTGCTCGGTCAATGAAGTCAGGTCACTGGCGGAGATGAGAACATGCTCTGACCCCAGAGGGGGGGTGAAATAACCATCTGTTTTGCACTCATTAAATTAATGAACCATGCTCCGTAGACACGCGGGCGTAGCGCGGAAGTTAATACCTTAAAAGCCTAGGCTAGTTGTTGGGTTTTTTCATGTTATGTTCTCTTCATGGCTTCTTTGCTTCTTTGGGCCCTACACATTCAGATGATTATAGACACTTGCTGATCTGGCGTTACGTCTAAACCCAAGGGTCGATGTTAGGAAGCGTATCAGAAACGTGAAGCGGAACACAAACAAGAGTTAACGCTTTTCTAAAACATAGCCAGCACTCAAAACACGATGATGATCCCAGTCTCATTTGCAGCTGCTCTAGTTTGAATGCGTGAATATTAAGTGGGTCTACAACCCGCATACGTTGTCTTTCTTTAGCTGATTTATTTAAGCTGCTGCTACTGCAGTGCTAAGTGCTGCCTGCTTTTAAAGATAAACTAACCACATTCGGATTCCGAATTAACTGCCACAGTGGAGACTTCCGTGATGCTAAAGAGATCCCGCTAGCTGCAGGAGGCGGGGATCGAGAGCAATTCAGCCCCTGCTGATATGCCTGGCAAACAATAAAGATGGAGCGCTCCATGCCTCGACACACGCATTTGATCTAGAGGACGGTCAATAAATTTTACATGGGGCGGGATATTGGAGTCTTGATGCCAGGAATCAGTGGCACCTCATCTGAATGTAAATGTGGACGGAGGGGAGGGAACCCATGGAGACGTCTCATTGCTGCCACCGGTGCGGGAGAGTGGAGAGTGTAGTCAACTACACAATTAAAGACTGTAGGGAAACTCCAGCAAATGTTCGCTTGCTATTCTCTTTTCTTTATTCAGCTTTTCAGACCTGGGAGGAGGTCAGGGATTTATTTACACGAACGGGCTGTTGCTAATCTATTCACATTCTGCCTAATCTCTTATGCACTTCCATGCGACTTATTCGAGTTTCAGTCCCGAGACGTTCCACCAGTTCCACTACATGCTCCCATTAACCCACAGCCATCTAATACATAATGTTTGAAACAGCTTCAACAGAACATCATCAATCAACATTCCTGAAGATATGAATCAACAGACCTTGTGCAATGTGGAGACAAAGTGGAGACAAAGACAGCCCTAATTCTTCCGTGAGAAATAAACGAAATTAAACCTTTGCTTATAGAGCGTTGTTTTATAACATAATTCCAAGTATTAAAGGTGAGACATAAAACCATTTGTAAAGTTCATTGGGTGCTCAGGGTTCTATACAGAACCAGTTTCTTTACTAAAGAACCCTTGTAGAACCATTATTTTTAAGTTACACTGCTCTACACTCTCAGAAATAAAGGTAGTGGTACATTACTGTCACTAAAGCTACAAACAGTGTAGTGTATCTTTAAAGGTACAGCAGTGGTGTTAGAGTCCAGTTGTGTTCCCTAAAGGTTCATTACATTCTCTTCTCCAGAAGGAGAGGGGGATCTCTGTAATCTTTCATTATACAACTGTGGAGAATAAAAGAACACAATAAAAGTCCTGGAGATAAATCGGGGCGTAAGAAATCAACACAATTTTAAAGTCTACCATTATAATATAATTATGTTCCATAGTTAAAGGTAAAGAATGTGTTCCCTTGAGCGTATCACAGAGAGTGTTTTTTTCAGAGAGTGTAGGTTTGTAAACAGCTCTTTTTTGCTTTGCTCTGGTGTCAAACAGCAGAGGAGGAGTATCTTCCTCCTGCTCTGAGAGAAGGTTTCCTGCAACTGCTGCCTTCGCAGAGCTCACATGGGGTTAACTCACTCAGAACCCTACTCTACTCTCACTGTACTTTCTTAAATATGATGGTCCTACAATTCTGTATAGGACCCTGAGCACTCAAAGAACCTTGTGCATGATTAAAGGGTCCTTTTGTATTGTGAAGGGGTTCTTAAAATTGATGGACAATGTGTTACAGATGATTCCATAGAGCACCTTTGAAAAAGGGTTCTTCTTTTGTAACAAATTTGACATCATAACAATAGAGCAACCATTTCTGGTGCTGTATAGAAACCTTTTTAAGAGCTGTGTTAATAAAGAGTAATGAGAGGTTGGTGAGGGCGGCACGGTGGCGCAGCAGGTAGGTGTCGCAGTCACACAGCTCCAAGGACCTGGAGGTGGTGGGTTTGAGTCCCACTCCGGGTGACTGTCTGTGAGGAGTGTGGTGTGTTCTCCCTGTGTCTGCGTGGGTTTCCTCCAGGTGACTGTCTGTGAGGAGTGTGGTGTGTTCTCCGTGTCTGTGTGGGTTTCCTCCGGGTGACTGTCTGTGAGGAGTGTGGTGTGTTCTCCCTGTGTCTGTGTGGGTTTCCTCCAGGTGACTCTCTGTGAGGAGTGTGGTGTGTTCTCCCTGGGTCTGTGTGGGTTTCCTCCAGGTGACTGTCTGTGAGGAGTGTGGTGTGTTCTCCCTGTGTCTGTGTGGGTTTCCTCCGGGTGACTGTCTGTGAGGAGTGTGGTGTGTTCTCCCTGTGTCTGCGTGGGTTTCCTCCAGGTGACTGTCTGTGAGGAGTGTGGTGTGTTCTCTCTGTGTCTGCGTAGGTTTCCTCCAGGTGACTGTCTGTGAGGAGTGTGGTGTGTTCTCCCTGTGTCTGTGTGGGTTTCCTCCGGGTGCTCCTGTTTCCTCCTACAGTCCAAAACACATGTTGGTAGGTGGATTGGTGACTCAAAAGTGTCCGTGGGTGTGAATGTGTGTGTTGCCCTGTGAAGGACTGGCGCCCCCTCCAGGGTGAATTCCCACCTTGCGCCCAATGATTCCAGGTAGGCTCTGGACCCACTGCAATCCTGAACTAGATAATAAATGAGAGAGTTATAGTGAAGCTCAAAGCCCAGTTAGTGGTGTAAAAGTGAGGCATGCTGAGAAATGCAGAAGAATCGTCCAGAGACAAGAAGCAACCTACAGATTTTGTGAGTTGTGCAGGGAAGTGTAAGCACAGTCTCATGGTCAAAGCTGGTCTGACTACAGACAGGAGGGGCTCAGCAATTCAAACTTTCTCCAGCATCAGGTCAGATGGGATGAGCAGTTGTTTGGCTCAACACACACACACACACACAGTGAATGCACTCACAGAGAAAACATCCCCACGAAGAGGCTTTAGAATCTAAACGCTGCAGTGTGTGAACACAAAGGAGGAGGAGTCGCAGCCATTGGCAGCAGATAAATCAGGCACTGCACAAGTGGCTTTCTGTCGGGAATCTGAAGACGTTGATACACATCCTCAATTTGGATGGAGACAGAATGAAGCAGGGAAGCACTAAAAAGGGCCTGAAAGCACTACAGCTACAGCTCGCCTCCATTTCCCCTCCTTTATTAAACACTTTCATCTCACCTACTTCAAACACAAAGCCAGCACTTTCTGTTTCGGACCATACACCACACTCGTAAAAATGATGGCTCTACAAGGGTTCTTTAATACAGGAAACGGTTCTGTATAGAACCCTGAACACTTTGCATTGTGAAGGGGTTTTTCAGATTGAGGGACAATGTGCCACACAGCACCGTTCTCAAAAGGGTTCTATGTGGCACCAAAAACGGTTCTAGTATTGTTACAATATCAAGCTTGTTACAGTAGAGGAACCATATTTGGTGCCCCATAGAACCCATTTCTAAAAAGTGCATGTTCAAAGAACCACGTTATCATGCATAAGGTTGTTCAAGTGTTCAGGGTTCTACATAGAAACATTTTCTTTACTAAAGAACTCTTGAAGAACCGCCAGCTCTAGTTCTAAGCTCTAGTACATGGGCGTCACATCAAATCAGGTTCATTGTGTAATCACATTAACACGAGTGTAAGGCGAGTGAAAATCTCAGGTGAATAGTCCCTCAGAGTAGTAAATATGCACAAAAATAAATTAATAAATATATAGTATGTGCATAATAAACTTAGGGTATGTACACATTTTCCACACATTAATGTACACATGGTTTTTAAAACACGTAAACATTCCTGTATAATTTCCTGCATATTTAAATTCATGTTTTATGACCTGTTGTTTCATTATTAATTTATTTATTTGTTTATTTTATGATTTAGTGGTTCTTATCTTCCTTAATTTGAGCCTGTTTTGTCTGTTACTGCTGATATGTTTTTGTATATTTTATTTTATTCTTTTATTCTTTTATAAACTGATGTAAAACACTGAGCTGCTTCCATGATGTATGAAATTTGCTGTGTAAATAATGTTATTTTTTATAATAATGCATTTATATATATATATATATAACTAGGAAGTGTGCAGATGCGTATATCATTTTATGATTTAGATGTTGACATTAACAGCAGGTAAGAAGAAATATATTTTGAATTCCTTATATACGTTTATAAACGTTTTATAGTTTTTAGAGTTCGGAGTTTCACTGTGATGGACTGAGAGACGAGCTCTGTTCTGTCCAGGGTCTAATGGCTTCGGGCTGAAGAGGGAAGGTGATTTGAAAGCTGCTGAGTGGAAATGATACAACATTTCAGTGAAGCTTGATGAGCTTATTTAATTGTTTTATTTTGCAATAACATACAATTATTTTAATAAGAGACCTACAAAAATGAACTTCTCAGTGAATCAATGATGATCAGTTGGTAAATACACACACAGGTGATATGATTGTTCTAATATGAAGTCTCTAACAACACATACACAGACATAACCACAGAAAACATCTTTAGAACATAAACACACAGATCAATGATCATTCTATTACGACAAGTGGTATATCAGCAAACGTAATCCCAATCCTTCATGAATCTTACTTCTGCCCGTATTTCAAGCTCGTAATGAACTGTGAAGCACAGCCAGCTGTAACGATCATTTATTTGCATCCCCACTCACCAGCAGCCATTACAAACCTTAACCCTTGGTCAATGACCCAATGCGAGCTCTTAACCCAATTATAAGAAAGTGATTTAGACATTATTGGGTAGTTACATACCAATTACACAGTCGTTATAACAGAAGGCAATTCACTCTTACATACAGCACTAAATGCATTTTAATCAAACCCAATGGTGGCCTAATGTGAGGTGGGACTTGTGATTATGACACTGACCCCTGCTCACTTCAGTATATTTTTCACACAGCTTGTCAATGCATGGCGTTTAAAAGTGAACAAAAATAGCAGTGACCTTCCAACCTTCCTGTAAAGACCTTCCGAGAGAGCGGACACTGGCAATGAAGCAAGAGACCCAAAGAACTTGTAAAGCAGGTCAAGTCAAGTCATACTTATTTGTATATTGTTTTTTACACCCTGAAGGTGTCACGACACAGCTTCGCAAAAATTGCAAATTTAAACACAAATCTAATTTAATATCCTGAAGTGAGCAGCCAAAGGCGACAGTGGCAGGAAACACTCCATCGAAGCTGGAGGACCGACCTCCTCTGGTCAAACACATTATAAAAACAGAGTTTTTATTTAAACCAGCAGGCTTGGAGTCTTAATAGACGTCCACAATAATTTTCAGCCATGCAGTATCTTTCCCACTTGACATTGCTGAAGTTGTGGGGAATAACCAGCAGTAACCAGTCCGAGAGAAACTGCCCTTCTTTGAAAATGTCTTATTATTGTGAGTCAAATTGAATCTAATTTCATTCTTAAAGTTATGAGGTAATAACGGTCATAGCTCCTGCATCACCAGAAGGTGTAGAGCTCTGTAAACAGACTCTGGATAAAGCAGTTCATAATTCAGAAGCTGTAATATTTCTCAGCATAACATTCATTTGTCTGAGGCTAGCAAGGTCCTCACTACAAGGTGCTGTTTTATTTCGGACACACAGCTTTGATTCTGTGGACATTTCCTTAAGATGCTTTTCTTGTTTCACATCCATGAACACTACAACATAATGACAGACAAGGTCAGCTTTGGCTTCACCCCTGCTGCAAGAGTGCCTAATGGCATTTCGCCTCAAATGCACTTAAACAAGAACCCTTCCATCACTCTCAGGTCCCAGGATGAAAGCTAAAACACACATGCGACAAGGTTTTCAGACCGGGAACCATGGCATTTTTCCGGAACTCTGTAATGATCTCATTTTCACCGCAGAGGCTCGGAGGAACACAGACGTCAGAGACTGGGACATTTGTATAACCTTGAATTCTTCAGAGGGAGGTGAGTAGGCTGTAGTCGATGATCTTCAGTTCCACAGTGTGCTTCCAGCTTCGCTGCATCTGACAGATTCCCAAAACAGTAGCGTTGCTGTGTTTGTTTTCCCATCCGCTGACTCACCGCACCTCTGCCAAATTACAACGATGAGAGCATCAGCTGTCATTCCTCAAGCCTGAGGTAGGAGGTGCATCTGGGTCACTCTTGAAAGATTGCATACTGTCGTGGAAAAGCAAAAGAATGAGGGAACAAACAGAGGTTCTCACATCTGTCAGAGACTAGACGCCACTGTCAACAAACCTGGTACTTACAAATCTTGAATTAGTGCAGTGCCGGCTTCAGAGGCTCCTCCCTCCCTGCAGGAGGGTGAGATCGTGTTTTATTAGAGAGCAACACTTGTAAAGTGTCAAGGACTTTAACTGACAGGAGTTGTGTTGTCAGAGATGCTCAGTCTATCAGTAGTTGCTGTTGGACTATGAAATACAGGATAACACTGAAGGCTGCTGATTTAAATATTCAGGCCGACAACCCTGTAAACTGGTAAATAAAGCCAGCCGTGTGAAACTAGTTAGCTCAGATTGCCCAAGCTCCTTCCTTATCAAGCATGGGCTATGCCTAAACATATGACGGCATACCTTGTGATCTCCAGAGACAGATTAGACTGTTAGCTCTTTTGGTTGTGTTTGTTTGAATATGATAATGAACTAATAATGAAAGGTCTCTTAAACAAGCAAGGTTGCAGTCATAGGGGACCACTCATGGTCCTGTTGTGAGATACGCACCAGGGGAACATCGAGTTTAACTACTTTTCTTCCAATCTACAGACCCCCACTTTCCCCCACCTCCTAAAAAACTCTCAAAGATAATGAAGATTTTGCTTTTCCAGAGGAATCCCTGAACAAACAAGACGCTTGTTCATCATCAGACCATCAGTGCAACATGTGATTGGTTCTGTTTTGTTTTGATTCCTGTTTGTGCTCCACCCCCTCCCATGTGATCATCCTTCCCTTGTGTTCTTATGTCATGTGTCCTGATTAGTTCACAGGTGTTTCTTGTCTGGTGTGTCTTTTTATAGCCAGTGTCTGTGGGTCCTTGTGGTTTGCCATTTGCCCGTCCTCTGCTTGTCCTTTGTGCTTCTGTTTTCAGGTTTCTCTGTTAGCTCTGTGTTTAGTCTCTAGCTTTGTGTATTGTTTCTAGCTCGGTGTATAGCTCTTTAGTCCAGTGTTTAGCATTGTTGCTCTCTGTCTAGCTCTGATTGTTTCTGACATAGTACTGCCCACTACTGCAAGATCTGCCTTCAAATAGTAGTATGGTTTGGTTTAGAAATTTCACATCTATTTTTTTCTATTTTCTATCTACATTCAATGGTTTCTTCTCTCGCCAACGTGTTGCATCATCTACAGCCAGATATAGTTTAAGAACTAGTACATGTTACTCAAATTATCTCTAGATGTAGATGATTTAATTTCATGCAACCCTTCACACCTATTAATCATAAATTAATTAATTAATTAAGTGTCCTTTTTTTGAGTGTACACTCCCATCCCATTTACTTCAGAATCTCTCAAAGTCGCTCTGCCTCCACAGTCCAACTCTGTCTTTATACTTCTCTATCCAAACTAATGAGCCAGTGTCCGAGATCTGCAAAAGCATTGGTCTCTCATTTCTATCATTATAAAAACATCATGTTACAAACAATGCCTACATCTACAGCACCCACCACAACAGTCCCTCCTACTTTAGAGCATTATTCCAAGTTGCACAAGTGGTAGAGTCAACTGGAGCTAGGGGAGATCCCATCTGAGACGTGTGCTGAATTGCCTGGAGTGGTTATCATGCAGACTGTGTGTAGGATGGGAGTAAGTGCTGTGGTTTCAAAAGGGCCACTCAGAGAGATGTGGGCTTTGTTTGATATCTATTGTTTGAAGATGCTGAGTTTTCCTTCCAAACCGTGAGGCGTGGTGTTCGGAGGAGGACTGAATCCCTGCCTCAGGGAGCTATGCACCAGAAAATGTTTCTTTCTGCTAGGCACAGAGGAAGAGGAGGGAAACAAGAGCATCACTTGCTAGGGCAAGGCTGTGCAGGAAGGATATGTGTGACTCAATGAACCAAGCCTTAACTACCACGGAGATGATAACTCTGCGTAGTTTCAGCATCGTGACGATCATAGCTGTGTTCTCCTCTAGCTCAACTTAGAACATGATGATCACAGCATGTATCTTTCAGCTGCTGGTACGGGGAAGATAAAGAGTCTATGGTGACATTGAGAAAGCCTTAGTGAGTTAGTGACCAGACTCACTTGGACACTCATTTGTAGCCTTAAACACAAAGTCCTGGTCTTGTAGCACTGATTTTACTCTCCACTGTCCTACTCCAAAATATGGCAAGTCTAGAAGATCAAGTCTGACACAAGCACCCAAGCTCAGAGCACATTACAACGCATGACACCCCAATCAACCCCAGGGGGAAAAAACAAACAAAAAATGAACAAGCCAGAGGCATCCTCTCCTTTCTGACAGACCAAACACTTCAATAGCTAATGACCCGCCTGGTCGCTGACAAGCAATTACAAAATTACAAGCCCCAAAACTCATCAGCCATGCCCAGGAAATTAGAGCCCTATCGCATGGGATTGTGAGTTTTTATCAAGCAGGACAACAGCAGAATGTCTGAAGAAAGGCCTGTCAGGAGTAAATTGGTGAGTTGGCAGCCCATTGTGACGAGCTATTGTGGACTTGCCTCTTTAATGCTGGTGTAGATTACATACACTCAGAGCGGGTAGCGCTAAGTGAATAATGGGATTAGCGTGGGTTAAACTGGATATACCGTCTCAGCAAGTCTTGAGATATGAGATAGTCCTCAAACTGTTTATGAGGTGCCTGAATGTCTGACATCGAGGGCCATTTTTAGACTCAAAGCACTTCCCAGAACCAGTTTGTAACTGGTTGTTGTTGAAGATGTTGAGGAACTTCCACTAGGAGAGCTGTTAACACTTTTTAACATTTTGTGTGCGTCATTTGAAGGGAGGAAACTATCAATGCATATATACGTGCAACCACAAGTTTTATGTCCACAACTAAAGCACACACCTTGTGTGTTGACTCAATGTAAGCTTCACCAAGGAGATCCAGACAATGCAGCAGGGGTCACTATAAGCTCCTATCCACACAGAGTCAGATTTTTCAGACTAAAAATGGATGCAATTTGTAACATAATGGAACCTTTACACAAAGCCTGGTTATTTGTTTTGTTTTTGTTTGTTTGTTGTGTGCCTATACTCTCTGACATCACAAGAAGATACTGGAAGAGGAAGAAGAAATATATTTCACTTATATATATATATATATATATATATATATATATATATATATATATATATATATATATATAAATAAATAAATATATAGCACTTTAACTAATTGATGCTCAAACTGAATGATGAATTCCCCATTCTACAGAAAAGACAAAAACACAGAGTTTAACACCTCATTCAGGATCTACAGCTGTAAAAGAAGCTCTTCTGAAAGTATTTCCCTAGGTCTGGGGGCAGTTTGAATCTCTGCTTCTGTGTGTTGCTCCTCTAATTAAAAATTACATTATTTTAACATCCATATATTTACATTCAGGGTGTTGCTTGTTCTGTAGGCCTTTGTGTTCTGCTACAAACAAGACAAGCTATTCTGCCACCATCGTGATGCTCGTTGATTTGTTCATGCAACCATGACAACTGAGATTTGATTGGCCGGCCTGTTTTGTACAAGGCACAAACGAGAACAGGCTCTAACTGAACATTTGACCAAGCTTCACAGTCCGTCAGTTTCTGACGCCGTGTGAAAGACAACGTTGATATGTGTTAGTTTTCAAAACCCTATGTAATTTTTTTTTCAGTGTGCATAGGCTTTAAGAGTGACGCTTTACATCAGTGACACTGTGTTGACAAAGTCGGAGTGAGCGCAAATGTTAACAGAGTAGACAACTGCAGCAATTTCCAGCCTCTCCTGTCAGATCACATTCAAACGTTCTCTGATCACTCAAACAAAAGAAATCTGTCATGGCTAATTTCCAAATTTCTCCCCACTCTCGGTTTCATGCCATGAGTAGATGTGTATCTCCTGGGCAGGTCTCTGTGTGAAATTAGTCATAATAATCAATACATGCACTTGGCCAGAATCCCACTGACGAGGGAGCATTTCATATTCAGGAGACGGAAAAACAGGACGGAGGAGCGGGAACGCAGTCGCAGTGGTTTCAATCGGCCCGAGGAGGTGCACATCAGCTGCATATTGAGTGTGTGCAACACAGTACAATGTCGTACATGCAGTTGAAATTCATGACATGCAGACGGAGAGGACTGAAACAGACCCTGACGTATATTTTAACAGAACAAAAGCTATTTCTATTCCGTGTGGACTCTGAGCTCTTTGTTCTGTCATATCAACACACTCCCTTTGAACATGAATGAAGACGCATCTTTCAAAGCCGTGGAGGATTTCATTGATACCGCCAAGATCATATTTGGACCATGAGTGATGGAGTAATGTTGGGCCAAGTGCAATTTCCCCAGTTCCATTGTTATAATAAGTATGTTATTTTAGATTTTAAAGTGAGGGGATTTAACTATAATACAGAGTAGTTTGGCTGTTTACGCTGCATTCAGTCCTCACAGCCTGGTATTAGGCCTAAACAGTCACACACAGATACACACGTGAGCCAACAGGTCAGGGTTATGTTTTTGTTTCAATGCTAATAACAGAACCCACAAAATGTAAGGCCATGATTCATTTTAGGGGGCCACAGGTGAGAGGGGAGATTGCAAAACACTTCATGGTCAACACTAGTGTAAGGGGATACATTTGTCACTATGGATTTTAGGGGCTGACAGACCCCTGGATGAGAAGAGAAAACCCCCTGATATGAAAGTCCCTCTGATTCAGATATGAGCAGAAAAGGGGACAATATGTTATCATCATTTTATTTCGTAGCTAGTCAATAATACATAATAAAATCCTGGACAAATTATCTATTACAGATATAGCCATAGTTTACATTTCATCAAGTTTGGTTTATTTGTGGTGGCTGAGGTGCAATGGGGGGTGGCTCCAGAGGAAGAAATACCTGTGGTGTAAGGGTTTGATCTGGTTGATGCCTGGTGTTGAGGTTAGGGTGAAGGCTCAGAGTTATGAGTTGCTGCACTTTAGTGTTTATTTCACACTTTACCTTCACAAAAACATAACACAGATTTTGTGTTGCGCTAACGTGTGTGTTTCACGCCTTGCTGTGACACTGGGGTTCAGCCTCAAGGACATGATCATTTTTACAGAGGGGGAAAAGTAAGCATTACAAAATGGCAACAAACTCAAGCTAAATGCCCTTCCTTTAAAAGTCCTTGACAAAGTAAACATAAAATACTAAATTTATCAGAAGTTAAATTGGCCTCGCTGTCCAAAGAAAAACATGTCTGAATGTTTGTGGATGTTTACTACATCATTTCAACACAGCAGCTGTCCTTCACACTGTGTGAATATTTCTGAACAAATAAATATTCATTCATTCATTCATTATCTGTAACCCTCATCCGGAGGAAACCCACGCAGACACAGGGAGAACACACCACACTCCTCACAGACAGTCACCCGGAGGAAACCCACGCAGACACAGGGAGAACACACCACACTCCTCACAGACAGTCATCCAGAGCCGGAATCAAACAGTGTTGTCCCATTCTCCTGTAAAGGTACTATTTTGGAGATATATATATATATATATATATATATATATTTTTTTTTTTTTGTATGGACAGCGATGATCCATCAAATATGCAGCTGTTTATCTGCTCCACCCACATTTTGCACAAGCCTCCTGTTTCCATCACAGGAGAAAAAATAAATCATAGTAAGCACCAAAGCCAACGCAGGCCATGAGAGGGAATTAAAAGGCAACGGATTCTGAAGTGTCATGAAAGGTGTAGTATTGATATTCAATGTGTTCACCTCTCAAATCAAGAGCATGCACTTCCTCCTGAGCGCAGCCGTTTAGGACTGAACAGCCCCCAAAATTGAGTTATCCGAGCACTCGAGCTGCTAAAACACAGCGGCTCATTCTCTATCTCGCTACGGAAAGTGCTTTTTGACTTCTCCAGCTCAAAGTAGAGCTTTCACAACCACTAGCATCACTGTGGGGAACACAGTGGAGAGGCTGTGACAGGTGGAGGAACCTCGGAGTGAGTGGAGAGGATCTAGTGAGATGTTTATTTACATTTCAATAATTAATCTTGTTACAGATGTAAGCAGATAAATTTGTTTGGAGGCTTGTGCTAGGACTTTTATTGCTGCAGCCCTCTTGGTCACTTTAGTTGGGAACTGATATAAAAGAGCAGCACAGATTTTTCTAACATTTCTACATTGTGATAAGTAGTTGTTTTATAATCACTAAGTGAGCTCCCGTCCACTGGTGGCGCTGTTTCACTAATACACTCAAACTGTTTATGAACCTGAGAAAGAATCACAGAAACAGTGCTGTAAACTGCTGCATCAGAAATCCACCTTTTCATCCATGAAGTGTGAACTTTAATTAGATTTAGAATCTATTGAATTTATTGGCCACTGTGCTGCACAGAGAGGATTGTTTTTTTCTATGCATTTAACCCAATCTGTGCAGTGAAACACACATTTACACACGCTAGTGAACACTAGGGGGCAGTGAACACACATGCCTGGAGCAGTGTGAAGCCCTATCCACGGGGTCAGGTGCATTGCTCAACCGACAACCTTCCGGTTACACACACAGTTCCCTCACCACCCGGCCACACGTCCCTTGGGAACTGTTTTTTTTTTTTATTATTCAGATCTGTACAAATTCACCTTGAGACCAGACTGCAGCTCATTCTGAGTGCAAACCTCATTTTAAAAAATGGCTGTTTGTTTTCTGATGTTAACATAATGTAAAATCTAAAACTAAAAGGTGCCGTAGATCAATGGTACGCTTCCATTTAAAAACAACACGCCTATCTATTTTGGAGTAAAACATCACCACACTAAAATGTGAAACACCTGCTTCATTTGCATCTGAACCCTAATCCCATTGAGTCGGTGCGAATGTGCCATGGACGCCATATTGATACGATTTTCACATATCGTTTCTGGAGCTGAATTTCCTCTGAAGTGATCAATGTCATCCTACTGTCCTTTAAACGCATCATCAGGCTTATGAAGGGAGAGAGAATGCGAGATTGATTCCTGGATAAATGATGTTCACCCCGCGGTGTATTCAGACCCACTGAACTGAATCTTCAGCCATTTTTCCTGAATCCTGAATTCATGAGGCTTCACGATGTACAAGACACTCTTTTCACTCAGTGCTTATTTCTCCAGTGCTCGTTGTGTCTGTTTTGAGAATAAATAACATGAGTCTTTCAGGAGTTAAAGCATGCTTCTATTGTCTCGATAATTTGGTCAGAGGGGGTCAGAAGAGTTGTTTTAACCCTTTCGCCTATTGAAGTTCTGATAAAATCAGCTGTGTTCAATATTATCACAAGTCTTTAATCTTTGCTTGTGCAATTAGTGACGTAGATATTGTGAATAACAAATAAACATAGCAAAATACTGTACAGTGATCCCTCATTTTTCGCAGGGGATGTGTTCCAGGACCACCCACGAAAAACAAATTTCCGCGAAGTAGAGGAAAGATATTTTTTTAATGTATTTAACGAGTATTTGGACTTTTAAACCCCTCCCTGTTACTGTTAACAACCCACCCTTTGCATTAAACAGTCGTTCTATAATGTTTTTCAGCTGGAACTACATGTGATATCCCACCAGTTTCTTTAATAGAGTCATTCCTAAGCTGTGATTTAGCATCAGTAAATTTCACTCGGATGTGGACATGAACAACACATGTACTGTACGTAAGAAACACTTGTAAATGATGTATTGTCACCTACAGTCCTAGTCTAATACATGGAAATAATAAAAAAATACTTTTAATTTACACATCTGTCACGATTTTCCTAGATTTACCCTCAATATCCGCGATATAGTGGCCATAAGCCCCTTGAAAAAACCCACGAAGTAGTGAATCCGCGAAAGATGAACCACAAAATAGTGAGGGATTACTGTATTTCATTTTCGAGAATCACATATTTGGACTCAGTTATGTTCATGTGAGGCTGATTATTTAAATGAGGCTTGATTAACCAATGTACGCATTAGTCTCTGCACCCCTAGTTTAGACCAGTATCGTTGCAGCGTACTTTGCACGTCCAATTTTGTGTCTAATGGGGCCCCACCACATTGGAGGCTCCGGAACAAACAGCTTGTTTAACAAACTGCCAAAGAGAATGTGTAAGTTACAGTCACTGATAAAAATAACGGTGAAGCAGCAGTCACTAAAGAGGTGGTGATGTGGCTGGTGAATGGTTGGTGCTGGTTGATTGATCCGTAGGAATCTAGTCACAGTCTTGACCCTCCAACATCCTCAGTCACTTTTACTGACACTGCCTTTAGATGTCAGAAGATGTCAGAATTCAGTTTAGTGTCTGGTTAGCATTAGTCACACAGAAAACAGACTGGGGTGGTCTTGTTTCACAGTGTGTGGATTGGTGGGCTCCAGATTCACACATTAATATAAACATGCACTGAACTAGGGGTTTTATAATATCCCATTATGGCGCAAAGGCATGCATGATTAATAATAATGTATCAGTAACAGACTGATGTGGAGGTGACTGTGGAGAAGAGAGCACTGACGACACACTCAGCTCCTTCATTCAGCTCTGTGTTCTCTGAAGGAATGTGGCTCCTGAATGACTGTGATTAATTGTGCCGTCTTGTCACACCCAGAAAACACCACATGGAGATCTCCTCCACACACTCTGAAAGTGTGATATCTCCATGGAAACACGCACACACTCAAACATACATACACACACACACACTCCTGCGCAGTATTAATCACCGTCTGTGGCAACACGGCAGGTGAATGGCTTTAACAATAAACCCGTGATACCATTAAATATCACATCAGGGCCCGGCCGAGCCCTAACATCAGCTACAGTCTACACCCATCAGCCATAACATTAAAACACCCACCTTGCTGCACACTCATTGTCCATTTGATGCATACTGTTACTCTCATAACCCATTTTTCTTCAATGCTCAGTGTCCACTCTCTGTCCACTCTGTGAGACACTCCTCCCTCGTTGGTCCACCTTGTAGATGTAAAGTCAGAGACAGTAGCTCATCTGTCGCTGCACAGTGTGTGTCGGCCGTCCTCTAGTCCTTCATCAGTGACACAGGACGCTGTCAGCTGGATGTTTTTGGTCGGTGGACTGTTCTCAGTCCTGACACTGAGGGGTTTAAAAACTCCAGCAGCACTGCTGTGTCTGATCCACTCTACACCAGCACAACACACACTAACACACCACCACCACGTCAGTGTCACTGCAGCGCTGAGAATGATCCACCACCACATCACACCTGCTCTGTGTGGGTCTGTGGGGATGGACTACATGCTGTAACTGTAGAACTACAGCGTGCCCCTTTGTGCTGTATGTTTGTTTACTTGAGCTTAAGTTTTGTCTGTGGTTAGTTTACAGCTAGCAAAAAAGAGGGCTACACCAAGCGAATCTTCTCTAAACGTCTTGAAGATAATTCCAAAAAGATTCCAGCCAATCAGAAACCTGGGTTCAGGTCTGTCCAGGGCTAGAGGTGTGGTGAGGGCCATTCAAATGGCAGCCATCAGAGGGTTAGCAGTAAAGCAAAGAGGAGATGGCAGACTCTTCATCGGAGCATCCACTCCTGCAGCTCAGGTTTGAGGAGGCTAATGAAGAGTGGCAGTTCGGCCAGCTGCTGAACCCATGGAGGCAAACAAAACGTTCAAAACATTCAAGACGTCTGCAGAGCAGGTCTCTCAGACGCCTCCAGTGACTGGAATTGCTCTTGACTTGTGGATCATGTGTAGATGCTCCAGAGCATCCCAGTTTGCTTAATACTATTCTATAAAAAATTACAGAACGACTACAAATGTCTGAACACAGACTATTTTCAAGGTCAGCTTCGCATTGTACGGCACCTTGTGTTTTAGATGAGGTGGCTAATTCTTGTTGCAGTTGTTTATTACATGCTGCCATCATCGCTAGGTAAATTTGCACAGCTCTGCTCATGAATATTCATGTTTTTATAAGCTGTGATAATCAAGATCTTATAAGCAGATATCACAGTCCCCTCATATCCAGAGGACACATTAGAAACAGCTTTTCTGTCCTGTTCCTGAGCATCTGCTTTCGTTACTAAAGCCCTTCTCCTCTGAGGATGAAAGACATAGTCCGCTCCTCAACGTATGGCTTTAAATAAATAAAAACAAAGGCAATGTTTGCCGTGGACCCTTGGGGTCTTGTATGGCGCAGTTGCGAATGCTGCCCACACAAGGTGCCTGTCCAGATTATACGGCTCATCTTGACGTCGCAGGCTTGGAACACCTAGGGATAACCCCCTGTTCTCAACCCAGCCTTGGCTTGTCACACCAAGCGTTCCACTTCACTTCCTCGCCTTTATATATCAGATCCTCATGAAGGAAAATGTCCCTCTGCTGGGCACTTGGGGGGGGGGACTTTGTTTTCAGGGAAAGAAATATAAAAAACAGTGACCAAAACAATCCAGGGTGAACTACAAGTGATTTGTGCAGATGGTGAGTCGACTGAAACTGATTCAATTGGGTTTTGGTCCCCACAGTGTGATATATATTGTACACACACACACACAGCAGCCAGTGGGCAGCCAGACAGTGCACAGGGAGCCGTTATTATTACATAATGTGCTCACTGTGGATGTTGAGGGAGGAGAAAGTGCTGCTCCTTCACTCCACCCACCCACCAACACTTCCCCATTTTCTTCTGTTGATCCACAGTTTCAAAGCAGTGACCCTCTGATCCAAAGTTTTAGCCCATGGCCTTGTGAAACAGCACCACCAGTGGACGAAAGCACACTTATAACCAAAACTCATAGCCAATTAAAATCAACACTAACCAATCAGAACACAGCCCTGTTTGTCATGTATGTACTGTTTGGAGATCTTGTTGCTCTATGTCCTGTACTGTGTTGGGTTCTTTTCTGTCATTCACTAAGCTCAACTGTGTATTTTTGCTTCATTACAGGCACCAAACGCTTGATTTCGCCCGTACCTGAGGTTTAAGATGTGTCTCTGATAACAACAGGCCCATGCTAATGCCACAGTCTTAAAAATAACTGTACTACAAAATGTTCTTTGAGCAGTGGCATAGAAGAACCACTTTGGGTTCCACGAAGAACCATTATTTGCAAGAACCTTCTTCACTCTCACATCTCTTGAACAAACACGGTTTTAATGGAACCAAAAGTCGAGTGACATCGTTCAAAAATCGTTTTATCCCAAACACTCCCGCAAAATTGTTCAGAATCGGAAAAGAGACCTCTCTGGTTCTACACCCGAAAAATTGATGTATTCCTGTTTCACTGCAGTCTGTTCTTCTTCAAACCGTACATTCAGGGACTGTTTTCGCAGCTCGTCTGAGAGTAACCCACAGCCTCGGGAATGTATTATTTAAAACATATGAGCCCGGCCCATGAACCCCTCTCTCTCTCTCTCTCAGCGGGGGATCTTTCATTCTGCCCTCGCTGTCAATCAAGTGTCCAGAAAGAGACAGGGCTCATGAATGGTGTCGGGGGGTGGATGTGATTTGTGGTGGCTGGTGTTCTGCTGTAATCAAAGCTGAGGAAACAGTAAACATAAAAATGAAAAGACGAAGCTCTAACTCCAGCTTCTGAAAGAACGAGGCTGTACATTTGTTTGATTGTTGAGTGACTGGGTTAGGGTTAGGGACTGTGTGTCCTCTTCCTTACAATCACTGAATAACGTTTTCTGTTTCCCAGGACTCTCTTTTTCAGCTGAAATTTTGAATTGCAGTTTCTCAGAGCGTCCTCTCATCTGTGTAAATGACAATTAGCTCTGGCTCTGGGAGGAGGTTCCAAACAAACACAAGCTCGGAGAGATACAAGAGACGGCAGCAGAAATGATATTTTTATTTCCCTCAGAGTTTCACCTGAGATTCAGTAACTCGTCTGTAGTGGAACTCTTTATAACTCTGGTGTTATTTGTCCCTTGACTTTTGCCTCTCCAAACAGACAAACATACATCAGAAGATTTATTTTAAAGTTATGATGAGTAGAAGAGGGCAGTCTCGCTGATAAAACTTGAGGTTTGAGGTTAATTGACGATCCAACTCCCAACTCTCAACATGGGAATGTATAATGTTAGAGAGGATCAAACTGGCACGTGTTAATTGTTCTTCCGACTGATCTCTTACAACTTGTTTAGCATAAAACACAATTATGAATGAAGCAGGGAAATGTTTGGTGGTCCTGGTGGGTCTGTGCTAAGAGAATATTGCCCCAGAACAGCTGGTGTATCTTTAAAAATACTAACTCTACAGGATAAGGCACAGAACTTCTCTAGTTTTATGGACTTTTCCTAGTAAACTAAAGTCCACAAAAATGAAGATACACGTTCTTTGGAGAGTGATATATCACCGCTGTATAATTATATATAGCTTCACAGCTCTCAAACAAATTCTGGTTAAAAAATGTTGTGTACTGAAGTATAAAAGTTAAAATCTAAGCTGAAATCTATTGAATGCTGAGACAGTTATTGCTCTTTACATCTTGCCCCTTTCAAAGCGGGAGCAAATTTAATGGGGAGTTGTTATTGCGACATTAAAGCCAGGTGAAATCTAATAAGCTGCTTCTTTATCCCATCAGCCCTGTGTGGAAATGAGAAAATGAGCAGACGGGAGCATAATGGTGCCATCGAGGAGGAGGGCTTCATTCTGCTCTTCCTCACAGAAATAAGGTAATTAATAGGAAAAATGAAAATAAAATATATAATATACCTCTCTCTCTCTCTCTCTCTCTCTCTCTCTCTCTCAGCCCTGTGCTGTTTACAGTGCCTTGAAAAATCAGGCGATGCTGTAACTGTGTTAAAGGTGTAGGAGGTAGACAGATGGCACATGTGCTCATTTTTCCTTTTTGAAATTATTATTATTATTTTCTCAGTCACAATCTGAGAAAATGTGACTGTTTGTTTTGTTTAATATTCATAGCGTATTTAAAAAGACGCGATGAGCGATGGTCCGGGAGCGGCTCGGCTCACGAGCGACTTCGGGAAACAACAACACGCAACAGAGCGACAAATCCCAGGCAGTGATTCAGAGCAAATAATTGCAGATTATTTATTCTAAGCCCTGATTTAAACATCCTGGGAACTCCAAAGCTTAGAGTAAATCCTGTTCGGGAAAGTCTTGTCATCTTATGACAGGAGCAGAATATTTAACGGCTGTTTATGACTTTAAAATACGCCCCGTTAGATCAGAAAGACTCGAGGCGGTAAGAGACTTGTAATCATACAGTTCACTAAATCATTTATTCATTCTTAAGGCTTTATCCCACTATTGGCCACTTGATTTGATCCGATTGATCCATTGCCAATGAGCACAAAGCAATAGGTTCAATAAGGAGGACGTGAAGAGGTTTTATCCTTCGCCGAACCCCACAGCATCTCTCAGCTCATCTCCTGATCTGAGACTCTCCTGATCAATAAACATCTACAACCTAATTACAGCCATTCAGCCGGACCCCTCCGTCCACCTCAGGGTCTGTCTCTCACTCAGACGAAGAGGAAGGTGATGTAATGCAGCTTTCATATTCATTTAAAAATGGCAGGTATTCTGTTCTACTGATTATAACTCTTCCTTCATGTTTTCTTTCTCATATTTTGTGGTGTTAACATTATTATATCACTATTATCATCTTAAGTTTAATTTCTATACACTTTTACTCTTGTTTATGTTCTGTATGATATTTAATTATTACTTTTAATTAATAGGTTTATTTTGTGTAGTTCTTTTGACTGCCTCTAGGGATGCCTCTTGTCTGCCTCTTGTCATGCCTGTTTTCCTAGCCATGTGCTCTCTTTGCACATGGCTCTGTCTGTTGTTGTCCTTGTCTCCTCCCATGTCCCGCCTTTGTTCCGCCTCCTCGTCTGAGTCTCATTTGTTACCCTGCCCCCTCGTTATCTGTCTCAGGTGCGTCTCGTCTGTCTTTGGTATTTAAGTCCCCTTCTTTCGCTTCCCCTTGTCGGACATTTCACCTTTGTTTTGCTCTTTCCAAGTCAAGTCATGTCGTTTCGTCTTGTGTTGTTACCTTCCTAGTCAAGTCATTTTGTTTCCTAGTCGTTTGTTTTGGTTTCCTATTCATGTCGTGTTGTTTCTTTGTTTTGTTATATTAAAGTCATTGTGTTATAGCAAGTGTGTCCACCTCCGTCAGTCCGCCCCCGTGATATGTGGCACTCAGACTATGTTAGGGTGACTGTACGCCCTCTTTTCCCTGGACATGTTCTTTCTGGGCTCTCCCAAAGGGGTGTGAGGGTTGAAGTGTTAGGGTTGGAAGCTGAGAGCACAATTGGGACACACTTTGCTCACATTCATGTGTTCACATCACTATGGCTTAAACACAGTTCACCGGTTTTCAGCCGAGCTCCGCTCTACATTAGTGTTTGTCTAGAGCCTCGAACAGAAGTGTCAAAGGTTGTTGAGGTAATGTATCATTAACCTCTTCATGTGTGGATGTATTTCTGTCGCCATAAGCCTTTTGTTTTCTGCTGTATAGTTTACAAAACACCTCTTGGTCCCTATAATGGCACAAATACATGGACACATCTGACCATTACTGGCTTAGTGATGAGTGAATTACATGTGTGCAGCGTTTCTGTTTAACTTTAAACAAAAATGGGTAAAATCTCTGGATTATTTACGGCAGAACACCAGAGAATGAGGAAACGGCTGTGAATTATTATTTCTACATAAACATATCTGGTTCCCCACAATGCTCTGTCCCTTTGTAAAGTATTATTCTGGATGATAAAATGTGGTGCTTGCTTTTAGTAAGGTTTAAAAACTTCACAGTACTGTAGCATCATGTAGTCCTGTCGGTTCCTATCACGATTAAAGAGTTTTCTGGTGTTAACCAGTTGCTTGAATTTAATTTTAATAAAGGGCTCAGTTTTTTAGTTCGGAAGAAGAAAAAAATAACAGAATTTCCCTGATAATCATAAACAGTCAGGAACTGGCAATGTGTTTTTTAATAGTGTATATGTTATTACTGTTTAGGGTCAAATGTCCAATTGGAAGACACCAGGCATTTGATAATGGCCTTGTTAAAAACAGACTGTGGATGCATTTGTCATATTTTCACACTTTTTACCGTGATATAATTCAATGCAATTGGAGTTCTACAGTTGTTATAATTATAATAAAATTACTAATAGAAGAATAGATAATAATACACTGATAAAAGAATACATTTTTTTCTGTATGAACTGGTTTACGCTCCACAGAGTACAATCTCTGCTGCTTCCTGGGTGTGAAACTCTTTCAGAATCTGAGGACTGTACCTTTAAAAGCCACATCTTGTGCTTCCCTACAACATGTTTGTGTATAGTGTCCTATTCTCCCTAAAGACAATGACCCCACGCTTCAGTGGAGTGTGTTATTACAACAGCATCTTAAGGTGGTGTGAAATTATCTCATCGTTTATGTTATGATTTTAATACTAACAGTAATAATGAGATCCAGACCTTTTAATCAATCAGCTGGCAGATGCAGCGTAATCCTCTGTAGACGTTTTCTTAGCTTCCTTTTAAAGCGATAGATCAGTGTTTTAATGTTTGTGATTATTTCTGACACTATTTTGGAGATTTGTGTCGTGAAATTGTATCTGTGAGTGACCTGTGGGGTCAGTGGAGCTGATAAAATGGGTAATGACTGTAGATGTAGGCGACAGTTTGGCCTTAGACACATTCGTCCCTCTGTATCTTCTCCCGAGACCAGTGCTTTGCTCCATGTCTGTCCTCGCTTCTCTGAGTCTCCTTTACGCACACCTTATGACCTCTCAACTTAGTGCCAGTCCACCTTAACACCACCACATCAGCCCTGGCTACACATCTGGATTTAAACTAGCGTCCACCTTTCCTTAAGCCGGAGTTTATCTGACCATCGTCGCTCCAGTGACCCGCTCTGAGCTTTTATCTCCAAACAACAGCTTCAGAAACGGACGGAGGATAAGAAGACAGCTGTGGACTAAGTCTTGATCTCTGTTTGGAGACAAACTGAAAAACAGTAAAATATCCCATAATTACGGATTGGAGGGGATGTAGCAGGAGGAAGGAGAGAATATGGAATTGTTGTTATTTTCTTTATTATCGATAATTCCATTTTTGCTGAGATTTCTCAGTCTTTATCAACTCCACCCACACACACAGCCCCAGCCTCCGAGGTTCTAGGTCAAACCACTGCTTCTTTATGAACGGACGCTAACACAACGCCACTGCACAGCTTAACAGCCCATAAACTTTGCACCACCTAACACCTTGAGAGATGAGGGGAGAGAGGGCCGTCCTACCCACACAAAGAGCACGTTTAAAGGTGCTCTTTAGGACTCCTGACAAAGTCAAGTGTTGTTCGGGAAAAATATATATATTTGTATTAGTATTTTTCATCATATTTTTATGTATTTGTTTATTTGCTCAAGCATCCATTTTATTTAATTACTGTTAAAGAAAAACACGTATCTCAATGTTTGTGGAGGTTTAGTTTACTACATCAACACAGCCGCTGTCCTTCACAGTGTGTGAAAATCTCATGATGAATGAACCAATAGAACTGCTCCAAAATTATCTGAATAAAAGCTGTTTACTTTGACTTCCTTTGAAATATACATTTTTGTAAATCATTGAATGACTGCAGTATAAAAGGTGCTGTATAAATAAACGTTCCAGGCCAATTAAACCCAATTCTTGGATGGTCTTATGTAGCTAACTGAGACCCCCCCCACCACCCCCAGTCGTAAGTGGACCTCCACTGGGAATAAGTAAATCCATTTGTGTTAATCTGCACTGATTGCTGAGACTTTGCTTTATCACTGAAGAAAAGCACTGTCTACAGCTCTGGGATGCTCTAAAGCCACCAAGGTCAGCATGAGGGGTATAAAGCCCCCCAGTGGGCTGTGAATCACTGTTACTCTGATCACCGGAGCGATGGAGCTCCATTCTATACCTCTGGGATGAGTTGGAGTGATGTCTGAACCACAACTAATCATCACCAGCACAGACGTCACTGATGCTCTCCCAGCTGAAACCATCAAATCCTAACAGCAATGTACAAATATCTAGGTTTCTTATCACAAGATGGATGACCAGGTGTCCAATTGGCCATTAACATCCAGGTATGTTCTCTGATTCACTCGCAGTGTCCAAAAGAACATTCAGACCGGAGTCTTCGGCCGTTTTTACATAATCCTGATGTTGCGTCGGCACACCTGGCCTGATGAGTGGAATATTTCTCGACTCAGTGAACAGACTCAGACCGTGGCCTATATTTTCTCTTCCCCCCAGCTGCGAAGCCAAAGCAGATCACATTTTTTTAGAAGCTCTGAAACTGCAGCAGGGGAGAATCACTGGAACCACAGCCACCTCAGACTGAGGGGATATTTCTCCACAGACACAGGTCACTGGCAGGCATTTTAAACATAAACATTTCCAATTATTTTTATTCCAGTTACGGAGAAAATATATTGAACAAAACTCACAAGTCTTATTTTTGCACCTTATTTAAACAGGGGGCTTTATTTCTACAAAATACTAAATACCCCGCCCCCACTTCCCCAACCCTGACCCCACCCCCTCAATCCTGACCCCACCCCCTCAACCCTGACCCCACCCCCTCAACCCTAACCCCATCCTCCTCAACCCTAACCCCATCCTCCTCAACCCTAACCCCATCCTCCTCAACCCTAACCCCACCTGCCCAACCCTAACTTCATCCCCCCCAAACCTAACCCCACCCGCCCAACCCTAAATCTACTCACCCCAACCCTAACCCCATCCCCCCAACCCTGACCCCACCCCCTCAACCCTGACCCCACCCCCTCAACCCTAACCCCATCCTCCTCAACCCTAACCCCATCTTCCTCAACCCTAACCCCACCTGCCCAACCCTAACTTCATCCCCCCCAAACCTAACCCCACCCGCCCAACCCTAAATCTACTCACCCCAACCCTAACCCCATCCCCCCAACCCTGACCCCACCCCCTCAACCCTGACCCCACCCCCTCAACCCTAACCCCATCCTCCTCAACCCTAACCCCACCTCCTCAACCCTAACCCCACCCCCTCAACCCTACCCCATCCTCCTCAACCCTAACCCCATCCTCCTCAACCCTAAACCCACCTGCCCAACCCTAACTTCATCCACCCCAAACCTAACCCCACCCGCCCAACCCTAAATCTACTCACCCCAACCCTAACCCCATCCCCCCAACCCTAACCCCACCCCCTCAACCCTAACCCCACCCGCCCAACCCTAACTCCATCCCCCCAACCCTAACCCCACCCGCGACTCCACCCAGAAAGGTGATCATGAAACGTATGGTAGTGGTACATTACTGTCACTAAAGCTACAAACAGTGTAGTGTATCTTTAAAGGTACAGCAGTGGTGTTAGAGTCCAGTTGTGTTCCCTAAAGCTTCATTACATTCTCTTCTCCAGAAGGAGAGAGGGATCTCTGTAATCTTTCATTATACAACTGTGGAGAATAAAAGAACACAATAAAAGTCCTGGAGATGAAACGGGGCGAATGAACTCAACCCTTTAAACTTTAAAATCTACCATTATAATAGACTAAGGTACAGATATGTTCCCTGAGGGTACCACCACAGTGAGTTTATGAATGAGTGAATAATGAAAGCATTAAGAAAATCACTTGTCAAGCAGGCAGTTTATGTGCTGCTGTAGTTACTTGTCTTTTGGTCAGATATTAGATATTTTTTTATTAGATATATTGGTTTAGATATTTAGAAAACACCATGCAATCATTTGAATAGTTTAATAGCATTGTTTACAGTCAGTACACTCATGAACACGCACTTTAAGGATCACCCTAGGAGCTATATTTTGGAAGAAATCCCTTGTTCAGTGTGTGTTCCACCAACCCACACACTGTGAAACAAGACCCTCCAGTCTTTTTCTTGTGCGCTGACTGAGTCAGAAAACACGGGATAAAACGAGGCATTCTAATTCTGCTCCACTTCTGACGTCAAGTGGAGAGACTTTAGAATGACCCCGCCCCCTCGTCTGAGTCCGTCCAATCACAGGCAGGAACACACCCAGGAGAAGGCGCTGGAGGCAGGCTACAGTCAGAGTGAGTGTGAAGAGGACAAACAGCGCTGGAGTGTGCCAGGCTTAATCCGTCATAGTCTAAATTTTGAGTCTGATGGATCATTCCGGCAAATGATCCCTTCTCGTGTCGAGTTTAATGGTTGCGCAAATTAATCGGTCGCACTTAACATGACAAATGTCAATGGGCCGGAGCGCTGGAGCAGGGCGGGGGGCCGGAGCGAGTATTGATTTGAGAGGGGGGGATTATTTCATTAATTACTGGTATGTATATCAATGGCGCTTTTCCAAACGAGCTGCTCTTCTAATGATTCATGGCAGAGATTCTCAGCGGGACGCTCTCATTTCACAGGCCACAGAATGTCAGCCCCTGCTTTATGCCGTCAGCTCAGGGTTTTCCAGGCCGTAATATGGAGGAGCAGTCACGCGGCCTTTGGAGGAGATAAGTGCGAAGAGCCAGGGCACAAAGAGAGAATTAGACTCATTCTGCGGTGGCGAAAACGGCAATTCTGCAGTAGCCGGACTGGATTAAGATTACAGCGAGGCAAATGAGCAGCTAAACGCTGGGGTAGATTACACACTCAGTTTCTCAGCGCCAGGATTTGTTGGATTCACCACTGTGTTCATGGAACAGGAATAAAAGAGGGCAGTGATGGTTAAAGCCACTCAACTTACAGCTAAGGCCTTCTGTGATTGTTACCATGGCAACATCCCTCATTCATTCATTCGTTCATTCATTTATTCGTTCATTCATTCATTCCCTGTAAGAGCTTCATCCCGGTCTGGATTACAAAGGGTTCAGAGCCCACCCAGAATCACTCAAAGTAATAAATTAATACAAGAGCTTGAGAATATGATTGTCATATTTTGATAAAAGTTAAAGCTATTTTAAATTTAAATTTGAAGATTAATTTCAAATAATAATTTCAAAATATGCATTAAATTCAGGGCAGGATGATGAGGCCAAAGTTATATCACAATATAGATTTTATATTATTGATTGATTAAATAAAATTGTGTTGGTGCTGCAGGTGACTGTCTGTGAGGAGTGTGTTCTCCCTGTGTCTGCGTAGGTTTCCTCCACACATTGGTAGATGGACTGGTGACACCATAGGTGTGAGTGTGTGTAAATATGTGAGTGTGTGTCACCCTGCGAAGGGTGTGTTCCCACCACGACCCTGAACTGGATACGTGTTTACAGACAATGAATGAATTACTGAACTCTTGATATTGTTATCGGTATTGAATCGTTGTCCCGCCCTGTTCCAGTAAAAACACATCACCCTCCCCCTCCTCCACCCTAGCACTTCTCTCCCCAGCAGGGTCCAGCCACCATTACATAACACAGCCTCCCGGTAGTGAAAGACATGGCAACGCACGTTTCTGGCACGCCATCCCAGCGCACGCAGCCTGTGCTGATAAATGAGGTTGGGATTTCCGGCTCGGAAAAGGCTCCACAGCTGCACGGAAGGGGAAGAAGATGAGGGTAGCAGATAAAGAAGGGGTTATCAGAGCAGAACTAGCCTCCAGGTGAGCCCCACTCTCCATCATCCCCAGGCCTAGGGCAAGGAGGCAGGGTTTCAGCCCCATCTTGGGCAGCTCTGGTGTGGAGAGGCCAGGGGTCTCACCTAGGGGTCAGTGTGTTTGTGTGTGTGTGTGTGTGACAGGACTAGAAAATGTCCAACGGATGAGCTACTGTCTCTGAGCTACATTTACAAGGTGAACCAATGAGGACTCCAGTAGCACTGCTGTGTCTGATCCACTCTACACCAGCACAACACACACTAACACACCACCACCACGTCAATGTCACTGCAGCGCTGAGAATGATCCACCACCACATCACACCTGCTCTGTGGGGGTCCTGAGCACTGAGGGACAGGGGGGAATATTAATAGTCTGTGATGCATAGAACCACACACACACACTGCCACCTCTGCCTCTGCCCACAATGACATTCCCAAGAAATCCCACTCTCAGCACGCGTCACAGTTGGGATTTAAACCTTCATTTGATAGGGTTCACCGCGCAATCAATTTCTCAGACGCATCCTTCAAGGATCTGAGGTAAACACTGCTACAATTTATCTATACACCATTCACACAGTGCAGCGAAAATACTAACGGAGCATTCCTGCAAACACGAGTCCCGCTTGTCATTCCGACTCTCCATGTGCTGAATTATCCGAACCTGGGTGAAGGAGCGTGTGGCGACCGCGGTATTTTTAGAGCTTGCCGACGGAGGCCGGTGTCAGTTCCTTCTTCGCGTCCTGACAGTGAGTGATATCTGGCATGTCGTGTCCTTACTACGGCTCTAAGGCATCATTTATGGCCCATGCAAACATGCCAAGCGTCCCGAGATCAATAGACGCTAACAGCCCATTGGACGGCCATGATAACACGGGCCTTTGTCCGGTTCGGGTCGTCCTGGCCGTCACTTCGGCGGTGAGATATCGATGTTTTAGTGAGGAATCAATAAGAAAGAGCAGCATCTGTTTGCACAGAGAGTGGCAAGGGATTGAACAGATCGCATTTTCAGAGGAGACTTTGAGACAAATTATGAGTTCGTGTACGTCCATCTCTGGAGCAGCTACACATGAGCCTAAGCTATTCTCAAGATAAACACAGGCTAAAGCACTGAGCTGTGAAGTAATGCAGCCTCGTCCAATCCCTGATGAGCTGGTGTGGGTTGTGGGATCCAGAACTAACCAACCAGCATCAGCCATCATTTAATGCAATGTCTTAATGCAATCAAATATATATATATATATATATATATATATGTATAGTGCTTTATCCATATTAAGAAACGTAAGAAAACTCTCCAGGACGTTCAGAGCCGACTGATTTGATGTTGAATTTGTCACAGAAGTAAAAGCAAAACACATGCTGTTGACACTCAGGTGCATCATTGTAAAACGTATTACGGCGTAATGTTAAATATCTCATTAACAAAGAGAGCTTCTCTGCACAAGGCTTGTTTTCCAGCAGCACCTCCCGCCTCGATCTAAAGCAACAAAACTGGAGCTGTTAAAGGCACAGGGTCTAAGAGACGGTCTGTGAGTGAAGGGCTTTCTCAGAGTAAAGCTGGGTCTTAGTGAAGCCCTTTCATAAAGTAGAGTGAAATCACAGGCAGGTCCTGGCAGCGTGGAACTCACCGTTTCTCTCCTGAAGTAAATCTTCACCACTTAAGATGTTCAAAAGCTTAGAGAGAGAGAGAGAGAGAGAGAGAGAGAGAGACTTGGGCTTCTCCCTGGCAAACGGTACGAAAGGCACAGACGCGTCTGAACGTCCCGACTGCTGACTGGAACAGTGGGACATCATTAGCTATATTTATCACTAATATGGAGCATGGATGAAGCTGGATAATCCACTCACATCGAGGCGGGGAGCACGGTGGGGGGGGGGGGGGGGTGACTCTTTTGAATGCCGTATCAGATCGAACAGAGCTCGTGCATAAAAATGTGGAGCATGCTGCAGTTATAGAGCAGGGCACCTTTAGCCCACAATTCAGCATCAAAACAGTACCAAAAAGCCCCATTTCTTCAGTGGTTGTTGTAGTGGTGAACACTACTCTCCTACGCCTGGCCGACAAGGGTTTGATTCCCAGCGTTGGCCCAAACAAGACCCCATTGCATCCACGTCTCCATCTGTAACACCATCAGCCTCAACACTGAGACCAGCCCCTGTCTCTTGTGTGTGTTCTGTCTTTTTTTTCTTCAAATACAATCCCCACTTTCTCTGATACCATTTAGGTTCCGGTTTTCCAGAGGCCTTCGCACATTGCGTTCCAGCTGGTTTTAACTCGCAACTGTCGCCAGCGCTGCCAAGTTAAACATAGCTGAACACACACACACACACACCGACGTGCACTCGTAACTCATTCACATTTGTCTAATACGCACTGATGTGGGCGGCACGCAACTGCGTTTCAGAGCTTTGTCCAAAAAAATGCAATGGCGTTTTCGAGAGCGAGGAGAGAGAGGTGTGAGAGTGCGGTGTGTGAGAACGGAGCCAAACGAGCCTCGTTCTTTCAGCAGCACGGAGAAACAGAGCTGTTCCTACAGCAGAATAAGAGCTGTTCTATTAGCTTCACTGTGGGAAAGGAGCTGTTCCTTCGGTTCAACTGTTAGAATAAATGCTCCGCCTGAGTCTTTCAGTTCCACAGAGAGAGAGAAGCTGTCCTTTAAGTGGCACTGTGGGAAAGGAGCTCTTCTTTCAGCACCGTTAATAAGAGCCCCACTGTTAGCGACACTGCTGGAACGAGGCAGTGTGTTGGTGCCCGACGCTGAGAGACAAGATGCTGTTCTTTAAGCACCTTGGTCAGAATAAGAGCTGCTCTATACCCTCACTGTGGGAAAGAAACTCTGCCCTCAGCGCTAAGATGCTGTTCTTTCTGCAGCAGCGAGAAACAAGGAGCTGGTCTTTAAAGGTGAAGCTCGTAAGGTTAATCCAATACACCTTTAATAACATTCTGAGAATGTTTCCTCATCGTTTGCTGCTGGGAAAAGGTCCAGTGTTTGCACACAGCCCTGGATTAGTAAATGGGAACCAAATTAAGTGCTTTCAGACCAAACTGGCTCAGGCATCTCTCTCTCTCTCTCTCTCTTTCTTTCTTTCTTTCTTTCTTTCTTTCTTTCTTTCTTTCTTTCTGCCACAGCCAAGAATTGACAGCTACCAACCAACAACAGGATACAGTCACTTCTTCCTCACACACACAACTCCACCTTAAAATATGTGGAGCTTCTGAATAAAAACAAACAACAAGGATGAGTTTGAGTTGCTGAAAACTGTAGTTCTCCTGAATTGTGTACACTGCCTTTAAGAACCTGTGGGGAAAAGAGCTGTCCACACTGAGAACCAAAGAGCTGTTCTTTCAGCACCACGAGACAAAAGAGCAGCCTTGAGAAATATGGAGCTGTGGAAACTGTTACAAACAGAATGCTCCATAACGCCCTCCAACACCTACACACTGACCCCCACACACCACCCAACACATCGCTCCATAACACCCTCCAACACCCACACACCGACCCCCACACACCACCCAACACACCGCTCCATAACACCCTCCAACACCCACACACCGACCCCCACACAACCACCCAACACACCGCTCCATAACGCCCTCCAACACCCACACACCGACCCCCACACACCACCCAACACACCGCTCCATAACGCCCTCCAACACCCACACACCGACCCCCACACACCACCCAACACACCGCTCCATAACACCCTCCAACACCCACACACCGACCCCCACACAACCACCCAACACACCGCTCCATAACGCCCTCCAACACCCACACACCGACCCGCACACACCACCCAACACACCGCTCCATAACGCCCTCCAACACCCACACACCGACCCCCACACACCACCCAACACACCGCTCCATAACACCCTCCAACACCCACACACCGACCCCCACACAACCACCCAACACACCGCTCCATAACGCCCTCCAACACCCACACACCGACCCCCACACACCACCCAACACACCGCTCCATAACGCCCTCCAACACCCACACACCGACCCGCACACACCACCCAACACACCGCTCCATAACGCCCTCCAACACCCACACACCGACCCCCACACACCACCTGACACACTGCTCCATAACGCCCTCCAACACCCACACACCGACCCCCACACACCACCCAACACACCGCTCCATAACGCCCTCCAACACCCACACACCACCCAACACACCGCTCCATAACGCCCTCCAACACCCACACACTGACCCCCACACACCACCCAACACACCGCTCCATAACGCCCTCCAACACCCACACACCGTCCCCCACACACCACCTAACACACTGCTCCATAACGCCCTCCAACACCCACACACCGACCCTCACACACCACCCAACACACCACTCCATAACGCCCTCCAACACCCGCACACTGACCCCCACACACCACCCAACACACCGCTCCATAACGCCCTCCAACACCCACACACCACCCAACACACCGCTCCATAATGCCCTCCAACACCCACACACCACCCAACACACCGCTCCATAATGCCCTCCAACACCCACACACCGACCCCCACACACCACCCAACACACCGCTCCATAACGCCCTCCAACACCCACACACCGACCCCCACACACCACCCAACACACCGCTCCATAACGCCCTCCAACACCCACACACCGACCCCCACACATCACCCAACACACCGCTCCATAACGCCCTCCAACACCCACACACCGACCCCCACACACCACCCAACACACCGCTCCATAACGCCCTCCAACACCCACACACCGACCCCCACACACCACCCAACACACCGCTCCATAACACCCTCCAACACCCACACACCGACCCCCACACACCACCCAACACACCGCTCCATAACGCCCTCCAACACCCACACACCGACCCGCACACACCACCCAACACAACGCTCCATAACGCCCTCCAACACCCACACACCGACCCCCACACACCACCTGACACACTGCTCCATAACGCCCTCCAACACCCACACACCGACCCCCACACACCACCTGACACACTGCTCCATAACGCCCTCCAACACCCACACACCGACCCCCACACACCACCCAACACATCGCTCCATAACGCCCTCCAACACCCACACACCACCCAACACACCGCTCCATAACGCCCTCCAACACCCACACACTGACCCCCACACACCACCCAACACATCGCTCCATAACACCCTCCAACACCCACACACCGACCCCCACACACCACCCAACACACCGCTCCATAACGCCCTCCAACACCCACACACCGACCCCCACACACCACCTGACACACCGCTCCATAACGCCCTCCAACACCCACACACCGACCCCCACACACCACCTGACACACTGCTCCATAACGCCCTCCAACACCCACACACCGACCCCCACACACCACCCAACACACCGCTCCATAACGCCCTCCAACACCCACACACCACCCAACACACCGCTCCATAACGCCCTCCAACACCCACACACTGACCCCCACACACCACCCAACACACCGCTCCATAACGCCCTCCAACACCCACACACCGTCCCCCACACACCACCTAACACACTGCTCCATAACGCCCTCCAACACCCACACACCGACCCTCACACACCACCCAACACACCACTCCATAACACCCTCCAACACCCGCACACTGACCCCCACACACCACCCAACACACCGCTCCATAACGCCCTCCAACACCCACACACCGACCCCCACACACCACCCAACACACCGCTCCATAACGCCCTCCAACACCCACACACCGACCCCCACACACCACCCAACACACCGCTCCATAACGCCCTCCAACACCCACACACCGGCCCCCACACAACCACCCAACACACCGCTCCATAACGCCCTCCAACACCCACACACCGTCCCCCATACACCACCCAACACACCGCTCCATAACGCCCTCCAACACCCACACACCGTCCCCCACACACCACCCAACACACCGCTCCATAACGCCCTCCAACACCCACACACCGTCCCCCATACACCACCCAACACACCGCTCCATAACGCCCTCCAACACCCACACACCGGCCCCCACACACCACCCAACACACCACTCTATGACGCCCTCCAACACCCACACACCACCCAACACACCACTCCATAACGCCCTCCAACACCCACACACCACCCAACACACCGCTCCATAACGCCCTCCAACACCCACACACCGGCCCCCACACACCACCCAACACACCGCTCCATGACGCCCTCCAACACCCACACACCACCCAACACACCACTCCATAACGCCCTCCAACACCCACACACCACCCAACACACCGCTCCATAACGCCCTCCAACACCCACACACTGTCCCCCACACATCACCCAACACACCGCTCCATAACGCCCTCCAACACCCACACACCGCCCCACACACACCACCCAATACACCGCTCCATGAAGCACTTAGACACGCACTGTTGCCCAACAACACCCGAGTTCTCCCCTTGTCCTGATCCGACCTGTCCCCCTGGTACTCACCTGGAACAGGCGCAGGATGTTGGCCACCATGATGGACACAGAACTAGCCGAGGCCCCGATGACACCCACCACCTTCTCAGGCCTGACGAAGACGGGCGGCTCTCCGTTGGTGCAGCGCACGTCCGACGTGTCTTTCTGAATCAGGGCCTGCACGAAGGTGAGGGACTGCTCCAGCGCATGCGTGTCTCGTGAGCAGGTGTCCAGCACTCGCGCGCCCAGTGTGATGTTGGGCAGCAGCTCCTCGTCGCCGTTGATCTGGTCCAGCGCGTACAGCATTGCCTCCAGCCGGTGGATTCCGTTCTCCTTCTTGATGTCGCCACACGGTTCTCCCGCAGCACCACGGGCGTGCACCGGAAACAGGCCGCCCAGCGTTACGTCGCCCTCGATACGGATGGAGTGAGGAGCATACGGCTCCTGTGCTGCGGCCAGGAGCGCCTTCAGCAGCCAAAGCAGCAGTGGCAGTGTCCAGGGGATGATGGAGTACCCCAGAGGGCGGTGGGTGGGTGCATGTCTGCCCATGGTCAGACTGAGGAGCTGGGGTAGATGGTGTAGTTGCTGCTGTTGTCGCTGCTGTTGCTCACACTTGCAGGTGAACAAACTAAGAACAGTGAGGAGTACACCCAAGCGCCATTGTCATGAGGTGGGGGGGTGTGTGGGTGGGCTGGGGGGGGGCTATAAAATGATGGAGGAAGTTTGGGGACAGAGCTGGAGGCCAGAAACCGAGAAGGTCAGAAACAGGGGAGGATTGAAGGAGTTATGGTCATCCAATCAATCCGCTTCGATGTTGCTTGCATCTTCCCGACATTAATCAGTGTCCAGCCTTCTCCCTGACACTCTCTCCCTCACACACACTCTCACACGCACACACACACGCACACGCACGGGCACACAACGCTTCAGAGGAGACGCGGCTGGCTGGGAGCGTGCGCGCAAGCGGCTGAGGGCAGCATCGCTGCGTAGCTTGTTGCTCCGGGCACTCGTTGCGTTTCCAGAGCTGAAAACTGACCAATCACTGGACAATAACAACAACAACACAGTAGTATGTTCTTCAGGAGATGTGCTTTATCCCCCGACCACCAACATGACCCCCCTTTAACTAACCCCCTAAAAGAAAAGAGCCTAAATATTCCAGGGAAGAGGAACGCTCCAGAGTTGGCGCAATCCAAAACGCAGCGGGAAAAAAAGCTGGAACTTTACGCAGCAGCCACAGAAAAACGGAGCTACGCGAGCCACCACAGCTCCGAGACCTTCTCCAGCCCCGTCTCTATCTTCATCTTCATTAGATCTTCATTAAACCGCAGGAACCCCGCGCAACATCCGCACGAACACAGGAACGCCGTTCTGCCGCTCCACGCTAACACAGAGCAAAGGAAACAACGGGAGCCACACACTGTGAACTGAGGAACACAATCCCAGAGCGGCGGACAGAGCCGAGCACCGCGGAGCGTCTCCTCCCGAGCTCCAGTTGTAGGAATGACGCTTCTTCTCCCTCAGCCCCGTGTCATTTCCTTTCACACCCGTTTTGGTACAAGCCCCGCCCTCCTGCGCTGGGATTGGCCAGTGTAGGGTTCCGCTGCTGAAGGGCTTTTAGAGCTGGGTCTCTTCAGATATAAGTTTTATTAATGGTTCTCTTTGATTTGCCGCCTGGATTCAAGCACTCCTTTCATCTCAGCGCAGCCAGAAACATTCACTCATTCATCTCCTGTAAGCAGTTCATCCTCAGGGCTGTGGTTAGTCTGGAGATGATCATCAGAATCTTCAGGTGCAAAAAAAATAATAATAACGGAGCACTGGTCCGTCACAGGGCCACATTCACCCAGTCACTCACACATTCATTCAGTCACTCACACATTCATCCAGTCACTCACACATTCATCCAGTCACTCGCACATTCATCCAGTCACTCGCACATTCACCCAGTCACTCACACATTCACCCAGTCACTCACACATTCATCCAGGCACTCGCACATTCACCCAGTCACTCGCACATTCACCCAGTCACTCACGAACTCGCACATATTTTGGACTGCTTTACACAGCCACTCCACCTACAGGTGCGCTGCTGACACTGCAGGGGGTCTCTCTTTCACAGCTGCGTGGGATCCTCTCCTCGGGTTACTTTCTGCGAGGAGTGAGGTGTGTTCTCCCTGTATCTGTGTGGGTGTCCTCTTTGTGCTCCTCGTGAAACTGTCCACAGGTGTGTGTGTGCGTGTGTGTGTGTGTGTGTGTGTGTGTGTGAGAGAGAGAGAGAGAGAGAGAGAGAGAGAGAGAGAGAGAGAGAGAGAGAGAGAGAAAGAGAGACTGTTTGAAACTGTCCACAGGTGTGTGTGTGTGAGCGAGAGAGAGAGAGAGAGAGAGAGAGAGAGAGAGAGAGAGAGACTGTTTGAAACTGTCCACAGGTGTGTGTGTGTGAGCGAGAGAGAGAGAGAGAGAGAGAGAGAGAGAGACTGTTTGAAACTGTCCACAGGTGTGTGTGTGTGTGTGTGTGAGCGAGAGAGAGAGAGAGACTGTTTGAAACTGTCCACAGGTGTGTGTGTGTGTGTGTGAGCGAGAGAGAGAGAGAGAGAGAGAGAGAGAGAGAGAGAGAGAGAGAGAGAGAGAGACTGTTTGAAACTGTCCACAGGTGTGTGTGTGTGTGATGCTCTGTCAGTGTGTCTTTGTGCCACTGGTCTCACTGTGACTTTTCTCAGGATGAAGTGGTCACATGAATGAATGAACAAATGAACTGGATTCTAATGGGATGTTAAATGTATTCAGACATTTATACAGCAGTAATATTTAAAGGGGAGGAGGGTGATATGAGAACAAAGGTTTCATTAATATTTGAAATTTAGTTATTGGTTAAAAGACCATCACTGGCTATTTACTTTTATTGAATTACGTCTTTTACAATTATTAAACACACACAGGTTCACAAGCAAAATACACAAACGATGCCCCAACAGGATTGGTCAGTAGTTCACGCACAGGAGCTTTCAGCCAATCGGAGCGCAGGAGGCGGGACTTTGCCGGAAGGCGGGTGGGTTTCAGACACTAACGCCTCCGCCCAGAAACACACACGCATTTTTCAAATGAGTCAACGCGCGCGGAGTCACGAATAAAATGTGTTAGCATCACTGCTAATCTCTCTCTCTCTCTCTCTCTCTCTCTGTTTTTCTCTCTCTCTCTTTCTCTGTCTATCTCTCTGTCTCTCTCTCTCTCTCTCTCTCTCTCTCTCTCTCTCTCTGTTTGTCTCTCTCTCTCTTTCTCTGTCTATCTCTCTGTCTCTCTCTCTCTCTCTCTCTCTCTCTCTCTGTTTGTCTCTCTCTCTCTTTCTCTGTCTATCTCTGTCTCTCTCTCTCTCTCTGTTTGTCTCTCTCTCTCTGTCTATCTCTCTGTCTCTCTCTCTTTCTCTCTCTCTCACTCTGTTTGTCTCTCTCTCTCTCTCTCTTTCTCTCTCTCTGTTTCTCTCTCTCTCTTTCTCTGTCTCTCTCGCTCTCTCTCTCTCTCTGTTTCTCTCTCTCTCTCTTTCTCTGTCTATCTCTCTCTCACACTCTTTCTCTGTCTATCTATCTGTCTCTCTCTCTTACTCACTCTCTCTTTCTCTCTCTCTCTCTCTCTCTCTCTCTCTCTCTCTCTCTCTTTCTTTCTTTGTCTATCTCTCTCGGTCTATCTCTCTCTGTCTCACTCTCTGTCTGTCTCTCTCTCGCTCTATGTCTGTCTGACACCAATTATAGCACCAGTCATTACATTAATGCACTTTACTGTAGTCCACCTGTGGCTCTGCATACCTTGTTACCTCCCTTTCCCCCTGTTCCTCAGTGCTCAGGACCCCCACAGAGCAGGTGTGAGGTGGTGGTGGATCATTCTCAGCGCTGCAGTGACACTGACGTGGTGGTGGTGTGTTAGTGTGTGTTGTGCTGGTGTAGAGTGGATCAGACACAGCAGTGCTGCTGGAGTTTTTAAACCCCTCAGTGTCTGGACTGAGAACAGTCCACCGACCGAAAACATCCAGCCGACAGCGTCCTGTGTCACTGATGAAGGACTAGAGGACGAGCGACACACACTGTGCAGCGACAGATGAGCTACTGTCTCTGACTTTACATCTACAAGGTGAACCAACGAGGGAGGAGTGTCTCACAGAGTGGACAGAGAGTGGACACAGGGTTTAAAAACTCCAGCAGCACTGCTGTGTCTGATCCACTCTACACCAGCACAACACACACTAACACACCACCACCACGTCAGTGTCACTGCAGCGCTGAGGATGATCCACCACCACATCACACCTGCTCTGTGGGGGTCCAGTTCACCAGTTCTTCATCTCTGTAGTGATCTCACGGTTCAAAGGTTTGTTTCAAGCTCTCACCGCAGCAAAGAAACACATGCTGTCTGTTAATGCACCTAATTCCAGAAGAAATATTGCATGTCCAGAAATGTCTGGCTGCGTAATGTATGTTTGTGTCCAGTGCCCAGAACTCAAGGCCAGAAGACGAAGGTCTCTGGACCGTGGTAATTGAATTAACGCTACATATTTCAGCCCCTGATTAAGACGTTATTCCCGAGCGAGGTCTGCACCGTACCTGTGTGATACAGGAGTAATTCATCATAAGAGATGTTTTAAGGTGAGCGCCGGAGTCCTGGCAGCCCTCCCTGCTGTTATCAGCCGGAGCGTGCTGCTCGGATTCGCTGGACGCTTGCCACCCGCGCCCCAACGTTCCTCACAGCGATGGGATAATGCAGTGCCAAGAGTGTATTGTTATGTTCTGCATGGCCATGCCAAGAGTGTCAGAGCCAAAACACAGCCCCGGAACATCAGCCCGACGCGCCGCGGCGTCCTTTAGGCGTCAGGAGATGTGCGCTGATCTTCACAGCGTCCTCTCTTACGTAACCCACTGCTAGAGGGCGCAAGCGAGGACAGTGTTGATTCGCTAATAACAATTAACAGTGGACTTTTATTTTACAAACATAATTCTTCAGGTTATTTGAGACATAGCAGCCTTCATCGTGCAAAAGTCAGAGACCACCTTTGGCAAAGAGTGCCATCCTACACTCCCCCTCCATTTTATCATCTTCACTGACCATACAGGTCCACTTTGTAGTCCACCTGTGGCTCTGCATACTTTGTCACCCTTGTTCCTCCTGTTCTTCAGCGCTCAGGACCCCCACAGAGCAGATGTGCCGTGGTGGTGGTGTGTTAGTGTGTGTTGTGCTGGTGTAGAGTGGATCAGACACAGCAGTGCTGCTGGAGTCCTGAACATTGACGAACAGGAGGAAAGGGGCTTTTACAAAGTTTGCAGAGCCACAGATCTGCCACACTACAGTCTGTAAAGTGCAGCTGAACGGTTTGAATGAATGTAATGGCTGATATATAAGAATACGCCATGTGTCTCACAACAGACACTGATTCTCTGAACCTGTTTTTGTCAGAGACAGGGAAATCGCTGTAGCTCCAACCTTTGCGTTTTATTGATTCCAGCCGCTAACATTATCCTTATTGATCTTTCATCTCGGCCTCGTCCAAATATCACATTCGTTTTAATTATTGGTTGTTAGCTACACGCCAGGCTTGGCCCTTATTCACTGATGATTCATTATTGTTTATTACGGCATTTACAGAGTCCCACATCCTGGATTACCACAAGGAGTTGAGGTAGTTTACTAACAACAGAAAACATTTATTTACTTCATTATTTACATTTTTACATTCTCTGGGACATTCCAAAGTCGCCTCAGCCACCTCCACCCTGCAGCGTCCAACCCAATAAAGCTCCGACACACACCTGTGGACAGTGTCACACAGCCACTCCACATCCCGCCGAGTCTGGGCTGTGGGGGGAACCCAGAGCAGTGGACTATTGAACATTTATTGATCCATTGATTGATTTACTGATTTATTTCTAGCATTTCTTAGTCGTCGAGTTGTCAGTGATTGACGAGAAGACATTTACCGACTGCGTAACCGTCATCCTCTCACACTGTTATGGGTTTAATATTGATCCATTGATCGGTCTCTTACACAGTCGGTCACCGAGAGGACGGAGCACTCAACAACTGTTCAGCACCACGTCCCAACACCGTCAGTGCAGCGCTACGAGAGAAAACACTGAGCCTGTGGTCCCCTCCAGGTTCCTCCAATGTGTGATCAGGCCTCCAGCATCACATCTCCATCTGCAGCTTCAGGCTGATCCAGGGATAATCCAGACAAATGTGATCGGGGCATCTCCAGCTTCGACCTCGGGCCGCGGCGGCAGTGTGTTTATTCCCTATCACTGAAAGCAGGGTGTTCAGGCAGAGCTCAGACGCCTCGATTGTGTTTGCAGATAAATAAATAAACGCGGCGGCGCTTTGCTGGGAAACGGAGCAGATTGCTGAACAGCTGGTGCCAATGAGCAGAAACCTAAAAGCATGTAACTGCTTTGTATGTGGGAAAAAAAAAAACAGGCAGGCAAATATTCGTCTTCTCCTCCACCCTCTTCTACAAATAAACAGAGCTTAAACAATGGGTTGACAAAGCCGCCCGGTTCACGCAGACTGAGTCAGTGTGAACCCCGGAACGGAAAGCTGTCTGTGATAAAAATGAGACATCAGAAGGTTAGTTTAGTGCCACAAGTCTGTACTGAAAAATAGAGAAAGGGAGCAAAAGAAAAGCACTTTATCTTCCATCAACATTCACAGCTGCAAGACACCTAACCCTCCACAGCCCCCTGGGCACTGAGGTGGCACCCTGTAAGGTGCTGTACACGATTCTGGAGAACGGCTGATGTTTGAACTCAACAGCAAAACAAACACCCCTCTCTTTCAGTGGGTCTTAATTAGCTCTGCACTTTGTAAAAGAGGGTTGTGGAACATACCCAGTCTCCCCTGCCTCCCTTCTCCCCTCCTGTGCACGAGCAGGAACACACCCTGTTGCTAATTGGCTGGTTTTTGTTGGGTTTCTTGGACTGAGCCACTTAGTTCAGCTCCTATTTCCAGAGCCAGGGCTGAATATAAATCCCAGAGTGGAGAGTGAGTGAACCGTGAGGTAGAGTCCACCTCCCATGGACTTGTTTTTAAAGATAGATCTTATGTAGTCATTGTGACAGATGACAAGGTGTGAGCTTTAAGCTAATGATTGTTGTCACTTGGTTTGGAGGGGGGTTAAGCTGAGG
Source organism: Hoplias malabaricus (assembly GCF_029633855.1). Classification (NCBI taxonomy): domain Eukaryota; kingdom Metazoa; phylum Chordata; class Actinopteri; order Characiformes; family Erythrinidae; genus Hoplias; species Hoplias malabaricus. Next base: position 19,967,141 of record NC_089804.1, on the reverse strand, counting down.
GTCAAGGGCAGTGCTGGGCGATGTGAGCTCAAATCAATATCATGATTAATTTTTACCTCGATTATGATTAATGAACAGAGGCGATTGCTCTAAGACTGCAAGGGAAGCTCAGCTTCCCCTAAAATACCAAAAAATAAGTGACCAAATATATACTGTTGTGTGTACATGTCATTGAATAAATATCCACTACAACGCGCTCAACTTTTGTTCAGAATCAGCTTCTTATCACTGGTAAAGACTCGGCTTTCCTCTCAATCATTCCCGCAGCTTCACAGTGCTTTAAACAGTGAGGACGCTGAGCGTCCACAGAGTTCAATAGTGAAGCAGCGACACAAGACGAGTCATTGGATAAATGCTGGGCTTTGTCCCGCCCATCGGACGCTCAGCGTCTCTGGGGGTCTATGGGGCAGTGGGCTGGCCTCGGTTGGCCCGGACGCTCAGCTTCTGCATGATGATTGGATGATCTGTCTGAGGCTGAATCCCTTTTTGATTGACAGCGAAATGAGCGAATCAGCGATCCTTTGGTGTAGAGATCCGTGGGAGCATTACATTTTCATTCTGTTCTGAGTTGAACCAGAGACTTTCTTTAATCCAATTAGCGGCGTTTTCTTTGTTAAAAACGACTAGCGACAAATCAAGCTTCTATTTCTGGTGGGTTTTTTGTAGCTGCTTGTGTTTGGAGACTGACTTCTATCACTCTTTCTGACTTCTATCGCAGTTTCTGTCCAGCGGGTGCTGCTGAGCCCCTCCACCGTCACAAAGCACTCACAGGCGGACACACTTCACATGGGCCAAGGCCGTTTAACCAGCCTAGCTCTGCAGGCCATTGAGAGGACACTAGTCAAGTCCCTGGAAGAGACGCCTTGTTGGTACGACAGGGTCACAGATCATTTTCTTAAAAAGGAAAGGAACGGAGGGTAGAATTTACCGACACATTTTATGATGTAGGCCGAAATTGAGCTTCCCCTCCTTGAAAGACCAGCGTCCGCCACTGATAATGAAGTATGCTTTTTGCTTTTGTTGTTTGTTGATGCATAGTTCACTGACGAGGCTCGTGCTGTAAACACACTCCAGTGTTAAAGGTGGGGTGTGTGTCTCTGATGCGGCTGGGAGCTCCGTCTCTGCGTCTGAGCCGTGCTCTGTTCGTATTCGGTGTGTGATTGTGTTCAGTGTGAAACAGACTGGGGGATTCACTTTGGTCTGAAACTGGTTTTTCTCAGTGTTTACATTTGACTTCTTTATGTTCGGTGTCTTCACTAAAGCCACTAAACCACAGACGCAGCGTTTCTCTTTGGTACGAGATGCTCCAGTCGCTCGGTCCACCTCTGTGTTCGAAAAGAAACAACTCTTAGACTGTTGACTGTTTGTAGACTCTCTACAAGAGGACCATGAAATCACCACGTCAACCACCACAATCAAGGCCTAGTGCCACCCAGTGTCCCCCAGATCCTTGAAGACCCGCATCCACCTGGCAATCAGGACTCCTGACAGGCTGTAGGTCGCAGTGTTGGTAGATAGACGGCTAAACAATGAGGAAAAGGGAAGAGAACAAACAAATACAAAAACAAAGAAATGAAAATGTAAACTTCACGGTGAGGAAGTGATGTGAATGTGAGCAGCTGCTTCCTCGAGCCCTAGCTCCTCTGCCCTGTTCACGGGTCCTGGACCTGGCCTTACTTAAGTAAAGTGGCTGTCACCTACCTTTAGGGTTTTCAGTCAGCATCCGGCTGCAGGCCGTTATCAAGCCTCGGGGGGACGTGAGATTTGAGTTTTGCCTTTAATCAAATTAATAATGTTATCTCACCAGAACCCACCCACACAAGCAGCGTCCCCGGCCCTCGGGAAGAGTTGAGGAGTGATTAAAAGGATTTCACATTCTGTAATCGGGGCGTAATTATGAACCAAAGACACAGACAGGTGATAATTGGCACCTGCTCGTTCTCTCCTCTCGGTTCTGTTCGGCGGAGTAATTGTGGATGCCGAGCGCAGGATGAAGTGCTTCGTCAAGTGCCAGTGAATGAGCGCCGCTCTCCGAGGAAGAGCAGATAAAAGGAGGCTGCTTTGGCGTCGCTGGAGAAAACACTCCACTCTTGACAATGGAGGTTAGTTATGACCCACTGCATAAACAATAATTAAGAGATGACGCCGGGAGATGATTGACAGTTTCAACCACTGTTTTTGCGGCGAGGCAAAGTCACTGGAAATTTGTCAACGAAGATACAGACTTGTAAGAGCAGGTCTAGAAGCGATGGTGCTGTTTTGATTGGCTCAAATAAGAGCAGGCCACCAAAAAGCTTTAATTCAAGGGGCACTGCTCCCTCCGGTGGGCGGCGTGTTCTCTCTAATTAGCTGGAATTTATGATACGGCTCGGTCTCAGAGACAACACAGTGAAAAGGAAGGTGGGAAGACTCCTGCCTCGTGGTGGGAGCTGCAGAACGTCTGAGAATAATGCTCGTTATTATGATTTCTCTTTCCAAAGGTCCACCACCCACTCATGCCTGTGGACAGCAGGCGGACAAATGCCTCCCTAATTGTTCACCGTAGAAAGATGGAGATGACTCAGAGATATGAAACACCACAGGAAAGACATGCATTAATTAGTAAAGGCCCGTTTCTGCTCCCTTTGTGTATGAAAATTAACATGTCGGTTCCAGACAATGTAGCCTTCACTGCCCACACACTTCCACACGTCCTCTACAGTGGTGTGGATGAAGAGCAATGCCTCCGCTAGGGGGCGCAGCTGAGTCAAAAGGTTTCGGTAACACTTGTATTTATTAGCCTTTATAAATGTGGTTATAACTCTTTGTTAATTAGTAATAATGATGTGTAAGTGTATTTATAAACTCTTATAATGAGCTTTTATTAATATTAATAGTGTTTTTAACTTACACAAGGTCACTAGTCATTATAATGCCTTTTAAATGGATAATTTTAAATCAGCCTTAAAACATATTAACAATTATAAATACATTATAAATATTTAAAACCCATTCACTGTGTGCTTCAAGTAAAAAATTAAGAATAACTCAACACTTAATGGCATTTTAAACATGAATATTTGTTTTAAATGTATTTAATATGTTTTATAATTATGCAAGTCATTGCCCATTTAAAAGCCATTAGAACGACTAGTGACACTTATGTTATTATATATTTTTATTATATTATTATATATATTTTTTTTTACAGAACAATCAATTACAGCTCATTATAAAAGCCTCAGGCTTTATTGGAGGTTATAAAGATGCTTCCAGTGCGTTATTACCACACCACAAAGAGTAATAACGGCACCTATAAAGGCTTATAAAATAATAGAACATGTTGTTATTAATATTAATGTTAAAAAGTTAATAAGTTCAATATATCGTAATGTGATTTCAATAAAAATGACCAGGTCTCAGACATCCGCCAGGGCTTTCCATAGGCTGCTCCAATGGGTGTATCCCGTCTTCCCAAGTGCTCCCACTTCCTCAGAAAGGCTCCGATGGGAAGGCAACAGCCTCATGAATTACTCACTCTGTTAAAACGCTGTGTTTCCGGGATCTCATGCGCAACATTCGACATAAACGCCATTCCCTCAGACCAGATGAACCCTTACAGACACCAGAGCTCCACAAACAGAGCCATAAATAATTCACAGAGCTGTTCCTGTGCTGCGTTTGTTTCCGACAGTGATACGGTCTGAAATATTCAGCTACACTCCACACTGTAAAGACACACTGCCACAGAGGGATAGCAGGAGTCACAGAGAGGGAGCTCACTGGACACCGGGTAACACCTGAGTGACAGGGTGAATGTGTGACTGTGTGTGAGACATTATCCACAGCTGTGAGTGTGTGACTGACTGGGTCAGTGTGTGAAACTGTCCACAGGCGGGAGTGTGTAAGTGACTGAGTGAGTGTATGAGTGACTGGGTGAGTGTGTGGGTGACTGTGTGAGTGCGTGAGTGACTGGGTGAGTGTGTGAGTGACTGGGTGAGTGTGTGAGTGACTGGGTGAGCGTATGAGTGACTGAGTGAGCGTGAGAGTGACTGGGTGAGCGTGTGAGTGACTGGGTGACTGTATGAGTGACTGAGTGAGTGTGTGAGAGTGACTGGGTGAGTGTTAGAGTGACTGGGTGAGAGTATGAGCGACTGGGTGAGTGTGTGAGTGACTGAGTGAGTGTGTGAGTGACTGGGTGAATGTGTGAGTGACTTGGTGAGTGTGGGTGACTGGGTGACTGTGTGTGAGTGACTGGGTGAGTGTGAGAGCAACTGGCTGAGTGTGAGAGTGACTGAGTGAGTGTGAGAGTGATTGGGTGAGCGTATGAGTGACTGAGTGAGCGTGTGAGTGACTGTGTGAGCGTGTGAGTGACTGGGTGAGCGTGTGAGTGACTGGGTGAGTGTGTTAGTGATTGGGTGAGTGTGTGAGTGACTGGGTGAGTGTGTAAGTGACTGAGTGAGTGTATGAGTGACTGGGTGAGTGTGCGGGTGACTGGGTGAGTGTGTGAGTGACTGGGTGAGTGTGTGAGTGATTGGGTGAGCGTATGAGTGACTGAGTGAGCGTGTGAGTGACTGTGTGAGCGTGTGAGTGACTGGGTGAGTGTGTTAGTGATTGGGTGAGTGTGTGAGTGACTGGGTGAGTGTGTAAGTGACTGAGTGAGTGTATGAGTGACTGGGTGAGTGTGCGGGTGACTGTGTGAGTGTGTGAGTGACTGGGTGAGTGTGTGAGTGACTGGGTGAGTGTGTGAGTGACTGGGTGAGCGTATGAGTGACTGAGTGAGCGTGAGAGTGACTGGGTGAGCGTGTGAGTGACTGGGTGACTGTATGAGTGACTGAGTGAGTGTGTGAGAGTGACTGGGTGAGTGTTAGAGTGACTGGGTGAGAGTATGAGCGACTGAGTGAGTGTGTGAGTGACTGGGAGAGTGTGTAAGTGACTGAGTGAGTGTATGAGTGACTGAGTGAGTGTATGAGTGACTGGGTGAGTGTGCGGGTGACTGTGTGAGTGCGTGAGTGACTGGGTGAGTGTGTGAGTGACTGGGTGAGTGTGTGAGTGATTGGGTGAGGGTATGAGTGACTGAGTGAGCGTGTGAGTGACTGTGTGAGCGTGTGAGTGACTGGGTGAGCGTGTTAGTGATTGGGTGAGTGTGTGAGTGACTGGGTGAGTGTGTAAGTGACTGAGTGAGTGTATGAGTGACTGGGTGAGTGTGCGGGTGACTGTGTGAGTGTGTGAGTGACTGGGTGAGTGTGTGAGTGACTGGTTGAGTGTGTGAGTGACTGGGTGAGTGTGTGAGTGATTGGGTGAGCGTATGAGTGACTGAGTGAGCGTGTGAGTGACTGTGTGAGCGTGTGAGTGACTGGGTGAGTGTATGAGTGACTGGGTGAGTGTGTAAGTGACTGGGTGAGTGTGTGAGTGACTGGGTGAGCGTGTGAGTGACTGAGTGAGCGTGTGAGTGACTGGGTGAGCATGTCAGTGACTGGGTGAGTGTGTAAGTGACTGGGTGAGCATGTGAGTGACTGGGTGAGCGTATGAGTGACTGAGTGAGTGTGTGAGTGACTGGGTGAGTGTATATGTGACTGGGTGAGTGTGTGAGTGACTGGGTGAGCGTGTGAGTGACTGGGTGAGCATGTGAGTGACTGGGTGAGTGTGTGAGTGACTGGGTGAGCGTATGAGTGACTGAGTGAGTGTGTGAGTGACTGGGTGAGCGTGTGAGTGACTGGGTGAGCGTGTGAGTGACTGAGTGAGCGTGTGAGTGACTGGGGGAGCGTGTGAGTTACTGGGTGAGTGTGTGAGTGACTGGGTGAGTGTGTGAGTGACTGGGTGAGTGTGTGAGTGACTGGGTGAGTGTGCAAGTGACTGGGTGAGTGTGTGAATGAGTGTGTGAAACCGTCCACAGCTGTGAGTTTGTGAGTGACTGGGTGAGTGTGGGTGACTGGGTGAGTGTGTGTGAGTGACTGGGTGAGTGTTAGAGTGACTGGGTGAGTGTGTGAGAGACTGGGTGAGTGTGTGAGAGTGACTGGGTGAGTGTTAGAGTGACTGGGTGAGAGTATGAGCGAGTGGGTGAGTGACTGAGTGAGTGAGTGAGTGACTGGGTGAATGTGTGAGTGACTTGGTGAGTGTGGGTGACTGGGTGACTTTGTGTGAGTGACTGGGTGAGTGTGAGAGCAACTGGCTGAGTGTGAGAGTGACTGAGTGAGTGTGAGAGTGATTGGGTGAGCGTATGAGTGACTGAGTGAGCGTGTGAGTGACTGTGTGAGCGTGTGAGTGACTGGGTGAGTGTGTTAGTGATTGGGTGAGTGTGTGAGTGACTGGGTGAGTGTGTAAGTGACTGAGTGAGTGTATGAGTGACTGGGTGAGTGTGCGGGTGACTGGGTGAGTGTGTGAGTGACTGGGTGAGTGTGTGAGTGATTGGGTGAGCGTATGAGTGACTGAGTGAGCGTGTGAGTGACTGTGTGAGCGTGTGAGTGACTGGGTGAGTGTGTTAGTGATTGGGTGAGTGTGTGAGTGACTGGGTGAGTGTGTAAGTGACTGAGTGAGTGTATGAGTGACTGGGTGAGTGTGCGGGTGACTGTGTGAGTGTGTGAGTGACTGGGTGAGTGTGTGAGTGACTGGATGAGTGTGTGAGTGACTGGGTGAGCGTATGAGTGACTGAGTGAGCGTGAGAGTGACTGGGTGAGCGTGTGAGTGACTGGGTGACTGTATGAGTGACTGAGTGAGTGTGTGAGAGTGACTGGGTGAGTGTTAGAGTGACTGGGTGAGAGTATGAGCGACTGAGTGAGTGTGTGAGTGACTGGGAGAGTGTGTAAGTGACTGAGTGAGTGTATGAGTGACTGAGTGAGTGTATGAGTGACTGGGTGAGTGTGCGGGTGACTGTGTGAGTGCGTGAGTGACTGGGTGAGTGTGTGAGTGACTGGGTGAGTGTGTGAGTGATTGGGTGAGGGTATGAGTGACTGAGTGAGCGTGTGAGTGACTGTGTGAGCGTGTGAGTGACTGGGTGAGCGTGTTAGTGATTGGGTGAGTGTGTGAGTGACTGGGTGAGTGTGTAAGTGACTGAGTGAGTGTATGAGTGACTGGGTGAGTGTGCGGGTGACTGTGTGAGTGTGTGAGTGACTGGGTGAGTGTGTGAGTGACTGGTTGAGTGTGTGAGTGACTGGGTGAGTGTGTGAGTGATTGGGTGAGCGTATGAGTGACTGAGTGAGCGTGTGAGTGACTGTGTGAGCGTGTGAGTGACTGGGTGAGTGTATGAGTGACTGGGTGAGTGTGTAAGTGACTGGGTGAGTGTGTGAGTGACTGGGTGAGCGTGTGAGTGACTGGGTGAGCATGTCAGTGACTGGGTGAGTGTGTAAGTGACTGAGTGAGTGTATGAGTGACTGGGTGAGTGTGCGGGTGACTGTGTGAGTGTGTGAGTGACTGGGTGAGTGTGTGAGTGACTGGTTGAGTGTGTGAGTGACTGGGTGAGTGTGTGAGTGATTGGGTGAGCGTATGAGTGACTGAGTGAGCGTGTGAGTGACTGTGTGAGCGTGTGAGTGACTGGGTGAGTGTATGAGTGACTGGGTGAGTGTGTAAGTGACTGGGTGAGTGTGTGAGTGACTGGGTGAGCGTGTGAGTGACTGAGTGAGCGTGTGAGTGACTGGGTGAGCATGTCAGTGACTGGGTGAGTGTGTAAGTGACTGGGTGAGCATGTGAGTGACTGGGTGAGCGTATGAGTGAGTGTGTGAGTGACTGGGTGAGTGTATATGTGACTGGGTGAGTGTGTGAGTGACTGGGTGAGCGTGTGAGTGACTGGGTGAGCATGTGAGTGACTGGGTGAGTGTGTGAGTGACTGGGTGAGCGTATGAGTGACTGAGTGAGTGTGTGAGTGACTGGGTGAGCGTGTGAGTGACTGAGTGAGCGTGTGAGTGACTGGGGGAGCGTGTGAGTTACTGGGTGAGTGTGTGAGTGACTGGGTGAGTGTGTGAGTGACTGGGTGAGTGTGTGAGTGACTGGGTGAGTGTGCAAGTGACTGGGTGAGTGTGTGAATGAGTGTGTGAAACCGTCCACAGCTGTGAGTTTGTGAGTGACTGGGTGAGTGTGTGAGTGACTGGGTGAGTGTGTGAGTGACTGGGTGAGTGTATGAGTGACTGGGTGAGTGTATGAGTGACTGGGTGAGTGTGTGAGTGACTGGGTGAGTGTGTGAGTGACTGGGTGAGTGTGTGAAACTGTCCACAGGTGTGTGTGAGTGACTGGGTGAGTGTTTGAGTGACTGGGTGAGTGTGTGTGACTGGGTGAGTTTGTGAGTGACTGGGTGAGTGTGTGAGTGACTGGGTGAGTGTGTGAGTGACTGGGTGAGTGTGTGTAACTGTACAAAGGTGTATGTGAGTGAGAGAGTGACTCTGCAACTGGGTCAGGGTGTGTTCCAGTGATTAGACTAACGACCCATTGCAAGTGCTTACAAAAGATGAATGAATTAATCTGTGTGTGTGTGTGTGTGTGTGTGTGTGGATACAGAATAGTTTCCGTACTTTTTCAAAAACACAGTGCTTAATATTTCTTGATTTTTTTTTTTTTGAGTTATTACAAATGCATTGTTCCTGAGACCATTTTCAGCCTTTATTCTGACAGCGTAATATTTCACGGAGCCAGTGGATGGGTGTGAGATGGTGAGAGATGTGACACATTTGCGTTCCCACTTCAGCAATTTTGGGGCACGGCGAGTCAGAATGAATAGCCTAATTTTACCAAGTGCAATTGGTGCAGACCCTACGGAGCGGCGCGCTGCGGCCGTAATGAATGCGAGTGCCCCACCGAGGACTACACAGCGCCACTCAGCTAAATCACACTCAACAAGCGCCGACCGTGGAGGCTTTTTAAAGAACGGCTCATCGCTGAGCTCCCCAAGGAACCACGCTCTTATTCTGTAGAAGTTTATATGACACTGCAGTGAAAGGTTATCAGATAGTGAGGGGTTCACGTGTCACATTAAAAATGTCTTTATTTTTATTAGTGCATTACACTTCGAGGCTATAGGCAGTGACTGTGAAATCATTAGCAGTAATGTGATTACAGAAGAGCATTAACTGTGTACTCTGTGTGTGTCTGAGTGATGCGTTCCACAGGATTTAATGCCACATGCGACAACAACGTCTGAGCTTTATCCACTTTCTGTTACTGCTTCATCCAGCTCAGGGTCACAGTGGGTCCAGAGTCTACACAGAATCACTGGGCGCAAGGCAGGAACACACACTGAAAAGTGTATCACACACTCAGCCAGTCACTCACAATCACACACACACACACACACACACACACACACACACACACACCTGTGGACAGTTTCACACATTCACAACTGTTGAGAAGTTCCCACAATTGTGTGTCTGGGTCAGTGTGTGAGTGACTGGGTGAGTGTGTGAGTGACTGGGTGAGTGTGTGAGTGACTGGGTGAGTGTTAGAGCGACTGGGTGAGTGTTAGAGCGACTGGGTGAGTGTGTGAGAGACTGAGTGAGTGTTAGAGCGACTGGGTGAGTGTTAGAGCGACTGGGTGAGTGTGTGAGAGACTGAGTGAGTGTGTGAGTGACTGGGTGAATGTGTGAGTGACTTGGTGAGTGTGGGTGACTGGGTAAGTGTGTGAGAGTGACTGGGTGAGTGTTAGAGTGACTAGGTAAGTGTATGAGCGACTGGGTGAGTGTGTGAGTGACTGAGTGAGTGTGTGAGTGACTGGGTGAATGTGTGAGTGACTGGGTGAATGTGTGAGTGACTTGGTGAGTGTGGGTGACTGGGTGAGTGTGAGAGTCACTGGGTGAGTGTGAGAGTGACTGGGTGAGTGTGTGAGTGACTGGGTGAGTGTGGGTGACTGGGTGAGTGTGTGTGAGTGACTGGGTGAGTGTTAGAGTGACTGGGTGAGTGTGTGAGAGACTGGGTGAGTGTGTGAGAGTGACTGGGTGAGTGTTAGAGTGACTGGGTGAGAGTATGAGCGAGTGGGTGAGTGACTGAGTGAGTGAGTGAGTGACTGGGTGAATGTGTGAGTGACTTGGTGAGTGTGGGTGACTGGGTGACTGTGTGTGAGTGACTGGGTGAGTGTGAGAGCAACTGGCTGAGTGTGAGAGTGACTGAGTGAGTGTGAGAGTGACTGGGTGAGTGTGGGTGACTGGGTGAGTGTGTGAGTGACTGGGTAAGTGTTTGAGAGACTGGGTGAGTGTGAGAATGACAGGGTGAGTGTGTGAGTGATTGGGTCAGTGTGTGAGTGACTGGGTGAGTGTGTGAGAGATGGTTATGGTTATGTGAAGTTATGGTTAAGGTGAGAGTAAGCTTCCACAAATTGAATGGAAGTCTATGTAATGTTCCCCCTAAAACTTTGGAAACTCTGTGTGGGCACGTGTGTGTGTGTGTGTGTGTGTGTGTGTGTGTGTACGTGCGTGCCCATAAGAGAATAGATACAGCTCCCTCGATCATTTCCATCCAGTTGTTGCCTTCAAAAGAAGGGCCACTCGCACCATCCATCAAACTATAAAGCGCTCAGTTCCTCAGCTGCAGGCCCAGCCCCTCTCCACAGTAAAGGCACTGACCCTAATTACACTTTTATGTCGAAGGGTTACAGACTCACCCCTGGGCAATGGGTCACTCGCTCTGGGCGGCACAGTCCATCTATTTTCGCCTCGTACTGACCACACTGTAGGAATAACTGCGTACAGCACTTCAGAGAAGTCTTTAGATTAGATTTTACAAACACTGATCACATTCAGCCACGACAGCGTTAGACAGCACAGATACAGGTACAGACCCCTCACTGTCCATTCTCTCAGCTTCACTGTCCACTCCGGTCACTCTAAAGTACCACAATCACTGACTGTAGTCCACCTATGGCTCTGCATACTTGGTTACCCACTTCCCCCCTGTTCCTCAGCGCTCAGGACCCCCACAGAGCGGGTGTGATGTACTGAGTGGATCAGACACAGCAGTGGGCTAAATGTTAACAAGAATGTACACTGGATTACACTCTAAATTCAACCTAATCCTTCGCAATAATGAATTGTTGTTATTTTACGTTGTTCTTTGTACAAAAGATTGTATTCATTCTATCATTTGTTCATTCATTTATTTATTAAAATGTACTGCAGTGATCAAAAATGCTAGAGGTTTTTTAATGTTTGTGGTTGATGCATTCATGCCGTCAACACCTCAAGGGGAAAACACACACACACACACACACACAGAAAGAGAGCGAGTAGGTGCCTCACTATTAGCAGTGTGATGTATGAGCTAATTAATTGCGGCCTCCAGTTGGACTAATTGATTGTTTGCTGCAGTCGTTAAATTCCCTGAATAATAAATACCTCACAAACCTGGACGTCCTGTTGTTTACTGAGCACGTTCAGGAGAGTGTGGAAGCTGCTGCTGACTGTGTTTACGTACGAGAGGAAGGTCCGCCGAAGCCGATGGCTACAGGGATTAAAAATGGTCACTGACCGTCTCACAGCTGTGAGTCTCATTAACTCTTCAGAAACGGTCAGTCAATGAGATCCGCTGGTGAGAGTGGGATGCTACAGGCTTTACTTTTAGTCCCATTAGCTGTTGTGCTGTTTATTAGGAAACTGAGTGAGTCCACAGCGGAGCCCCAGAGGCAGTGATGTTAGGGGGAGGGGTTTGAGCTTGAAGTCGAGCACCGTCTGCACACGAGAGCACACACACACACATTCGACACTCTCCGCTCCTTCACATTTTATGGCATTTTTCCACTGTGTGTTCGCTACTCGACTCGACTCGACTTGACTGTATCTGACCTGCTCCTAGTCCACTTTATTCTGCTTTCGAGGCCGACTGAGCACTGTGGTCTCTGTAGCTCCTAGTTTCAGGGGTTTATTTACTGATGTTTTCATTATCTCTTAACCCCATTAGTGCAATAATCATCATGCTGCTCTTGTTTATGTCACATACAGAGCTCCTATCTATACACACCCTTCTCACTTTTGTTATATGAAGGCTTATACCACATTCCGTCACTGTCCAATCACTGTTTGTGGATGTTTAGTTTACTGCGTCATTTGAACACAGCAGCATTCCTCCACACCGTGTGAAAATTCCATGAGGAATCGATCAATAGAATTGCTCTAATATTTCTCAGAGTATTACTGACATTTGTCTTCCTTCTCCTGTAAAGTTGATATTTTGGAGATACATGATTTTAATTTGCTGCACAGTGGTGCAACAGGTGGTGTCTCTGTTCAACAGCTAATGAGACTAAGAGGGTTCGAGACCTGCTCCGGGTGACTGTCTGTGAGGAGTATGGTGTGTTCTCTCTGTGTCTGCGTGGGATTCCTCCGGGTGACTGTCTGTGAGGAGTGTGGTGTGTTCTCTCTGTGTCTGCGTGGGTTTCCTCTGGGTGACTGTCTGTGAAGAGTGTGGTGTGTTCTCCCTGTGTCTGCATGGGTTTCCTCCGGGTGACAGTTTGTGAGGAGTGTGGTGTGTTCTCCCTGTGTCTGTGTGGGTTTCCTTCGGGTGACTGTCTGTGAGGAGTGTGGCGTGTTCTCTCTGTGCCTGCGTGGGTTTCCTCCAAGTAACTGTCTGTGAGGAGTGTGGGGTGTTCTCTCTGTGTCTGCGTGGGATTCCTCCGGGTGACTGTCTGTGAGGAGTGTGGTGTGTTCTCCCTGTGTCTGCATGGGTTTCCTCCGGGTGACTGTCTGTGAGGAGTGTGGTGTGTTCTCCCTGTGTCTGCGTGGGTTTCCTCCAGGTGACTGTGAGGAGTGTGGTGTGTTCTCTCTGTGTCTGCGTGGGTTTCCTCCGGGTGACTGTCTGTGAGGAGTGTGGTGTGTTCTCCCTGTGTCTGCATGGGTTTCCTCTGGGTGACTGTCTGTGAGGAGTGTGGTGTGATCTCCCTGTGTCTGTGTGGGTTTCCTCCGGGTGACTGTCTGTGAGGAGTGTGGTGTGTTCTCCCTGTGTCTGCGTGGGTTTCCTCCAGGTAACTGTCTGTGAGGAGTGTGGTGTGTTCTCTCTGTGTCTGCGTGGGTTTCCTCCGGGTGACTGTCTGTGAGGAGTGTGGTGTGTTCTCCCTGTGTCTGTGTGGGTTTCCTCCGGGTGACTGTCTGTGAGGTGTGTGGCGTGTTCTTTCTGTGTCTGCGTGGGTTTCCTCCAGGTAACTGTCTGTGAGGAGTGTGGTGTGTTCTCTCTGTGTCTGCGTGGGTTTCCTCCAGGTGACTGTCTGTGAGGAGTGTGGTGTGTTCTCCCTGTGTCTGTGTGGGTTTCCTCCGGGTGACTGTCTGTGAGGAGTGTGGGGTGTTCTCTCTGTGTCTGCATGGGTTTCCTCCGGGTGACTGTCTGTGAGGAGTGTGGTGTGTTCTCTCTGTGTCTGCGTGGGTTTCCTCCGGGTGACTGTCTGTGAAGAGTGTGGTGTGTTCTCCCTGTGTCTGCGTGGGTTTCCTCCAGGTGACTGTCTGTGAGGAGTGTGGTGTGTTCTCCCTGTGTCTGTGTGGGTTTCCTCCGGGTGACTGTCTGTGAGGAGTGTGGGGTGTTCTCTCTGTGTCTGCATAGGTTTCCTCCGGGTGACTGTCTGTGAGGAGTGTGGTGTGTTCTCCCTGTGTCTGTGTGGGTTTCCTCCGGGTGAATGTCTGTGAGGAGTGTGGTGTGTTCTCCCTGTGTCTGTGTGGGTTTCCTCCGGGTGACTGTCTGTGAGGAGAGTGGGGTGTTCTCTCTGTGTCTGCATGGGTTTCCTCCCGGTGACAGTTTGTGAGGAGTGTGGTGTGTTCTCTCTGTGTCTGCGTGGGTTTCCTCCGGGTGACTGTCTGTGAAGAGTGTGGTGTGTTCTCCCTGTGTCTGCGTGGGTTTCCTCCCGGTGACTGTCTGTGAGGAGTGTGGTGTGTTCTCCCTGTGTCTGTGTGGGTTTCCTCCGGGTGACTGTCTGTGAGGAGTGTGGGGTGTTCTCTCTGTGTCTGCATAGGTTTCCTCCGGGTGACTGTCTGTGAAGAGTGTGGTGTGTTCTCCCTGTGTCTGCGTGGGTTTCCTCCGGGTGACTGTCTGTGAGGAGTGTGGTGTGTTCTCCCTGTGTCTGCGTGGGTTTCCTCCGGGTGACTGTCTGTGAGGAGTGTGGTGTGTTCTCCCTGTGTCTGTGTGGGTTTCCTCCAGGTGACTGTTTGTGAGGAGTGTGGAGTGTTCTCTCTGTGTCTGCGTGGGTTGCCTCTGGGTGACTGTCTGTGAGGAGTGTGGTATGTTCTGAAATATGATGATTAATAACATTTTAAAAATAGTATTATTTTGCAGGACAATATTAATAATCAAATATAATTTACTGAACTCAGTCGTGTTGGTGCTTCGAGGCAGATCAGAGCTTCCAGTGACGTCACGATGCAGCCTCCTCACACTGCTCCATTTGTGTGGCGTAGGTTACTACGAAAGAGTCTTCATAGAATGGTCCTACCTCGGCTGCAGCCCAGGCTTTGGAACACAGCTAATGTTGTTTAATATGAGGAATGATGGCATTTAATCCAATGCCTGAGCACAGACACCGAGGTCAGAGAATGTCCTAAATGTAAACTGTACACTTTCCCCTCAGACAGAGCCCTATAACACAATGTTAAATCCACTCCGCGGTTCTGCGGTGCTCTACTGGAGGATGTTGAGCAACACGCACGAGGAAAAATAGAGCGGCTCCATGATCACTGCATTTTTTGTGAGGTGAAAGTGTGTGAACACATGAACATAGCCCCTCACCCCACTCTTTAATCACACCCCATTAAACGAGTGGCTCAGTCCAGCGCTCTGTAATTCCTCCCTCCGAGCGTCCCCACAAAAGAATAATCAAGGCCCTGCAAATTGAAGCAGCACAAAAAAGCTGCAGGAATGCATCCTGTTGTGTCACAGTGATTAAAAAATGCCACTGAAGAAGGGTTTCCACATTACTCACTCACTCACTCAGTCAGTCTACCTCTCTCTCACACTCTCCCTCTTCCAGGTTTCGCTGGGATTACGCTCTGAGAGTAAACGATGCACAATGTAAATGGAAAGCACAGGGACCCATAGTTCTGCAGCAAGCAGGGAATGTAATTAAACACCAAGGTGAGAGTCTCTTAACGAAAACAGGTCAGAGCCGAGTAGAGGAAGGTTTTTACAACAACGCAATCTAAAAACACCTTCAGAGCTTCCACAGAAACCTCCTTTAATTCAGCCCAGTCTCATCCTGATTCTGTACAGATTTGACTCAAAGAACATTAACAGAATTTGTGTAATGTGTGATAAATACAATTCATCACTTTAAAGATAAATATGTTAATTACTGATAGCTAATCAGCTTCATAATTCAGCCTTATCTCTAATTTTAGCTTAAATCCTAAAACTAAGCCTAGCCCAAAGGTGTTGCTCATGATTTTAATCCTTTATCCGTTTATACATAGCACTGGCTCCACAAATGGAAAAAAAAAGCTAAGTGTCTCAGTCTGAACTGAGCTCTCTATCTCTCTCTCTCCCTCCCTCTCTCTCTCTCTCTCTCTCTCTCTCTCTCTCTCTCTCTCACTCTCTCTCTCTCTCTCTCTCTCTCTCTCTCTCTCTCTCTCTCTCTCTCTCTCTCTCTTTCTCTTCGCCAAGGCTTCTGGAGGTGTTTGGAAAGTGGAAAGACTCTAAATGTTGAAAACCTTGAAAAGACATGGGGTTATTGCTCTATTACTACTTCATAGGTGGGTAACACTATTACAGTTACATTACTTAAGGTGGAACTGACTCTAAATTCATGAGAGCGCTAACTGCATAAAAGTAAACACAGAGAGAAAGTGCTACAAAACTAAACAGCTCGAGTTACACATGAGTTTCTGTGGGAATTCAAACAGTGAATAAACACTTACAGACAATTTACACTTCAGACACCAACAAGATACAGTCGCTTCTTCCTCACACACACCGCTCCACATTAAAAGATACAGTCGCTTCTTACTCACACACACCGCTCCACGTTAAAAGATACAGTCTCTTCTTATTCACACACACCGCTCCACCTTAAAAGATACAGTCGCTTCTTACTCACACACACCGCTCCACATTAAAAGATACAGTCGCTTCTTACTCACACACACCGCTCCACCTTAAAAGATACAGTCGCTTCTTACTCACACACACCACTCCACCTTAAAAGATACAGTCGCTTCTTACTCACACACAGCTCCACATTAAAAGATACAGTCTCTTCTTACTCACACACACCGCTCCACATTAAAAGATACAGTCGCTTCTTACTCACACACACCGCTCCACCTTAAAAGATACAGTCGCTTCTTACTCACACACACAGCTCCACCTTAAGAGATACAGTCGCTTCTTACTCACACACACAGCTCCACCTTAAAAGATACAGTCGCTTCATACTCACTCACACACCGCTCCACCTTAAAAAATAAAGTCGCTTCTGTGAAAATGTGATGATGATTTTATCTATTTAATTTAAAACCTCATGATGTTTTCCAGAGAATATATGTATTTTTCCACAGGAAAATCAATTTTATTTGATTAATGTGTTACAGCATTCATGCCATGTCCTCTCCTACCCTCCACTAACAGTGTGATATGTTGTGTGTGTGTGTGTGTGTGTGTGTGTGTGTGTGTGTGTGTGTGTGTGTGTGTGTGTGTGTGTGTGAGTGTGTGAGACAGCTGAACAAAGCCAGACATTCCTAGAAGTTTATTATGTTTGGGGTCGGAAACAATCATTTTTAACAACAGAGAACATGAATGAATGAACACACGTCTTGATTCACAGGAGTGTGATGCTAATTTCACAGGCTTAAGGGTTAAGTGAGGGTTATGGAAGCGAGGCGAGCTGACAGATTTCAGTCCAGATCATTTTGCTTGAACCTGATTCAAGGCTCTGGTCATGAGTGTGGAGCAGGATTTAATCTGGAGTGGACAGAGTGACCTGTATCAGCCGGGATTTAACAATCTCTGATGATGAACCACGGGTTAAACCTGTATTTGGCAGGTCTCTCTCTCTTCTACACACACACACACACACACACACACACACACACACACACACACACACACACAGCATTCATATCAAAGCAAAGGCCTAAAGCAAGAAAAGCAAAACAAAGTGAGAGAGTAAAACTGTTGAAAGAGAAACTAAAAATAAATAGAACTCCACACTTTGTTGTTGCTGCTTCACACTCAGTCAGAGGGGTCTCAGTTTCTAATCTGGAAAAAATGAAAACACTCTCACACTAAACATCACTCTAAAGTGCCACACTAGATATCACACTCATCCTAAAAACTAACCATAATCACAAAAATAAGAATCACTTTCATCTTAATCACCACCCTAGACATCTGCCCAGTCCTAATCTCAGCATTAGACATCGCCCTAATCCTGATCTCAGCATTAGACATCGCCCTAATCCTGATCTCAGCATTAGACATCGCCCTAATTTTAATCTCAGCATTAGACATCGCCCTAATACTGATCTCAGCATTAGACATCGCCCTAATCCTGATCTCAGCATTAGACATCGCCCTAATCCTAATCTCAGCATTAGACATCTCCCTTATCCTAATCTCAGCATTAGACATTGCCCTAATCCTAATCTCAGCATTAGACATCGCCCTAATCCTAATCTCAGCATTAGACATCGCCCTAATCCTAATCTCAGCATTAGACATCGCCCTAATCCTAATCTCAGCATTAGACATCGCCCTAATCTCAGCATTAGACATCGCCCTAATCACAGCATTAGACATTGCCCTAATCCTAATCTCAGCATTAGACATCGCCCTAATCCTAATCTCAGCATTAGACATCGCCCTTATCCTAATCTCAGCATTAGACATTGCCCTAATCCTAATATCAGCATTAGACATCGCTCTAATCCTAATCTCAGCATTAGACATCGCCCTAATCCTAATCTCAGAATTAGACATCGCCCTAATCCTAATCTCAGCATTAGACATCGCCCTAATCCTAATCTCAGCATTAGACATCGCCCTAATCTCAGCATTAGACATCGCCCTAACCCTGATTTCAGCATTAGACATCGCCCTAATCCTGATCTCAGCATTAGACATCGCCCTAATCCTGATTTCAGCATTAGACATCGCTCTAATCCTAATCTCAGCATTAGACAACGCCCTAATCCTAATCTCAGCATTAGACATCACCCTAATCATCCACAGTGATCCTAATATCTACAATAACCAGCATCTTAATCCTAATCTAAACAGTATATGCATCACCCTAATCCTAACTTCCTCACAACACATCGCCTTAATCCTGGCCTCGCTTTAAATCATGTGGATGGGGTTAGAGCAGTGTGGTGTGAGAGATTGGTGCTTCAGTGATTCAAGTCGTTAAATGAGTGTCCAGTTTGTAGATGCACAGTTTCGTTGCCCTTCCCTGTGTTTTTTGCATCCTGAGCTTATCTGGAGAGTATGACTGTAGCACATTTACAGACCCTGATTATTCCTATGTTTCCTGCCTGAACGCGTAACACCTTCGCAGAATAAACTGTGGCTTTGTTTGAGGAAAAACATCTTCAAAAGGAGATAATTACAAACGTGGAACCAGAGATTTATCACAGGGTTTAGTTTAACTAATGTTGTGGCATTTGATCTTCAGTGTGTAAAGAAGAGGGTGTTAATTTATCTCTTTATTCTTTCTTTACTCTCTCTCTCTCTCTCTCTCTCTCTCTCATTCTTTCTCTCTATCACACACTCTCTCTCTCTTTCACACACAATCTCTCTCTCTCCCTCTCTCACACTCTTTCTCTCTCTCACACTCTCTCTCTCTCTCTCTCTCTCTCTCTCTCTCTCTCTCTCTCTCTCCTTCTCTCAGGAGGAAAGGTGACCTTTAATGAAAGCTTAGTCTGAGTGAAAAGGGAAGGAAAACATTTCCATGAACCAAAAGAAAAACGATGCACACGTTTCCTCTGAACAAAGTAAAGCCTGCTTTTACATCACAACAACTTCCACTAACACCACAATCCTGGGTTCAACACGCTTAGAGGAGAACAATAGAGCACTGTTGTGAACTGTGTTCTTCCTGTGACTGCAGCATGGGAGGAAACCCACGCAGACACAGGGAGAACACACCATACTCCTCACAGACAGTCACCCAGAGGAAACCCACGCAGACACAGGGAGAACACACCACACTCCTCACAGACAGTCACCCAGAGGAAACCCACGCAGACACAGGGAGAACATACCACACTCCTCACAGACAGTCACCCGGAGTGGGACTCAAACCCACACAGACACAGGGAGAACACACCACACTCCTCACAGACCATCACCCGGAGGAAACCCACACAGACACAGAGAGAACACACCACACTTCTCACAGACAGTCACCCGGAGGAAACCCACACAGACACAGAGAGAACACACCACACTCCTCACAGACAGTCACCCAGAGGAAACCCACGCAGACACAGAGAGAACACACCACACTCCTCACAGACTGTCATCCGGAGTGGGACTCAACCCCACAACCTCCAGGACCCTGAAGCTGTGACAGAGACACTACCTGCTGAGACACAGTGCCGCTTTTATGAATAATTGATCATTGAAAATTGATTTTAAAAATGATATCGATATATCGAGGGAGATTACTAAAGTTCACGCTGCATTGATAAATCAGTGTGCCTGCATCGTGTGGATGGGATTTCATATTAACCCCTAAATGACCTCTCCCTCATTCTGCTGAGCAGCCCCCCACCCCCCGCCCCCTGTGGCTATGACACACTTTCTCAGCACTAAACACACACATCAAATGTGTCACAGCCCACAGTTCTCAGACATCAACATAAAGTGTTCAAACGTTGTGTGGACCTCAGAAACTAAGGTGTAACCTGCGCATCAGACACTGGTTATTCAAGTGGAAACAACCCTTAAAACAGACCAAGAAATGGACATAAAGATTAAAGCCCCATGGTGTGTGAGTGAGTATTTATACAGCCAGGACGGACTATTTCACATGTTGTTGTATGCTGAGGACATTTTAATGGTCCTCACAACTTCTAATGATTTCTTTTACAAAACAATCTTTAAATTGAAGAATGTAAAGAGTGAAATAAATTGCTTTTATTTACTAAGGTTGAGTTTAAGGTTTAAGGGTTTAAGGTGCAGTAGTAAGTACCTGTACCTGACTGACTATGAATGTTTTCCATTCACATGGCTCCAGGAAGCAGGACAGCCTTATCGAGGTATCCAGAGCACACAGACTGAACCTGGGAGATCTACACAAACCACAGAGAGGGAGAACTGAAGGATTGTCCGACATGTTCCAGCGTGACCAAAAACATTCATTCATTCATTCATTGTCTGTAACCTTTATCAAGTTCAAAGCAGTGGTGGGTCCAGAGCCTACCTGGAGTTATTGGGCGCAAGACAGTACAACTCACACTCACACATTCACACCTATGGACACTTTTGAATATCCAATCCACCTACCAGCGGGTGTTTTTGGAGCGTGGGAGGAAACCTGAGCATCCGGAGGAAACCCACGCAGACACAGGGAGAACACACCACACTCCTCACAGACAGTCACCCGGAGGAAACCCACGCAAACACAGAGAGAACACACCACACTCCTCACAGACAGTCACCCGGAGGAAACCCACACAGACACAGGGAGAACACACCACACTCCTTACAGACAGTCACCCGGAGGAAACCCACACAGACACAGGGAGAACACACCACACTCCTCACAGACAGTCACCCGGAGGAAACCCACGCAGACACAGGGAGAACACACCACACTCCTCACAGTCAGTCACCTGGAGGAAACCCACACAGACACAGGGAGAACACACCACACTCCTCACAGACAGTCACTTGGAGGAAACCCACGCAGGTACAGGGAGAACACACCACACTCCTCACAGACAGTCACCCGGAGGAAACCCACACAGACACAGGGAGAACACACCACACTCCTCACAGTCAGTCACCTGGAGGAAACCCATGCAGACGCAGGGAGAACACACCACACTCCTCACAGACAGTCACTTGGAGGAAACCCACGCAGACACAGGGAGAACACACCACACTCCTCACAGACAGTCACCTGGAGGAAACCCACACAGACACAGGGAGAACACACCACACTCCTCACAGACAGTCACCCGGAGGAAACCCACGCAGACACAGGGAGAACACACCACACTCCTTACAGTCAGTCACCTGGAGGAAACCCACACAGACGCAGGGAGAACACACCACACTCCTCACAGACAGTCACTTGGAGGAAACCCACGCAGATACATGGAGAACACACCACACTCCTCACAAACAGTCATCCGGAGGAAACCCACACAGACGCAGGGAGAACACACCACACTCCTCACAGACAGTCACTTGGAGGAAACCCACGCAGATACATGGAGAACACACCACACTCCTCACTGACAGTCACCCGGAGGAAACCCACACAGACACAGGGAGAACACACCACACTCCTCACAGACAGTCACCTGGAGGAAACCCACACAGACGCAGGGAGAACACACCACACTCCTCACAGACAGTCACTTGGAGGAAACCCACGCAGACACAGGGAGAACACACCACACTCCTCACAGACAGTCACCTGGAGGAAACCCACACAGACACAGGGAGAACACACCACACTCCTCACAGTCAGTCACCTGGAGGAAACCCACACAGACACAGGGAGAACACACCACACTCCTCACAGACAGTCACTTGGAGGAAACCCACGCAGATACATGGAGAACACACCACACTCCTCACTGACAGTCACCCGGAGGAAACCCACACAGACACAGGGAGAACACACCACACTCCTCACAGACAGTCACCTGGAGGAAACCCACACAGACGCAGGGAGAACACACCACACTCCTCACAGACAGTCACTTGGAGGAAACCCACGCAGACACAGGGAGAACACACCACACTCCTCACAGACAGTCACCTGGAGGAAACCCACACAGACACAGGGAGAACACACCACACTCCTCACAGTCAGTCACCTGGAGGAAACCCACACAGACACAGGGAGAACACACCACACTCCTCACAGACAGTCACTTGGAGGAAACCCACGCAGATACATGGAGAACACACCACACTCCTCACAGTCAGTCACCTGGAGGAAACCCACACAGACGCAGGGAGACAGTCACCCAGAGGAAACCCACGCAGACACAGGGAGAACACACCACACTCCTCACAGACAGTCACTTGGAGGAAACCCACGCAGACACAGGGAGAACACACCACACTCCTCACAGACAGTCACTTGGAGGAAACCCACGCAGACACAGGGAGAACACACCACACTCCTCACAGACAGTCACCCGGAGGAAACCCACGCAGACACAGGGAGAACACACCACACTCCTTACAGTCAGTCACCTGGAGGAAACCCACACAGACGCAGGGAGAACACACCACACTTCTCACAGACAGTCACCTGGAGGAAACCCACACAGACGCAGGGAGAACACACCACACTCCTCACAGACAGTCACCCGGAGGAAACCCACGCAGACACAGGGAGAACACACCACACTCCTCACAGACAGTCACTTGGAGGAAACCCACGCAGATACATGGAGAACACACCACACTCCTCACAAACAGTCATCCGGAGTAAACCCACACAGACGCAGGGAGAACACACCACACTCCTCACTGACAGTCACCCGGAGGAAACCCACACAGACACAGAGAGAAAACACCACACTCCTCACAGACAGTCACCCGGAGGAAACCCACACAGACACAGGGAGAACACACCACACTCCTCACAGACAGTCACCCGGAGGAAACCCACACAGACACAGGGAGAACACACCACACTCCTCACAGACAGTCACCCGGAGGAAACCCACACAGACACAGGGAGAACACACAACACTCCTCACAGACAGTCACCCGGAGGTAACCCACGCAGACACAGGGAGAACACACCACACTCCTCACAGTCAGTTACCTGGAGGAAACACACGCAGACGCAGGGAGAACACACCACACTCCTCACAGACAGTCACTTGGAGGAAACCCACGCAGATACAGGGAGAACACACCACACTCCTCACAGACAGTCACCCGGAGGAAACCCACACAGATGCAGGGAGAACACACCACACTCCTCACTGACAGTCACCCGGAGGAAACCCACACAGACACAGAGAGAACACACCACACTCCTCACAGACAGTCACCCGGAGGAAACCCACACAGACACAGGGAGAACACACCACACTCCTCACAGACAGTCACCCGGAGGAAACCCACACAGACACAGGGAGAACACACCACACTCCTCACAGACAGTCACCCGGAGGAAACCCACACAGACGCAGGGAGAACACACCACACTCCTCACAGACAGTCACTTGGAGGAAACCCACGCAGATACAGGGAGAACACACCACACTCCTCACAGACAGTCACCCGGAGGAAACCCACGCAGACACAGGGAGAACACACCACACTCCTCACAGTCAGTCACCTGGAGGAAACCCACACAGACACAGGGAGACAGTCACCCAGAGGAAACCCACGCAGACACAGGGAGAACACACCACACTCCTCACAGACAGTCACCTGGAGGAAACCCACACAGACGCAGGGAGAACACACCACACTCCTCACAGACAGTCACCCGGA
This sequence comes from Hoplias malabaricus, assembly GCF_029633855.1. Classification (NCBI taxonomy): domain Eukaryota; kingdom Metazoa; phylum Chordata; class Actinopteri; order Characiformes; family Erythrinidae; genus Hoplias; species Hoplias malabaricus. The sequence goes on along the minus strand of NC_089804.1, from coordinate 19,943,579 downwards.
GGAAACCCACGCAGACACAGGGAGAACACACCACACTCCTCACAGACAGTCACTTGGAGGAAACCCACGCAGATACATGGAGAACACACCACACTCCTCACAAACAGTCATCCGGAGGAAACCCACACAGACGCAGTGAGAACACACCACACTCCTCACTGACAGTCACCCGGAGGAAACCCACACAGACACAGAGAGAACACACCACACTCCTCACAGAGAGTCACCCGGAGGAAACCCACACAGACACAGGGAGAACACACCACACTCCTCACAGACAGTCACCCGGAGGAAACCCACACAGACACAGGGAGAACACACCACACTCCTCACAGACAGTCACCCGGAGGAAACCCACACAGACACAGGGAGAACACACCACACTCCTCACAGACAGTCACTTGGAGGTAACCCACGCAGACACAGGGAGAACACACCACACTCCTCACAGTCAGTCATTTGGAGGAAACCCACGCAGACGCAGGGAGAACACACCACACTCCTCACAGACAGTCACTTGGAGGAAACCCACGCAGATACAGGGAGAACACACCACACTCCTCACAGACAGTCACCCGGAGGAAACCCACACAGACGCAGGGAGAACACACCACACTCCTCACTGACAGTCACCCGGAGGAAACCCACACAGACACAGGGAGAACCCACCACACTCCTCACATTCAGTCACCTGGAGGAAACCCGCACAGACGCAGGGAGAACACACCACACTCCTCACTGACAGTCACTTGGAGGAAACCCACACAGACACAGGGAGAACACACCACACTCCTCACAGACAGTCACTTGGAGGAAACCCACGCAGGTACAGGGAGAACACACCACACTCCTCACAGACAGTCACTTGGAGGAAACCCACGCAGACACAGGGAGAACACACCACACTCCTCACAGTCAGTCACCCGGAGGAAACCCACGCAGACACAGGGAGAACACACCACACTCCTCACAGTCAGTCACCTGGAGGAAACCCACACAGACGCAGGGAGAACACACCACACTCCTCACAGACAGTCACTTGGAGGAAACCCACGCAGATACAGGGAGAACACAGCACACTACTGACAGACAGTCACCGGGAGGAAACCCACACAGACGCAGGGAGAACACACCACACTCCTCACAGACAGTCACCCGGAGGAAACCCACGCAGACACAGGGAGAACACACCACACTCCTCACAGTCAGTCACCTGGAGGAAACCCACACAGACGCAGGGAGACAGTCACCCAGAGGAAACCCACGCAGACACAGGGAGAACACACCACACTCCTCACAGACAGTCACCTGGAGGAAACCCACACAGACGCAGGGAGAACACACCACACTCCTCACAGACAGTCACCCGGAGGAAACCCACGCAGACACAGGGAGAACACACCACACTCCTCACAGACAGTCACTTGGAGGAAACCCACGCAGATACATGGAGAACACATCACACTCCTCACAAACAGCCATCCGGAGGAAACTCACACAGACACAGGGAGAACACACCACACTCCTCACAGACAGTCACTTGGAGGAAACCCACGCAGATACATGGAGAACACACCACACTCCTCACAAACAGTCATCCGGAGGAAACCCACACAGACGCAGTGAGAACACACCACACTCCTCACTGACAGTCACCCGGAGGAAACCCACACAGACACAGAGAGAACACACCACACTCCTCACAGAGAGTCACCCGGAGGAAACCCACACAGACACAGGGAGAACACACCACACTCCTCACAGACAGTCACCCGGAGGAAACCCACACAGACACAGGGAGAACACACCACACTCCTCACAGACAGTCACCCGGAGGAAACCCACACAGACACAGGGAGAACACACCACACTCCTCACAGACAGTCACCCGGAGGAAACCCACACAGACACAGGGAGAACACACCACACTCCTCACAGACAGTCACCCGGAGGTAACCCACACAGACACAGGGAGAACACACCACACTCCTCACAGACAGTCACCCGGAGGAAACCCACGCAGACACAGGGAGAACCCACCACACTCCTCACATTCAGTCACCTGGAGGAAACCCGCACAGACGCAGGGAGAACACACCACACTCCTCACTGACAGTCACTTGGAGGAAACCCACACAGACACAGGGAGAACACACCACACTCCTCACAGACAGTCACTTGGAGGAAACCCACGCAGGTACAGGGAGAACACACCACACTCCTCACAGACAGTCACTTGGAGGAAACCCACGCAGACACAGGGAGAACACACCACACTCCTCACAGTCAGTCACCCGGAGGAAACCCACGCAGACACAGGGAGAACACACCACACTCCTCACAGTCAGTCACCTGGAGGAAACCCACACAGACGCAGGGAGAACACACCACACTCCTCACAGACAGTCACTTGGAGGAAACCCACGCAGATACAGGGAGAACACAGCACACTACTGACAGACAGTCACCGGGAGGAAACCCACACAGACGCAGGGAGAACACACCACACTCCTCACAGACAGTCACCCGGAGGAAACCCACGCAGACACAGGGAGAACACACCACACTCCTCACAGTCAGTCACCTGGAGGAAACCCACACAGACGCAGGGAGACAGTCACCCAGAGGAAACCCACGCAGACACAGGGAGAACACACCACACTCCTCACAGACAGTCACCTGGAGGAAACCCACACAGACGCAGGGAGAACACACCACACTCCTCACAGACAGTCACCCGGAGGAAACCCACGCAGACACAGGGAGAACACACCACACTCCTCACAGACAGTCACTTGGAGGAAACCCACGCAGATACATGGAGAACACATCACACTCCTCACAAACAGCCATCCGGAGGAAACCCACACAGACACAGGGAGAACACACCACACTCCTCACAGACAGTCACTCGGAGGAAACCCACGCAGATACAGGGAGAACACACCACACTCCTCACAGACAGTCACCCGGAGGAAACCCACGCAGACGCAGGGAGAACACACCACACTCCTCACAGTCAGTCACCTGGAGGAAACCCACGCAGACGCAGGGAGAACACACCACACTCCTCACAGACAGTCACTTGGAGGAAACCCACGCAGATACAGGGAGAACACACCACACTCCTCACAGACAGTCACCCGGAGGAAACCCACACAGACGCAGGGAGAACACACCACACTCCTCACTGACAGTCACCCGGAGGAAACCCACACAGACACAGAGAGAACACACCACACTCCTCACAGACAGTCACCCGGAGGAAACCCACACAGACACAGGGAGAACACACCACACTCCTCACAGACAGTCACCCGGATGAAACCCACACAGACACAGGGAGAACACACCACACTCCTCACAGACAGTCACTTGGAGGAAACCCACGCAGACACAGGGAGAACACACCACACTCCTCACAGACAGTCACTTGGCGGAAACCCACGCAGACACAGGGAGAACACACCACACTCCTCACAGTCAGTCACCCGGAGGAAACCCACGCAGACACAGGGAGAACACACCACACTCCTCACAGTCAGTCACCCGGAGGAAACCCACGCAGACACAGGGAGAACACAGCACACTACTCACAGACAGTCACTTGGAGGAAACCCACGCAGACACAGGAAGAACACACCACACTCCTCACAGACAGTCACCCCAAAAGGGACTTGAACCCACAACCTCTAGGACCCTGGAGCTGTGACAGAGACACTACCTGCTGCTCCACTGTGCTGCCCAAAGAAAAATATGTATATCCATTTTTGTGGAATTTAATTTACAACCTCTTTTAAACACAGCAGTTGTCCTTCACACTGTGTTAAAATGCATAATAATTATTAAAGTAGTAATAATAAAATGCTATTTAAATAGTGCTTTTCAGGACACCCAATGTTTTTCTTTGGACAGTGATGATATGAAGATTATCCACTGACAATAAACTGAGAGTGAAATCATTCACATCAGCCCAGGAGTTAGAAACAAGATGGGCTTGAAATGTGTGCACAACTCATTGGTGCCTGATGAATGATCAGCGTCCTCAACTGGAAGAACTCCAGTCACATTTCACACTCAAGTTACTGCTGTGAAAATCCCCACTGGACCGAGCTGATGTTGAGGCTGGGGACCCATGGGAGTTAAAAAGAACAAATCTGGCATCTTTTGCATCTGCGTCTGTGGCTATAGTAAGGCATAGAGCTCGCAGGATGAGTAGCATTGATTTATCGAAGGATGTACGCTGTCCGGCTCTATTTATCTGCCGTAATGTGACGAGAGCTAGAACATATGGATTTTCTTAATAGGCTGCTGTGAGGAATCCTCTTGTCTCTGGGTGTGTCGATAGGTCATGTGTTGTGTGCAGCAGACGTGTTCAACAGCTGGGTTTCAGCTTCAATTGCCGTGTGTCATCCATGGATCAAGGCCCCTGAGGGCCCAACTGACTGGAGCCCCCACAGAGATGGAGAGACATAGTCCTTCCCTCATTATGTGATGTAGCAGCCAGTCAGGTGTCGGAATGGACACATGGCTCCAGTCCAACGTTTAGCACCAATTGTTCACATTACTTTATCATCGAGGTTGTTCCAGTTTGCTCTAATCACACTCTTGGCACTGGATGAATGTATGATGATGAATGGCCTATTAGAAATGACCCAGGATTCCTAATGAGGAGTTGCTTCATTGATTTACGATAAGATAAAGAATTAAACTGATATGTGATACTAAATAAGTATAACTGGTGTCTGACAGGGTGAATCTGTGAAACTGTCCACAGGTGTGAGTGTGTGAGTGACAGGGTGAGTGTGTAAAATTGTCCACAAGTGTGAGTGTGTGAGTGACAGGGTGAGTGTGTAATATCGTCTACAGGTGTGAATGTGTGAGTGACTGGGTGAATGTGCAAATGACTGGATGATTGTATGAAACTGCCCACAGATGTGAGTGAGTGATTGAATGATTGAATGAATGAATGAATGAATGAATGAATCGATGGATGGGTGGATGGATGGATGGATGGATGGATGGATGGATGGATGGATGGATTTTGTCCAAAGGTGTGACTGACTGACTGACTGACTGAGTGAATGTGTGAAACTGTTCACAGGTGTGAGTGACAGGATGAATGTGTAAAATTGTCCACAAGTGTGTGTGAGTGACAGGGTGAGTGTGTAATATAGTCTACAGGTGTGAATGTGTGAGTGACTGGATGAGTGTGTGAAACTGTCCACAGGTGTGAGGGCATGAGTGACAGGGTGAGGGTGTAAAACTGCCCACAGGTTTGAATGTGTGAATGTGTGAGTGACTGGGTGAATAGGCGAGTGACTGAATGATTGTATGAAACTGCCCACAGGTGTGAGTCATTGATTGATTGAATGAATGAATGAATGAATGAATGAATGAATGAATGAATACATGCATCAAACTGTCCACAGTTGTGAGTGAGAGACTGACTGAGTGAGTGTGTGAGTGGCAGGGTGAGGGTGTAAAACTGTCCACAGGTGTGAGTGTGTAAATGACAGGGTACGTGTGTAAAACTCTTTACAGGTGTGTGTGTGTGTGCATATGTGTGTGTGTGTGTGTGTGTGTGTGTGTATGAATGACTGGGTGAGTGTGTGAAACTATCCACAGATGTGATGAATGAATGAATGGACAGAGTGAGAGTATGAAACTGTCCAGAGGGGGTCAGTGATTAGATAAGTGTGTGATGCCCTGTTCCTCATTCTCACCCAGTCACAGACACACAGACAGTGACCCGGGGAGAGGATCCCACCCAGGACCCGAGACCCCGCAGCTGAGTTGGAGGACACCACATTTAACCCCTTTTTTAAACATCAACAAAGGGTTCTTTAAGAAGGTTTTAAAGGTGCGGTACATGAAGAGTCTTTTTAAATATTAAAGAACCTGTGCATAAAATACAAAATCAGTGCCAAAGCCATGAGCCATTTAGACACAGTGAGTATGAGGCAGTGATGCTCCTATTAGCACGTTAGACATGTCCTCGAAACCTAATCACCATGTATGTTATATTCAAAGTGCTTTTCCACCCCATAATGGCTCTTTAATTTTAATGACTACTAACATAATATTTAGGGCCTTTGTTCTCCAGAGAAGCTAAAGCCACTGAGGTACTATTAGCAGCCAGCTAGTGGTGGGCAATGTTATGGTCCATTTCATACTTAAATAGATTTAATATACTTCACATTCAGCAGGAACCCTTTCTGATTTGGCAGTTACCTGGAAATGAAATGTAACACTAGGTAACTTTTGACAGCCGGATGTGGGCGTCGTCCTGTGGGTGGTGTCTTGTATCCACTAATGAAGGACTAGAGGATGACAACACAAACTGCTGAGCTACTGTCTCTGACTCTACATCTACAAGGTGGACCAACGAGGGAGGAGTGTCTCACAGAGTGGACAGAGAGTGGACACAGGGTTTAAAAACTCCAGCAGCACTGCTGTGTCTGATCCACTCGCACCAGCACAACACACACTAACACACCACCACCACGTCAGTGTCACTGCAGCGCTGAGAATGATCCACCACCACATCACACCTGCTCTGTGGGGGTCCTGAGCGCTGAAGAACAGGGGGGGAAAAGGATGGGGAGTGTAACAAAGTATGCAGAGCAACAGATGGTCAGCTGTGTTCAGAGGAGCTGAGAGAGTGGACAGTGAGTGAAGAAACGAAGCAGGTGGCAGGGGTTTCTAATCCAGTGATTGTTGTATAAAACCATTCATGTCTCTATTAAAACTTCACTCGGCTGCAAATGAACAGGGAGAGACAGGGACAGTAGACCCTCAGCTATCCACAGGCTTTTTACAGCACCTCAAACGCCAAATGAGGAAATTAAACAGCCATTCAGAGAGGGTGAAGTGCCGGGTGTGAACATAATGATGGAGAGCCCTGTGGATGAACCCTGAATGAGGTTCTTTGGCTTGTTTTTTCTTATTTATTTTATTTTTTTCCCTCCCTTCGCTGTGTCTTCACCGTGCTCCTTTATCCTGGTCAGAAAAGAAGATTGTGCAGGGAGAACAGTAGCTGTCCAGCCATTCGCGGTGACAACAAAGACGCAGTGTTCTATTAGGAGCAGGCCTACAGCGGCGGGGGAAACACCATCAGTCACAGAGTGGGCTTTATCTACACTATATCTCAATAAGATGCTGGAGGAAGAAAAGGGGAAGGGATGGGGAATGGGGGTAACGGAGCGATGAGTGGTGGCGTTAATAGACGACAGGAAAGAAAGCCAAGGTTGAGTCATTTTTAAAGAAGGCTGTATGGAAGATGATAGTATTTTTAGTGGTTTTACTGTTAATGTTGGGTCAGAAGAAGCAGAACTGGAAGATAAACGTACTATATCTGTGTTATTCCTTTATAAGACAGACTGGGTTGAACATGTGTGAAAAATGCCACAATCTGATAACAAATATAATAATCTGTGTGTGTCTTGTTACCACAGACCCAGCCCCCCACACTCTGAGGACCTCCTGAAACTCTGAAACCTGATACGTGGAGAAGAACGTCTGACAAGGGGAATTCCACCCTGGAGAAACTGGCAGGGCTTGCCCTTAAGCGGGGGAATACCTCACACCTGGTGGAATCTGATCACACAATACATTGGTTAATTAGAGACGGGATACACTCCCTGTTTCCTCAGCTGGCAGAAACTTGGGCACAGGTACTGACCACAGGACAATTATTTATTTTTAGTTAAATTAGAATCAGAATCCGGGTGGCACGGTGGCGCAGCAGGTAGTGTCGCAGTCACACAGCTCCAAGGACCTGGAGGTTGTGGGTTCGATTCCCACTCCGGGTGACTGTCTGTGAGGAGTGTGGTGTGTTCTCCCTGTGTCTGCGACCCAGTCATGACCTGCAGCCTCTGGGGATAGAACCGGCAACGTTCTGGATACACGCCCAGTTCATAAGAAAACAAACAGGAAGTGAATTAAAGTGATGACAATAAATAATTTACATATATTATGAGTAAAATAAAATATATCTACAATAAGCTAATTTCTAAAGAATAATGGCAATTTAAAAAGATATTTTAACTGCTTTTTAAGGTGGTTCGTTGTGGGTTCCTGATAAATGTTTATTGACAAAAAATGTTCCAAAGATTTTGTGCTTTGTGGCAAGTAGCTTTTGTGCTTTTTTGTACTTCACTTTTGGAACATTAATAAGCCAGACCTTGATGTCCTTAAAACACAATTTGGAACGTATTCTGTCAGGCGTTCAGAGAAATATGAAGGTGTTAATCCATTAAAAACCTATAAAAGAACCTTAAAATCAACTCTCAAAGGAACAGGCAGCTGGTGTGATGATGCTAGACTGTGTGTAATGCTCTGACCAAAACATTATGACCATCACAATGTGGCCAGTGTCCCCGATACCTCCCGTGATTGGACAGGCGCCGTAACCAGATCTTCAGTGTTACTCCCTTCACCCGGTGCTTTTTTGCGAGTGCAGCTGTAGCAAGATGCTGATTCATGCTCAACAAGATCCGACTCGCACCTGTAATTAAAACCCGTTAATAACCCGTCATAGCTTCCATCCGCACAGAGTTCCTCAGAGCAGCCCCAGCAACGTCAGCGAGGTTTATGGGCAGAAGAAGTGAATACAGCCATGAGTGAGATGGAGCCCACGGCTCAGCGAAATTATTCCTCCATCCCTCGTGTTGGAATAACACATCTCCAATCCCCCGAAGCTTCTACGGCTCTCGGAGGAGCTCGCCTTCCACACTCCCATCCATCCTCCCAGTGACACAGGAGCAGATGGCGTGAGTCTGGAAAGCCCACTGCCAGGAGTAATGTCCCCTCACTCCTCCACCGATAATGGCCTTGCTTTGTCTTTCTCTGAGACTTGCCAGAGGAGACCGGGATTATTCCACATAGCATTGGGTAACGCACCGGGGCTCAGGACAGGTGCTCGGCTCATCTGAGAGCACAGACCCTGTGTATTTTTAAACTCAGCCAAGAACCAAGTGTGAAGTGTGTGGAAAATGTTGAGTAGGAAACTGCTGACCACAGAGAAGGTCATTCATGCATCAACACTTCAATATTTGACATTTACATTCAATATTTAATGAGAGTGCACCAGTCTGGGTTATGTTTATTCATCTGCACTGAGCTGAGATTCACTCTGTCTCTAAGCTAAGGGTGGGACTGCACTTTTGGGAAGACCCTCAGTGTCGCGGCACCCTTAAAAATGTAAAGTGCTCCTTGTGTCTACACTCTCTATCCATTCTCTCAGCTCCACTAGCCGTGCACTTTATAGCTCTACAATTACAGACTTTGCCCCCATTTCCCCCGTGATGTGGTGGTGGATCATTCTCAGCGCTGCAGTGACACTGACGTGGTGGTGGTGTGTTAGTGTGTGTTGTGCTGGTGTAGAGTGGATCAGACACAGCAGTGCTGCTGGAGATTTTAAACCCTGTGTCCACTCTCTGTCCACTCTGTGAGACACTCCTCCCTCGTTGGTCCACCTTGGAGATGTAAAGTCAAAGACAGTAGCTCATCTGTCGCTGCACAGTGTGTGTCGCTCGTCCTCTAGTCCTTCATCAGTGACACAAGACGCTGTTGATTGGTGGAGAATTCTCAGTGCAGCAGTAACACTGAGGGGTTTATAATCTAACCCCAAAGCTTAGAATGGTGTTACTATATGGGTTTGTTCATGCACATCTTCCTCTTACCATGTAGTGGTCATATATTACCGATGATAACCGAGATCATATAATTACTCTATAGCTCAAGGAAAACAACACACGTGCATTGGTCACTTTAATGCAACTGCATCCCCCACACACCCACCAAGAGAAAGAAATTCCATCCAACAGCTGCCCTGAGCCAAACAGCGTTCTCGCCTCGTGTGGTGCTAAGCTGCTTCATTAGGTTTGCACACAAGTGGAAGATCAGCCCCACGCTGCAGACTGTCTCACCGAAACCTAAAGGCAATGGTGTGAAGTCGTATCCAGGCAACTCGGCCCCTACGCCGAAAGCCCACAGTCTGGGGAATCTTCTGTGGAGAAATGGAAAGCCCACTCCTCACTCAATATGTGACTGGAATTTCAACTCAGATTTCATTGCACATTATTTCCTCCACATTCGGGTTCCACAAAGTAGTTGTGTGTCTGTGGAAGCCCTCAGCACTCAGCTGTAGAGAGGTCACAGATCAGCAGTGACACTCGGTCAGACTCGGAATCCAGCTTTATAGCACAAGACCATGACTACAGTGTTATAAAGACATGTAATGTTCAACCCTGGACATGTTTGCACCCGCACACACACACACACACACGCACACACACACGCACACACACACAAGCACACACACACACACACACACAAGCACACACACACACAAGCACACACACGCACACACACACAAACACATACACACACAAGCACACACACACACGCACACGCACACACTCACACACACACACAAGCACACACGCACACACACACACACACACACACACACACATGTTTCTGGAAAGTTGGCCCTTTAATAAACTGAAGTGAAAAGAGGAACCTGTGCTGCGTTTTCTCCTGAAGCTTACTTTTAACAACAAAAATTCAAAGAACAGATTTCCAATACCGTCTCTGATCAATTTGACTGTGTTTTGTAAATATAAAAACACTTCAATCTGATGCCTGCAACTCACTCCAAACAATTCAGGACAGAGGTGAAACAAGAGTTTAAAGACTAGTCAGGTTTCTCAGATCCTAAGCTCTCCACTATAAACAGGAGAATCCAAATGGGATAAAATAGTATCCACCAATCAGTCTCTTCAGCAGGGAGGGTGCGTGGCTACCACACAGAGTGGGGGTGTGGTCAGTAACACCAGAGAAATCTAAGTCCCTGTCGGACAAGGTCGGAAACCACTGCTGTGTGAGCCTGACCTTCCAGCCCTCAGACGACTCTGCAGGAGAAACTCACAGGAGAAAGTGTCACTGAAACACAGTCCATCACTGCATCAAGAAATTAACTGATATTCTGTTCACCATCGACTCGATACAGAAACAACGCCGACTTCTCTGGACCCAGCAACATCTCAGATCATCCGAAGGCAGTGGGTAATTGCGTTTTAAATACAATTAGGAGTAACACAAATATGTGCAAAATCTGTGTATAGCATAGAGGTCTTTATTAATGAATACATTTTAATATTTATTTATTTCCTTTGGATTGTAAATTGTGGAAAACGTTCAAAATAAAAGTCCTCCCTCAGGACTACACTCTTAAAGACTACCAGGAAGGGTTCTTTAGAGTGACTCCATAAAAAAAGCACTTCTGATTCCTGAGGGAGTCTTTTCTTTCCTGTGGTTTTTAAGAAAGCATCCTATGAAAGGTGCTTTTGGCAAATGACTGTGGCTCTTCTGTGGCATTGCTCCAGAGAACACTGCTTTTAAAAGCAGGATTTATTCACAAACACCAACCTAGCAGTGAGAGCTACAGGCTCTTCATTATCCACATCTGTGCCAACTGCTTCAAAGCCAGTTCTCTTGGTCTTCTCTCAGCCCGCGTAGAGGCCTGTAAAGAGTACGGCTTATTAGCCGGCATAGGGAAACACAAATAAGGTCACCTCAAGCACGCAGAATACCTGGACACCACCAGAAGAGAACCAGAGGGAAGGAAAGGTCACTCTTTAATTGGTGTCACAACTACTTTTCTTCGTGACGGCGCACAAAACAATTTGCAAAACAATGCTGTAGCAGAGTGTATATCTATCCTGATGTTTGCAAGCTGCTAGCTCTCAAAATAGCAGCTGAGGGTATGATGAATAACACATTTTGAGTAGGTCAACAGCACTGGGCCACGACGGAGAACAACATCTTGCTCAGAGGGTAAACCCAGACACAGATGTCCTCCATGATTTCTCTCCAAATAAAATTAGCAAAGATTGTAAGGGGCACAAAAAGGAAACACAGAATGTTATTTCAGTATCAGGACCACTCTCCCAGCCTCTAGCCTGGCAGCATTAACTCCCCCATCCCCCCATTCTCCTACCCCCCACTGCTGAGAACCCCCAGAGAGTTAGTTTTTTCAAAGCTCTGAAATGACTAATGGGTCTCTGGCCAAACATATCATTCCTTGTTAAATAATAATTACCCAAAACACTGCAAATCTTCCATCAAAACAGCAGCGAGAGAAAACCCTTTCTGAAGACTTTTATGATGCAAATTGATTACTGCGTCTGCCCCAAACCCAATCCCTCAAAGCTTCATTGGATATTTTGTGACAAAGACGACTCATGGTGAAGGAATAATACAAAACCAAGCGGAAAACAATGCTGTACAAGCCTGGCTTCCGTCCAAAGAGAATAAACAGTGATTAGCTGAGTGGTGCTTGGACCGTCACCTTGGAAAAGCGGCTTTTACGTCTCACTCTGTCGCTCAAAATAATATGAAATGTTGGAGCAGAATGTGGAAGGATTCAGAGAGCCAGGAGGAATGACTTTGAAGTGGCAGCTACAGAAGACCACATCGAGTTTGTGTCTCTTAAAGGGAACGTCTAGGATTGTGATCAAAAAACACTTTTTATAGAATTCAGAAGTTGTTCCCTCACTATCTGCTGCTCTTTTTTAGGCTGGAAACTGGTCTAATGTGTTTAAAAAGCTCTGGTGTCAGTAAACGAGTGAAAAAGTGATTTGGTCAGATCTGCTAGGCTTCCTCTCTCTCTCTCTCTCTCTCTCTCTCTCTTCCTCTCTCTCTCTCTCTCTCTCTCTTCCTCTCTCTCTCTTTCTCTCTTCCTCTCTCTCTCTCTCTCTCTCTCTCTCTTTCTCTCTCTTTCTCTTCCTCTATCTCTCTCTCTTCCTCTGTCTCTCTTTCTCTCTTCCTCTCTCTCTCTCTCTCTCTCTTTCTCTCTCTTTCTCTTCCTCTATCTCTCTCTCTTCCTCTCTCTCTCTCTTTCTCTCTTCCTCTCTCTCTCTCTTTCTCTCTCTCTCTCTCTCTTTCTCTTTCTCTCCCTCTCTTTCTCTCTCTCTCTCTCTCTCTCTCTCTCTCTCTCTCTCTCTCTCTCTCTCTCTCTGCTCACGGCAGAAAAATGGCAAAGAGAGAAACCTCCAAATGTTGAAAATCATAAAAAGATGAGGAGGTTGATTTTTTTCTGCTCCATAGGGGGGTAATATTGATTGACTTTTGCTGTTTCAGATTATTTAGGTAAACGATAATGTACAGCTTTGAGAACTTGTGCCGCTGAAATACCACAAAAAAGAGGAGTGGAAACATGGACCTGCAGGGGTCTGGAAAGATGTGAACAGTTTACAGAGAGACCTGGAGGTGAACTCTGATTGGACTGGGCATGCGCAGTGATGTCTGATGTCCAAAGCATTTTCAGCTCGCGCTGGGTATTTCGAGACTGTGAGGTCAGCTCACACTTCAAGAACAAACCGCCAAATTTTCAGACGTTTCAGAAATCCATCCAGATGACGGACTGATCACTCTCTTCTCCCTTCGCACAAAATTCAGACAGATCCTGATATCCGGTCAGCCAAATCAGACTTAAGAACCACCCATAATCTCAGTGCATGCCAGACTTTAGAGCTGAGCATCATCTTTGAATTCTGCCAAAATTCATTCATTCATTCATTATCTGTAAGCACTTATCCAATTCAGGGTTGCGGTGGGTCCAGAGCCTACCTGGAATCATTGGGCACAAGGTGGGAATACACCCTGGAGGGGGCGCCAGTCCTTCAGAGGGCAACACAGACACACACACACATTCACTCACACACACTCACACCTACGGACACTTTTTTTGAGTCGCTAATCCACCTACCAACATGTGTTTTTGGACTGTGGGAGGAAACCGGAGCACCCGGAGGAAACCCACACAGACACAGGAAGAACACACCACACTCCTAACAGACAGTCACCCGGAGGAAACCCACGCAGACACAGGGAGAACACACCAACTCCTCACAGACAGTCACCCGGAGGAAACCCACGCAGACACAGAGAGAACACATCAACTCCTCACAGACAGTCACCCGGAGGAAACCCATGCAGACACAGGGAGAACACACCACACTCCTCACAGACAGTCACCCGGAGGAAACCCACGTGGACACAGGGAGAACACACCACACTCCTCACAGACAGTCACCCGGAGGAAACCCACGCGGACACAAGGAGAACACACCAACTCCTCACAGACAGTCACCCGGAGGAAACCCACGCAGACACAGGGAGAACACACCAACTCCTCACAGACAGTCACCCGGAGGAAACCCACGCAGACACAGAGAGAACACACCAACTCCTCACAGACAGTCACCCGGAGGAAACCCACGCAGACACAGGGAGAACACACCACACTCCTCACAGACAGTCACCCGGAGCTGGAATCAAACCCACAACCTCCAGGCCCCTGGAGCTGTGTGACTGCGACACCTACCTGCTGCGCCACTGTGCCGCCCTCTGCCAAAATTACAAAGCATTATTATTGATCCACGACCATTTTAGATGTAATAAGACATTACTGATTAATAAATTGAATTCAGATTGAATAGCTGAAGAGTAACTGACCCAAATCCCACAAAACAATAGAACCAACAGCCTCTGAAGGACATTGCTCTTTTCTGAATCCATGAGCTACCTATTAAGATCCTGACCAGTCCCTCGCACAGGCCAAACGGACATTAGTCAGGGGGAACGTATTCCCTCTCTAACAGTATTGACCTTTCTCTGCCACAGATTAAGTTGTTGTGTGCCACAGATGTTGATGTGAGGAGAGAGTGGTGAGATTTGTTGCAATCTGAGATTGATTACAAATTGCCCCCTGGTATCCCAGCATGCCATTAGCTTACACAGCGCTGCTGCACTCACTCTGCTAGTTTGTCATGTCGACGCAACGGCAAACATCATTAGGACTCACTGGTTGCTCAGCCGACCCACCCCCCTGATAGGAGCAGGTTGCTAAGTACTTGGATCTAGTTTCTTCAAGGAGAGGCAAGAAACTTTACAGTGGACGGACTCATGGCCTGAGAATGGAGGATAATTAAGTAATTACAGCTAATTAGAAAGCATCAGCGAAAAATGTGACAAATGTGCCCAAAAGTAACACAGTAAAGTTTTAAAGACCAGCCAAAGTGTTCAGACAGTATTCCAATTATCTTTTTAAATCATGGCATGAGGATAATTACACTCCACCAGTGCGAAGATAACAATTCAATTATTGCACTGCTTTAGTGGATTCCTGTTCATATTCATATATGGCAAAACTGAAGGCACACAAATGCTCCAAACCTTACTAGATATTTATATTGGGGGGGCAGAAACTGTCGTTCCGAACAACAGAGCACATAAACAGGAATATAATGAACATATGAACTGTGTTTATCCTTCCTCTGTTTAAACACAACAGGGGATAGCTCTGAAACAGCTCTCACACTCACTCAGAGATAAACACAGCGCCTCCAACAGGGCAGAACTGTTGATCATCATTTCTACAGTGATAGGAGACGTCTAGCACACAGAGTTATTTCACTCTGCAGTGTGAACATGCACTCGCCGGGACTCCCCTATCGACAGAGAGGAGAGGAAATGCATTACTGTACTGTTAATCCTCAACTCCTCACATGATGAAGCTAATAAGCAAATAAAATGCTAAGCTCAGGTTTAAGCCTGGTCTTAGACTGTGTTCTCTTTTCAAAGGAAAATTTAACTTTAAATTGCTGGGTAGTCCAGGACTAGGCTTAATCCTTGTCTGAGAAACCATCCATAGGATTTATTGTAGCAAAATCATGGCCTTTAAAGGGTTTCCCTGCTCTTACTCTGATTTGAAAAGAAAACGACCTACAGCTGGAATCTCCAGTTCCCAGTTTGGCCAACACTCACAGTGGACAATGTTCCAAAATGATTCTTCTAGCTCTCCCAAGAACCCTTTGTTCAATAGAATGCACTTAGATTTCAGAGGAAGCGATTCAAGCTAATGCCGCAAATGAAATTCCGACCACGCTGAACCAAGGAACTGAGCAGCTCCAACTCCTGTTGTCAATGTAAAGGTTACATATGACAAATTTCCAGAGGCCTTGGGTTTAATTTACTTGCTAACCTTCAGTTGATGGCCTTTAGTTTGAGAGCGGACGCACTGCAAAATCGAAGCGTAAAAGAGAACGAATAAGAAACAGTGCTTCATCTTCTTTCGGGCCCCAGGCTCTTAAAGACTGATCCTGAATCAGGGATCACACAGGACGGGGATTAACGCGAGGATAAAGAATCTGCATTTAACATCAAACAGTCACAGGGTTTTTTTGTTTTTTTTACCTCCCTTTTATTGTTGTCAAAGAGTCTAAATACCCATGTATGTGTTTGAAGGAATTATCTGAGCATCGCTGCTGAATATATCAAACCAACACAGCTATGAGATACATTTCTTATTTAAAACAACTGTAACCTGTGGCTGTCTTGTGGAGGGAAATAGGGTTGAGCAGGCAATTACCAGGCCAGCCTAAGGGTGCCATTTATACAGCCTCTCAGGGTCCTTCTAGCAAGGCAGTGTTTGGATGGCTAGGCTAAGCTAGCAGAGGTGCAGGTGTGGGCTGAAGGGTTGAGCAATTTCTTTCTTATTGGAACTAATGCAGGAGAATCTTCTTGAAAAATGGAGGTAAACCATGAGTGAGTTGCACTGAGGCCATTTTCAATCTGATGCACAAAGACATGTTAAGTATATAATACTGTGTTATTGTCAATCTGATTATGTTGCAATGAAATATTGAATAACTGTTAGCCACATTAGCAGGGCTGCCTCCACAGGAGAGTAAGTATTTAGGTAGCTGTGGGGGTTAGCAACACAGTCAGCTTTGGGAGGCTTGTGCTTTATGCTTTGGTGTGCCAGTATTATATTAGTCAAGCTACTTAGCTCCCTTGCTAATTATTGTTTATGTTATTGATAGGTGTAGCCTTATTGCTAAAGCATTAAGCCTATTGTTTACTTTATCGATGCTGCCAGTTACATTGGGTAATCTTTATTTATTTTTTTAAATGCTGTTAGTACTATTAGTCTGCCTACATTTCTAGCCACAAAGCTTTGGCCATTGCTGCTAGCTTTGTGGCTAAAGCTAACTACTGCTATTAATAATTGTAAGAATGCTATGTAATATCTTTGCTTATTTTAATGTTCACATATTTATTTATTTTTTTCTAGACAGGTATCCAGTAAGATTAAGCTATTCATTATGGTATGCAATATTTCTTATGTTTGTGTATGTGCCTGTTTAGTACCAGAAGCTGCTGAATACAGGTGTTAAATCATGATCTGCTGAGTGTTCCAGTTAAATTGAAATGGGTATGTTCTGGTATTAAACTGCATATGTTCTGATTTTTTTTTTTTTTTTATGTTTGATTTTTAAAAAGTTTAAATGTGTTTACAGGTTGCATTTCCTGTTACTCTAGGCTGGTTCCGTGGGCTAGGTGCTAGCTGCTGTTCTCCTATTAGTAGACCAGAGACCACATGTTTATAAATGAAAGAATGCGCTTGTTCACGTGATTCAAAGAAATGAAACATTCCTGGAAGAGACTTCAATGTTCAAGCGACATTACAGTTCCAAAAAAAAAAAGAGAGATCTGAGCGAAAACAGCTAAAAAACCAGAGCTTCTGCTCCTCGCTCCTCACTGCTGTGCGCTCGTGGTCGGGGTGAACAGCGAGTGGCTCATTATCATTTAAAGGAACAGGTGCTGAAAGCGGGCGTTCTGAACAGGGCTGTTTACACAGGGGGAGAACACTGCTGTGGGGGTTTGGACCAAAGCAGGTCACAGACGTTTCATTAAGAAACAGAACTGTGTTCTCTTTAAATTAAGTCATTGGAGATTTAATGTTTCCGAGGCTTGTTGACAGTTACAAAATGCTCATATCTTCCCTCTAGGATAAATACATTACATTATCTCAGCAACATCAGACGTCTTTATTTTAAATCAAAGCTGGAAGCACTTGGTTTTCCAGAGTATAGAATCTAAGCCAAAATAAAGCACCTGTGCAGTACATGGAAACACTTCTGACACACAGAGGTTCATTCATCCATAATCTGAACTGTTCAGAATCTAATCACTGCACTGTTTCATGCTCACGGCCCACGTTCTGGTTCTTTCTGCTTAGACATCCAACAGGCAGCTGCTATAAATAGTGATGTTGGACATTTTTTACAGTCAGAGCTTAACTACTCATTATCTTCCTGGAGCTGCTGCAACACACACACACACACAAACCTTTCAACAGAAATGAGTGTTGGGTTTTTTTTGGTAAAAAAAATGAACTCAATTAGCGTAGCTTTGATTGATCTTTGGTTCCTTAAAAATCATCTGTGCTTGCTGCATGGTCCCAACCTGAAACTTTGCTTCCTCTCTTTTATCCCTCAGTTTTCAGACGGCCTGCGTAATTAGAACATATCAAAGAGGGGGAGGCTGGTCTTTAATGATGTCTCTGAGGAGGGGGTTTGATTTAAGAAAGCATCACAATGAGCCAGGGATCGGGAAGTGACCTACACAGGGGCTTTATAACATGTGCATAAGCAAAGCATACAATATTTATAAAGCAAGCCCTTAGTGTTTGTGTAGTACTGACTTCAGTTATATTTAGGGGTATTTGATTGATTATTTAAATATATATTGGAATTTATTGCAGTAGTTTGGCATCCCTCAGCAAACATAGGCTAAGAATTGTATTAATATTATTATTATCTTCTCAAATGTGGTGCTTGTATAAAATTATAATTAAAATAATACAGAAAATAAACACAGTAAAAGGATTTTATTTTTTGAAAAGAAGTCATTGTGTTGTGAGCGAGTGAAGAACAGTGTGTTTCCAGATGTTTCCTGATCGTATGGATTTGTTACATCAGCAGCACACTTCATTTAACACAATGAAGTGTTTATTATCCTCTGACACTAGGCACTGGACGATCACCTCAAATAATACTGGACTATCACCAGGAGAGATGTGGAAAGGGTTACACACACACTCTGAGTCTAAAGTGAAGATATCCGTGTTAAAAACCAGAGCAGTTAATGTCCATCGTTCAGGAACAGTGTTCTCAAACTTGGTTTTGTTTGTTCTCTTTATTTTCTAGTCCTCACAAATATATAAAAACACACACAAACAGCAGCTAACAAAAGCTGCCCCTAATTCCTCATGTATTTTATAAATGTGTTATTAAAGGCTTATGCATTATTTATGGGTCAGTATAATGTAAAATATAGCCGCAGTGGACAGAAATATCCTATTTATTTTTTAATATTTTTGGCTGGAAATCTCTTTGGCTGGAAGCTCTATCTATTTAATGTATAATCACACAGTGTAAATCTGCCTCAGAAGGACCTCATTTCTGACCTTTAGCAAAGCAGCACTGAACTTTCTGACCTTCCTGCCTTTGACTGTCATCTAAATGACTTACTGGGCGTATTATTCTTGGGCGTTTGCAGTTGCCCTGGTCAATATCTTCAGAAATAACCAAATTCAGAAGGGGATAATTAAAATAAACAGTGAAGAATATTGGAAAAACACACACATGTGTCTTCAAGGTCCAGCAAATGTGAGGTCAGGAAAAGACAGGACGTATACGTTCTATGTGGTGGTGGATCATTCTCAGCGCTGCAGTGACACTGACGTGGTGGTGGTGTGTTAGTGTGTGTTGTGCTGGTGTAGAGTGGATCAGACACAGTAGTGCTGCTGGAGTTTTTAAACCCCTCAGTGTCTGGACTGAGAACAGTCCACTGACCAAAAACATCCAGCCGACAGCGTCCTGTGTCACTGATGAAGGACTAGAGGACGACCGACACACACTGTGCAGCGACAGATGAGCTACTGTCTCTGACTTTACATCTACAAGGTGGACCAACGAGGGAGGAGTGTCTCTGTGGACAGGTCTTCTATCTGGAGTTATGAGGGAGGCAGTGAAGAGCGGCTGAGACTTGTTTCTCCGTGTGAAACCGGTGGAGTCTTGTGTCCATCTCCTTTCTGTATAAAACTGACAATGGTCACTCTGGGTCAAACAGGGCTCGGTCCAGAGAGATCTGAGATGGTTCTGAACAGTGGCAGAGGAAGCAGATAGACATTAGGGACAGTTACAAGAGAGTTTATAGACATCTGCAGCCTCCAAAACATCCCTTAGACACCAGAACTAATTTTCATAATTAAAATGTAATGGAAATATATTTTTTCTTCATCAGCGCTGCTGTCAGTTACAGCATTCTTTTTGTTTTCGTTTTAGATCACAATCCCTGCTAAGTTTGTTTGCATTATCAAGCTCTCCATCACTGTCCAATCATATCGATCAGAATCACACCAGATCCACCAGACCACCCTCAGCGCAGAACAGTAAAATGACTCTGATGGCTCTCTGGGCCGAGTGTGCAATCAATAGAAAGTGATGGGAGTTCTGATTAGAGTAGAAAGGGGTTTCACTGTCTTCACAGCCATAGAACTATGACTCTGGGCCTGACAGCGCCCCTGTCAGGGCAACTGCGATTACAGCGAGCCTGACATCTGTATTTCGCATGTAAAACATAATATAAATATTGTTAATGGACAGAATCTTAATCACAGTATCATCCATATAGTGTCATCATCAGAACATATCCTTTCTTTTCATTGAAACCTCAAATGAAAGTCAATGTCCCAGGATGACCACACTTGGTCGATTTCTTTATAAAACAAAGTAAATGATACCTGGGGTTTTCTTTTGTGAAGCTGTCTATTCCTAATGCATGGAGATAAGTGTTTTTGTAAAATTAGGAGCAAAATCCTAATTCCAAATGTTAGGCTTTTAAAGGGTAGCACTGACATTCCTACCATCTCTATATTATGATTGGGTATAGATTATAGTTATTTTATGGACATTAAGTGAACTCCCATCCACTGGTGGCACTGTTTCACTAAGTCCAGACAGACCACCTGTTCTGAACCTGAAGGAGAATCACAGAAACAGTGCTGCAAACTGTTTTGGGAGACAGTTACACAGGAGACAATCCTGCAGCTTCTAGGAAAAGGGTTAGGGTTGAGGAATTCTTGCTGGATAGGTGTCAGAAATGGTGAACTATATTTTGTATACGTAGTCTTCTACTGAAATGTCCCTGAAGATTAGACAAGAGACAAACTCCTTATTGAAATCCTTTAGTGAAGAGGAAACCATGGGTGAATAGAGTCTGCCCCCTGTTGGCTGTAGAATGTCTTGTACATGTTTAAAGTAACATTTGGCTAAGATGGTTCCGACTCTGCTGGACCATACTCTGTTTGATCCCTGGTTTGGTTGCTGTCCCTCAACCCCCAAAGAAAATCTATCCAATGTTGTCTCAAAACCCCGTCTCTAAGGGGAGCAGCAGGCTTTGGAAACCACAACAACGGTGGCGGTAACGTTAAGCGGTGTTTACTCATGGTGTATTGGCGTTTTGTTGTAGTTTGGGACTGAACACAGCTCCGTCATCAGTTCAGACAAATCAGTAGAGTTTGTTCCTTCCTTGTTGCAGCGTCCAGCTCTCGCTGGATTCTTTCGTCGGCCACCGATCCAAGGAGCGTTTGAACCTCTTCAAAAGACCACGGCGTAATTTTACGAGCTGCCGTCGTGAGTCGGATAAAAACAAACGTGATCTCTGCTGCAGCTGGAGATTTTACAGATGGAGAGTTGGTGCTGGTCGTCTGCGTCGCGTGGCGTAGAGTGACGACTCTCTCTGGACAATCAGCGCTCTGCAAGGTTTACACGCCACGGATTAGTCCCTACTCGACTCGCTCTGAACCACGAGAGAACAGACACTAAACAAGAACCTGCTTCCAGAACCAGGACCTGATTCACCTGGTGGAGAAGCAGAAAAGACGAGTCGAGTCCAGTAGAGTTGAGTAGGGACCCTGCAGTGGAAAAGAACCATATGGCATTTGAATTGTGTATCCTGTTATAACTCGTACTTCATGAGGCCAGACAAAGTGATATTACAGTTATATTTATAATGCACCAGAAACACTGAGCCGTCTGGACATTATTCCTGATCATGGCCAGTGAATGATGCAGGGGCATTGCTAAACAAAGCTTGATGCTGATGTTCAGTGACAGGAAGGCAGTATATTGTGGTAAAGATGCTGTAAACTCAATTACGCCCGACTGTAGAGCCGAGATAATTCGATTCCGTCCTCCTCCTACCTTTCAGTGGGTGGGGCGAGGGTATCGCTTTTGACGGATTGTTTTACAAATGAAAGTCCATCTGTAGATGCACAGACCAGGCTTCCACTGAGCTCCAGGCAAGAATAGTAAAGCCACAAATCTGTTGTTGACATCCAAAGACACAAAGGAACACGCTGTTCCCTGTTGTGGTGCAACACCGGACATGGTCAGACACTTCAGATGCCTTGGGCGGCTTGACTCAGAACACCAGCATTATCCTAAAAAACCTTGCTACAGTGAGGCAAACACACACACATTGGATGTGAAGTTTGGGAGGTTGGGGTTGTAATGTTTGGGTGAATCCCATTTCCCCTCTTACCCCTACCACTTTGCCCTCCCCCTCTGTTTCCCCTAGGGGTGGGGGTCTCAGTTCTTGTTGGGAGAGAGGGGTGGGGTGAAGTGTGAGGTTGACACGGTTCTTCTAACTGAGCTTTTTTTTGCAACTGAGTCATGTTCCAAACAGAGGGTTATGACGCCTTGTGAAACTTGTGAGATGCTGCGCAGCGCCCAAAGAAACCCACAGATGTCAGTATTTTCTTCTTTAAACTCTATAATCCCCAGTGTATCTGAGTTTAATTTAGTTTCAGTGGTTCATGGCTATTTATTTCAGCTGACATCTCTGTAGTTAGCTAAATTTACAGTTCCACCTTAAACAGTGAAGCAATTACATTCTAGCTCCTGAGGCTACTGCAGAATTTAAGGTGGAACAGAACTCTGAGCTGAGCTCCATGTCACAGAAGAGTGAGGAGAGGGGGGTAACCTCTGATTGTGGAACTCTTCTGAAGGAGAATGAGGCCCTAAATGTAATTAAAGTCCAGCAGCTCCTCTGATATCACTGCAGACTGGTGGAGCAGCACTAGTCACCTGGCAATGAAGCTCTGCTCTGTTTTATTTGTGTTCTGATGACGTATCAGGGACTTGAAGGGTCGTCTTGTTTCATTGGGGTGCTTTTAACCACTACGCCCTCTAACCCAGCTCCAGGGGAAGAGGGGGCATTCCTAAACTAGTGATCAATCATAATCAGAATGTAGAAATGTTACAAATATTCAGGCTTCCATTTTTCATTGTGTAGATCTTGTTGGAAATGTATTGCATATTGTTTATATATTTTGTTGTACTTTAAACCACACAGATAAACAAGTGCTGTATATTCTCCAGACTTAATAAAGTAGACGTTGCAGTTTTGGCTTCGGCTCTTCATCCATAAACTGTATTAATGTGCCAGATGTGCTGCGAGAAATGCTGCCAATATTTGGGATGAGCTCGTTAGCGTATTAGTACAGTAAACACTCTAGATAACCAGCCATGTACATCATCTACATTTACAAGGGTTCAGAAATGGCTCTTGGCTCAGACGTATGGTTCTAGCAAAAGTGTCTCCTTTGTTCTGCGCCATTTTACTGAGATGTTTTAACATGTTTTAATATTTCTGAAAGCTTTCTTAAGGAATCTAAAGTTGTGCTTCTGTGGCATTGCTCCTGATCATCTTTCTGGTTCCACTTCACACTTCTGTTTGTGTGGTGTCAGGCATCTGAAAACAACAGTGAATGTAGAGAGAGAGAGAGATGCTGGAGACATCCTAGACGCCAAAACACCCACACAAAGGGCGATACAAACCGTCTCCTTTTACGACTCCTAACCTCGGACGTATGAAGAAGCATCAGGGATCAAGTCAGCGATCTCCTGATGATATGGATCCATATGTTTGTTGAGATTATTATTGTCTATATGAGATTATTTGTCTAAATGTATTGCCATATTACAGCTCCATAGAAAGCCTGTGTTTTATTTAGAAAAAAATATTTTAATCCCAAGTTGAAATTTTAAAGTTTAAAGTTGAATCTGAGTTCTTGAGTTGGAAGTATAAGTTTTAGATTAGAATAGATTCAACTTTATTGTCATTGTGCAGAGTACAAGTACAGGGCCAATGAAATGTAGTTAGCATCTAACCAGAAGCAATATATAATATTATTTACATCGTTTAAAAAAAAGTGCAGTTGTGATTATTTACATAAAGTGCAGTAGTGATATGACATTGTGATTATGGAAGTTAAAGTAACCATATATACATACTGAAATATAAAACAACAAAAAAACAAAATAACAATGTGTAGATGATGCATTATGTACTGAAGGATGAATGAAATATAGCTTTACAGAAGGTGCAGTGAAATGATTGTGCAATGTTTTTGCCTGAATAGTGTTCTTCCGGATAACAGCCTCAGGAAAAAAAAACTTTTACGAAGCCTGCTAGTGCGGGAACGGAGGCTCCTGTAACGTCTGCCAGATGGTAAAAGGCTGAAAAGTCCATGATTTGGGTGGGTGACGTCCTTGATGATGTTTCTTGCCCTGCCCAGGCAGCGTTTGCGGATGTCCTCGATGGTAGGTAATTCGGTGCCTATGATGCGCTGTGCTGTTTTTACCACCCGCTGGAGACCTTTGCAGTCTGCAACACAGCAACTGCCGTACCATACAGAGATGCAGTTGGTAAGTATACTCTCGATGGTACAGCGGTAAAAGTTCACCAGTATCCTGTGAGACAAGTGAGCTTTCTTCAGATTCAGAAGACAATAGAGGCGCTGCTGCGCCTTTTTGATGAGGATGGAGGAGTTCAAGGACCAGGAGAGATCACTGGAAATGTGGAGACCAAGGAACTTGAAACTGGGCACCTGACCCACTGCAGTTCTGTTGATGTTGATGTAGATGGGGGTGTGAGCTTGGTTCCTAGTCCGTCTGAAGTCCATGATGATCTCCTTTGTCTTGAGCGTGTTTAGTGCCAGGTTATTGTTGTGGCACCATAAAGACAGATGTTGTACTTCATCCCGGTAGGTCCGTTTTATTATTGTCTGTAATCAAGCCTATCACCGTGGTGTCATCTGCGAATTTGACTATGGTGTTTGAACCATAGGCAGGTACACAGTCATGGGTGAAGAGAGAGTACAGAATCGGGCTGAAAACACAGCCTTGTGGAACGCCAGTGTTCAAGGTGATGGTTGATGAGTAATGGTTGCCTAATTTAACAGATTGGGGTCTGTTAGACAGGAAGTCTAAAATCCAGTGGCAGAGTGGTGTGCTGATACCCAGATGGTTGAGTCTGGATATCAGCATAGACGGAATCACTGTGTTGAATGCAGAACTAAATTCGATGAACAGCATTCTCACATATGAGATCTGACAGTCCAGGTGGGTTGGTGCAGTGTGTAGTGCTGTTGAGATAGCGTCCTCGGTGGATCTGTTGCTACAATAAGCAAACTGGTGTGGGTCCAGTGTAGCAGGCAGGACTTCAGGTGAGAAAGAACTAGTCTTTCAAAGCACTTGGAAATTATTGGGGTGAGTGCAACAGGTCAAAAGTAATTTAAGTCTGAAGCAATAGAGTGCTTAGGCACTGGCACAATGGTGGTAGACTTAAAGATGGATGGTACAGTTGCCTGGGCAAGCGAAACTTTAAAGATGTGAGTGAAGACACCCGCGAGATCCACAGCACAAGCTCTTAGCACACGGCCAGGTACACCATCAGGGCCAGTAACATTTAGTAACGTTTTTACATAAATAAGCAACAATCTATTTGAAAACAGTCGTGTTAGAGCTTCGAGGCACACATTTCCTTTGACAACACAACACAGCCTCCCTATACGGTTCTATTTGTGTGACCTAGGTTACTAAAGAGGAGTCTTCACAGTCCAGTCCTACAGAAGACATGCCCTACCTCAGCTGCAGCCTTGGCTTTAGAATGCGTGTGATAGTATGTGTTTGTTGTTGAATTGCCTCATGTCGTTGGTGTGTTTACCAGGCATTTCTTCCTTTTTTTTGGTGTTCTGTGTATCAACCTGGCTGATTTAGATCCTGGCTGTTTTAAGCACCGAGAACACAGAACATGGACTCATGATGTCGCAGTAATTGAAAGGATTTTGAGGTCGTTCTCGCTGGAGAGCCACGAACCAATGTGTCCTCGTTATTTTGAGTGGATTGAGAACAACGTCCAGGTGCTCTTCATGGTGTTTGTGTTCTTGAGAATTGGAACGTAACTTCGGCAAAGGAAGGAGACGTCAAGCGAGAACATAAGACCACACAAGGACAGCCCTGTTTTCTTGATTTGGATTCAATGGCCATCTCTGCTCGAACCTGAATTCTGGTTGAATCCCACATAATAAAGACTGCTCTGTTGATTTGAATTTGCATTTGCTTCAACTCCTTTCCAGAGTTAACTCTACAAAGAATGTACCACAGGAGATGGTGGCCACTCTCACTCTGTGTTGGAATGTCCCACACCATGTGAAGATTCGACTGTGTGTGGTTTTCACGTTTCAATCAGTGGGCGATGACTTAGGCGTTCTCCACGAGGAATAAGAACAGATAAGGCTTTGCTGTGGGGCTCGGAGCGGTCAAGGCTGGCCTCTTTCATTTTCTTTCCTCTCCAACTTTTTCAATTTCGCCCAGAAACGCTTGCAGGTTTGCTCTCAGCCACATTGTCAGCGCGGTGTGGAGGAAATTGGCCCGTGGCCTCTTATTATGGCTGAGGGGAAAAGAGGGAGAGGGGGAGAGAGAGAGAGAACGATGGCGGTAGGGGGCTACCCCTGGCTCCATCTCACATTCAAGAGAGCGCTTTTACAATATTCGCAAAATCATATTTCACTAATCTCTAACTGTGAGGCCTGAGCACGAACTGAGGGCTGTAGTGGAATCCAGATCTGTTCAGTGCCACTGAAGAGTGTGTATGTGTGTGTGTGTGTGTGTGAGAGAGAGAGAGAGAGAGAGAGAGAGAGAGAGAGAGTGTGTGTGTGTGTGTGTGTGTCAGGGGTTTCAGTCTCTGACCTCATGACTCAAATCAATTACCGCTCCTCTGGTCATGATTCAATTCAATACGATATTTCAGGGACAGTATCAGCCAAAGCAATAAACCCACCCCCGTCTTTCTACACTCATTAAACACTGTAGTCCATCTGTTGCTCAGCATACTTTGTTACTCCCCCATCCTTTTCCCCCCTGTTCCTCAGCGCTCAGGACCCCCACAGAGCAGGTGTGATGTGGTGGTGGATCATTCTCAGCGCTGCAGTGACACTGACGTGGTGGTGGTGTGTTAGTGTGTGTTGTGCTGGTGTAGAGTGGATCAGACACAGCAGTGCTGCTGGAGTCTTTAAACCCTGTGTCCACTCTCTGTCCACTCTGTGAGACACTCCTCCCTCGTTGGTCCACCTTGTAGATGTAAAGTCAGAGACAGTAGCTCATCTGTCGCTGCACAGTGTGTGTCACTCGTCCTCTAGTCCTTCGTCAGTGACACAGGACGCTGTCGGCTGGATGTTTTTGGTCGGTGGACTGTTCTCAGTCCAGACACTGAGGGGTTTAAAAACTCCAGCAGCACTGTTGTCTGATCCACTCTACACCAGCACAACACACACTAACACACCACCACCACGTCAGTGTCACTGCAGCGCTGAGAATGATCCACCACCCAAATATTTAAGAATTAAGAATCTCCTTACTACAGCAATGGTGAGAATTCTTGTGTAGGATTAATATCGATGAGGTTCTGCCACAGCGATAAGAACCCGCTGTGAGTGTGTGTTTCACCGGTCGGTGTTGTTTGAGCGGAGCGCTGCTGTGCTGCATGGATGCGGCCAGCTCTGGGAGAGAGGGGTCCACGATAAAACACCACCCTGTTGGAGCGCTAGTTGCCATGGCAACACTGCATAGCCCAGGAGGTCTGAACAGAGGAGAGCTGCTGTGGCCTGTAAAGTAACAGTCAACACAAAAGCAGTGGGCTTTTTACCTGGCCAAGATGTGTGTGTGTGTGTGTGTGTGTGTGTGTGTGTGTGTATTCAACAGAGAATGAAGAATAAAGAACGATGGATTTTTGTAATAGAACCTGTCTGTAATTTGATGTTTCCGATAAAGTGGCCGGTGAGTGTCAGTAGAAAGGGGATGTTTCTAATAAAGTGGCCAGTAAGAGTGAGTATGGGGTGTGGGGGGGAGTGTCTGATAAATCGGCCAGTTATAGTCAGTAGAGGGGGTGTTTTTGATAAAGTGGCCAGGGAGCTTTAATTCAGGGAGGCGGTAATGAGAAGGGCAATGTTTACTGACTTATGAGATCACAGCACGTCTTCATTTCTCCTCGGTTAAAGATTAGGGGGATAATAACTCGCACTCAGGACGTGAATGGACAAATGTGTAATGATCCCACTGCAAACAACAGTGATTTCCATCCAGACGAGTGGGGGAAAAAAGAATGTCTCTCCTCAGCGATAAAACAGCGTAGAATTTAACCAGAGAGAAGCTTCAGAATACCACCTTAAAACAAAGGCAGTTTAATTAGATCTGGTTAGTAATATTCAGCCGTCTCCCCTCTTCCCCACAGTGGAACACAGTTCTGGTTCTTAATGAAACAGGTCCAAACCCCACGAGCCCCACAGCAGTGTTCTCCCCCTTTGTAAACCGCTCTGTTCAGAACGCCCACTTTCAGCACCTGTTCCTTTAAATGATAATGAGCCGCTCGCTGTTCACCCCGACCCCGAGCGCACAGCAGTGAGGAGCGAGGAGCAGAAGCCGTTTTTGCTCAGTTCTCATTCTTCTCCGTTTTTACTCAGTGCTCTTATTTCTCCGCGCTCGTTGTGTCTGTTTTATTGCGTTTAACCTCGACTTTGTGCTCTCACATAAACGCGGTCCAGCGCTGTGATTGGACAGACTCAGACGAGGGGGCGGGGCCATTCTAAAGTCTTAGCACTTGACGTCAGAAGTGGCGCCAGTTCGGAACGACTCCCATGTTTGACTTAGGCAGCACACAGGAAACTGACTGGGATGTTCTTGTTTCACAGTGTGTGGGTTGGTGGGCCAGAGAGTTTTAATTCCTTATGTGAAGCCCGGGTTCTCATGGACTTCTACTTTTCTGAAACTACAATCTTCTGGTGATTTTTCTTGTTGCTGGAAGCTCAGTGTGTTTGCAATTTCATGCACCATTTCGATTATAGAGCGGCATAATTACGTAATTATAGATTTACAGTAGCAATTTATGCATTGTCAGAATTGTTCTGAGGAACATGATGATCCTAATAGCTTATTACAGCCCACCAGGGGTCTACAATGCTGTGGAGATGACAGAACCCTCCTCTCAGTGTTGGGGTGCTTGAGTATTATGCCCTGAGTAGGAGAAAGGTGTAATGTTGTGGTGTTCTGAGAGTCAAAAAGACAGAACTGTGTACAAATGCAGGGTGTAGGTTGGGTACAGATGCTAGTAAACATCTCATTGGCAAAACAAAGCTTGTTTATCCACAGGATGTGAAGGAGTGTCAGCACAAAGACCTCCAAACACTGCAGTATGCCTTTCAAACTGCACCTCAACCCGACAGGAGGAGAGCCTTCTCCGCCCATTCTTCAGTGTGATCTAAGAGGATAGATGTACTTGCTGTTTGGCCGTGTGTTCGCATAGACAACCTGCTTTGTGAATGTAACTGTAACCGGAGGCTTCCACTAGAGGGCAGACCAGAAAAAATGCGGGTAATTGCAGTGTTCTTCAAAACGTTCTGCCATCGTGATGCATCCCTACTGTTTACGTGTGTACTGCACCTTGCGTTTGCATTTGATTTTCTGAGAATGTGCAAACCCCATGCGCAAAACGGACGCAGGATACATCAGCTGTGGATGCAAGGTTAACAGCAAGTATCTCTACCCTAAGGGTGTGTTCAGACTTGTCAGCTTTGGTGTGTTCATAAGAACCCCTGGTGTGGTCATTACAGTAAATGTGAACACTCTCTTTCAAACTCTGGTCTCGGCCCCTTTCTAAACAAACTCTGCTGTGGTTTGTTTTCATTTCGAATGCAATACAGACCAAAGGCATCTAAACGAACAAAACACAGGACGTGATGCCCCAGGATTAAACAATACTCAGAGAGCCAAGGATAGGATCCCAACGTCTCTCTCTGTTGTGGAGCCGCTCTGGTTCGGGCAGTGGAGGGATAACTCCGGTAAGTGCATTAAAGGTGACATTCATGATTTTAATCTAAAATCACTTTTATAAAATTCAGATGTCTCCTCTCCATGTGCTGCTCTGCAGTCGGTTTGAGCTGTATGTATACGCTC
Source organism: Hoplias malabaricus (assembly GCF_029633855.1). Classification (NCBI taxonomy): domain Eukaryota; kingdom Metazoa; phylum Chordata; class Actinopteri; order Characiformes; family Erythrinidae; genus Hoplias; species Hoplias malabaricus. The sequence continues at coordinate 19,913,364 of NC_089804.1, read as the reverse complement.
TAATGTGTTTACGAAGCCCCAGTGTCTGTAAATGGGTAAAAAAAAACAAAGTGTCTGGGTCCAGTGCTAGGCTTTCTCTCTCTCTGCTCACGGCAGAGAAACGCCATCTGGAGGTTTTTAGACAACGAAGAGACTCCAAACGCTGAAAAGCACCAACCGAGATGAGGATGTTGCTCTATTCATGCTCCATAGGGGGGTCACACTGACTTATACTTGCTTTAGATGAAACTGACTCTAAATTCGGGAGAGTGCCAACAGCATGAAAGTAATCAGAGTGAAAGTGCTCCAAAACTAAATAGCTTAATTTAGAAATGCGTTCCTATGGTAATTCAAATGTAAATAAAAACAAGATTTAAAACAGACAAGTTACAGGTATGTCTATGAAGCACGTTCTCAACTGATCGTCCACCCTCTACCACCAGCGGCCAGCTGTTATTGTGTCTGGTCAGTGGTGGACCGGGCCTTGGGTTTTGGGTTTTTTAAATCATGTAAAGCCCCAACGACAAATCTTCATGCCCTACTAAGATCACTGGCTTTTATCCTCGCTTCCACTGCAGTGTCTGCTTAAAAACTGCAGCGTCTGCTTTTTTCCTGCACAGCCCACACCCCGCTACACTGTGCCCCAGAATGTGTGTGATGTGAAACAAACAAATGAAGCTGCAGATCGAGTGTAACGAATTAATCAGACTTGATTTTTAAAACACATACAAGCATGCCCTGGAATCCAGCTCCGTTGTTTGTCTGTGTGGCGGCGTCTCATTAGCACTAATTCTTTGTTCAGTGTGTTTTCCTGAAGGCACCGCCGCACTTCCAAGAACGTCTAATGAGCCCAGCTCAACTTTTTCCACAGCGCGAGGTTGTGTTAGCATGCTGCTGGCGCTCCACGATGAGACTATTACGTGATGGAGGCTGAAGCGTAAAAGGCTTTAAAGACAAGGTGTCATGCGGAGCCATTAGCCAAGCTGAAAGAATGAATCACAGTCAAATCAGGAGGATCCTCATTTGCATAAATCGCCCGGCTGAAATTGTAGAGATTGATTTTGGATGAGGGCTCCAAACAAAGACGACACTTTCTGAGTAAATGTCATTGATTTGAAGAGAGTGGAGAAAGTTTCGGACTGAGGAGGGAGCGAGATTACGCAGCGTGGGGCTCGGTGAAGAGAGAGTAGAGATGTGGTAAGAGCCTCACAAATCAAAATGAGGGCGAGATAAAAGTAGCGACATGGAAGACAAAGAAGGGACAGCGCACGTTTCTTGAGAAGGTAATTGCTCTACAGAGCTGCTGTGGAGCAGAGTCGGATTCCCCGGAGATGATGATGATGATGATGATGATGATGATGACGTCCAGTGTTACATTAAAAACAGAAAGCTTTGGTAAAGTCTGCATGGGTCTGATTTAGAGGAACATTGACATTTTTTTAACAAACTCCCAAGTGGCCAGAGCTCAGCCCTAAGTCTGTAATCGTCACACGTTCACAACCTCAGTTTTTACTGAACTGTACGTTGTATCTGAGCACACAGGTGTGTGTGTATGTGTGTGTGAAGCAGCCTTCAGTAATCTACAGTAAAGTTTCACCACTCTATCACTGTTCCCTTCGTGGATCCAACTCGCTTCACCCACAGATACCTCCCTGAACCTTAAAGCATCCACCCATTTTTATCTCCACCGCGGTGTAGGATTCTCTCTTGCGTCAGATTCCGCCGCCTCTCGCAGATCCCTCCACCTCCGCAGCCTTCCTCTCATCACTGTCGAGTCATCATTGCACGACTCACACCTCTCCTCCCCATCCCTCCTTCGCCTCGGGCTCTCTCCATCTCTGGTCCTGCACTTTACTGGGAGAAGGAGAAGTCTGATTAGCCATTGAGCTGTTTAAAGTATCCCCCCAGAAGCAGTTCCTGAGGAGGCTGACGGTCAGCAATCGCGTCAGCTTTAGCTCCTCGCTCTCCTCGTAATCCCTGCCTCTTCTTCGGCGCTCGCCCTCTCCATCCTCCAAACAGCACACTTTCAAACATCCTTTTGTGAGAATCAACAAAGCCCCATTCCTCTGGAGGAGGACAATTAGTGGTGGATGAAAACACATTCCAGAGCGGGGACATCTCTTTATTCGCTGATTGAGTTCGGGAGGGCTTATGTGGTAAGGGTTGAGTCAAAGGAAGGAGGGAATGGGATGTGGTTTATAGAGAGAGAGAGAGAGAGAGAGAGAGAGAGAGAGACTTGCTCTTGCTACTGTTGTTTCTCTCCTGTCACCAGTGATGCAACCCCTAATTTGGAGCTTATCTGGCAGTGGGTAAACAGAACTGGGTGCGAGGCAGCCTCTGCTGAGGCAGGGTGTCTTCCACTCGTGTTTAAGGGCAGATAAGGTGCACTGCCACAGAGAGGAGGCCTAATCACTAGGCAGGCCTCCCCTGAGCCTGGCAGTTAGAGGAGGCTTCTGTCTGAAGAGCCCGAGCCAGTGAGGCAGATGGACAGTCAGTCGTGACATCATTTCTTTGCCAGAAACTCCACCGCTCGCTCTAATCTCTTCATTTGGAAACAATAACTCTGTTTACATCATCAGGTTCAAGACTTTCATCAGCAGCTAAATTTAGGTTCCTCGCTTTCCTCCGTCTGATGATGAAGATGTTGAAATGCTGCAGTCCTCACTCTTTCATATCAACATCAAGGAACGTACACAACGTGCAGCCTCTAATATTTCTGTGAAAATGACTGAGATCCCTGGTGATGCATAAATACATTATTTAGTCATCGGCCCAGAGTCACGCAGCACAAGGCAGGAACACAATCACCCAGTCACTCACACACTCACACCAGTGTCACACACTCGCACCTGTGGACGATTTCACACACTCACCCAGTCACTCTCACTCTCACATCACTGACTTTACATCTACAAGGTGGACCAACGAGGGAGGAGTGTCTCACAGAGTGGACAGAGAGTGGACACAGGGTTTAAAAACTCCAGCAGCACTGCTGTGTTTGATCCACTCTACACCAGCACAACACACACTAACACACCACCACCACGTCAGTAGCCAGGTTCCCATCCAATAAGAACACTCTGCATTAAGATATTTTGGCAAAAAAAGGACCTGTGGGTTTAAGCTTTGATCAGAATTGTTTTTTCAGCTGTTTATATAAAAATAAAAAACAATTTATATATTTAAATTACATAGAAAGTGTGTGAAGTGTATGCAGCGCAAACAAGCATCTCCCTGAAAGATGTTATTTGTTCTTTATGATTTTGTCCAGAACTCCTGACACACACTTCCCCACACGTCCACTAAAACCAGCTGGTAATCAGCAGAACTCCGGGGCCGATCTCCGTCGTGTTTACCCAAGTTTGTTCAAGCGTGAGCTGATGTGTCCTGAACTCACACGTCATTAATTCTGCCCCTCTGCTCCCGTGAATTCCTCTCCCCCCGCCGCTTTACGGCATGTTTGTTTTTCCATCTTCTGCCCATTAACGACACGGGCCTCGGTGGCAGCCCCTTTAGACGAGACGTTCCTTCAGCCGTCCGGAGCTCTTCATTAAAACTCTGAGTCTAAGCCTGGGTGGAGACTGACGCGTTTCATTGGGCTGTGGAAGGGACCCTTGGTAACTGAAAAAAAGAAAGAGGAAGGGGGGGATTCAGGGGAAATTTAATGGGGCCACTGTAATGAGCCCCAGTGCCATGCCCGTGTGACCCAGAGCTGTAGCGCATCTGAACAGATTACGTTCATTAGGATGATTGAGCGGCGGAGGGCTGGAGTAACAAGGCTGATGCAAATGAAGGTCTTTTGTGAACAATGCTGGTTAACTTTTGAAGCTGGAATCTCTAGAGACTGGACTAACGCTAAATTTGACAGAAGTCAGCCTCCGAAATAACACCGAGGTCTGTTACCAATGGCACTTTTTCACTGCAAGGAACCTACATGACTCGGCTCGGGTCTTTTGATTTTCTGGAACTGGATTCTTTTTTAGTTCCTGCTCGCTCATGGTTCCAACCAAGCTGGGTAGGTACTAAATGGTGAGGTATAAACCCTGCAGAGCTCTGATTGGCCAGAGACCTGTCAATCACCATGAAATGCAGAGCTCCAGCACAAACTCGCTGCTTGTAAAATCTCTGAAGTTACAGCAGTTTTTACATTAGTTTTTATCCGACTCTCAGCAGCAGCTCCAACATTCCCCCGAGGGGTTTTTAAAGAGGTCTAAATGCTCCTTGGGTTGGTGGCTGAGGAAAATCTCCAGCAAAAGCAGAATGTGCAACAAGGAAAACTGATCTGTGAGAACTGAGGGGGGAGCCGTGTTCAGTCCAAACAACAACACGTGAATACACAATGAGTTAACAGAGCCTAATTCCTGTTAGAGACAGGTTTTGTGATTACCCCCCCCCCACACACACACACCACACACACACACACACACACCCCAAATATAGTTGCAGACCGTAATTTGATTATACATCACTGTCCTGAAATCAAGAGGAAGGTGGACTGAAGTCAGGGGTTATCTCCTACCATCCTCTCAAAATGACTTAGTCATGTGATCACCCCTCCCTCATGCTACTAATATTACGTCTTGATTACTTCCCAGTTGTATCTTGTCTTAGGTGTCTTTTGTTTACCATTATCTTTTTTTTTTATCCAGCTCTGTCTATGATTTTTATTTTAACTCTCTTGCACTTTCTAAGTCTCTTTCCTTTCATCGTTGTATTGCTCTCAGTTAATTTCGTTACTTTTGTATCTGCATTTGTGTCCTAGATCATTTAAAATGTGTTTATCAATGAGAGCTTGACTTCAGACTCAAAACTCACATTGGGCTCTGAGATATCTTTCACTCGGTCCGTCAATCCGACCTCGAGCTCAGTCATGTATCCTGTTTAACATGGTCCTCGGATCGGACCGGGAGAGAGGCTGCGAAGTGAGCGTCCATCAGACATTCCGACTGAACCGTTTACTGTCGACAGCAGGGTATTCCCAGAACATATGCAGAGCTGTGCCAGGCTAATACACGCTAACGCACCACCTTCTGGTTCCCTTGCGTTCCAGAGGACCTCAGAAATGAGAGTAATCCGCATTCAAATCATCCTCCCATAAGGCTTTGGCAGATTCGATTTGGGTTGCTCTGCTTTGGCAGATCTGTCTCCGACACACAGTCGGATTACGGAGGCACAACACGGCTACTTCTGTGTTTGCTGCGGGTCTTTGTCATTCTAATGAGCTCTAGAAGAAGAAACCATGGGAGAGTTCATGGTCCTGCGTCTGTGTCTTCGGAAGAAGCCAGAGATATGTCTGTACAGCACAGAAACATCTGCACAATTCAAACATTGTGATGACTTTATCCTGGGAAAGGGTCCTGGGAGGCGTCTGGGCACCCAGCCACCGCGCTCACTGTTTTATTGTCACAGAATACTTCTGCTCACATGAGGGGGTTGAGTAGAGAAGCACTGCTTCTGTTTCTTTATGCAAATTCTCTTAATTACTTTCTAAAATGAATATGGACAACTGTGCTCTGTCTGCGCAGGGAGTTGTACTTCTATGATACTGCGAATCGGGTTCTGCATGACTTTCTGAATCTGTTCTGGCACGGAAGCACATTACGAGGATTATTGGTGCCACTTTAAAATAAGACCACATTTAAATAGGTTTATAAATGCCATAAAACATGTTAATTACATGGTTATTATTTAAGTTAAAAGTCATTTAAAACACAGACGTAAAAAGGTGACCTCTTTTTTTGGTCCAATGCTGAAAGTAAGAATGTTTAGATAAACACCACATTATCATTAATGTATAAAAAAGACCCGGTTGGTGGTGAAATGATTAAACTCTGGGGTTAAATGTTTAAATACATTAATAAATATGTGCTGGAGCTGACGGCTCCTCAAACACACCATTCCACCTTAAAAGATGTTGAGCTTCTGAACGTAAACAAACCAGAGTTTCCCATATTTGTAAATGTTCACTTTGAAGCCAGTTCAACTTGAGATGGAATGAAAGTGGTCTCTGTATTTTGCACAGCACTGTCGTTGTTGAATGTGGGACAGAAACTCCAGTGTTCTGCTCTCGCTGGAGATCGGCTCTAATTGGCTTGTTCTAAAACACCAAAGTCATCACTTTAATGAATTCCCTGCATGGATTTACTGAATCTGAGGCTGAAACAGCAGTGAAGCAGAAAGATGGTGTGTGTGTGTGGGGATGTGTGAGTGTGTGTTTTCTCACACACAGCACAGTACACACTATAGCGTATTCATTTAGGGCTGATTAAAGCCCAGATAGACGCACTGCTCGAGAAAGACAGCGCAGCTAAAATGCCAGCCTGCACTAAATATTGCAACAGAAGAGCGAGGTTTTTAAACTAAATCAAATGGACAGAAGGAATACGGCCTGAAATCCGGCTCAAATCAGCTGCGCCTTAAAAAAAGGAAGAGTGGACAGAGGGGGGGTGAGGGATGACGTGCTTCTTTCCCCCGTTCCCTTCTGTCTAAGGGGAACCTTTGATGTGTGCAGTCATGAGAAATGTCGTTTGGCTTCTTCATCCCAGCTGATAAGACTCAGAGACTCGTCCAATCCGCTGTAGATCAGCGCTGTTTTCTTGCTGTTATCCTTCTCCAGCGCTGGGCTTGTAATCTTAGCTCTAGGCTTCTTCCTTGTGGATTCCAAGAGCCATCTACAGCACCCACACACACCAACATACCGTCCCTGTCCAAGGAAAGACATGTATCCCATCTTTTGAGGATGGTTAGTTAAGTTTACTACATCATTTGAACACAGCAGCTGTCCTTCACACTGTGTGATAATCTCAGGGTGAAATGACCAATAGAAATGCTCGAAATGGACTCTGAATAAAATCTTTCTACATTGACTTCCACTGAACGTTAAGGTTGTTTTTTTTTTCCTTCTCCTGTAAAGTTACTATTTTTGAGATACATGTTTTTCTATAAAAGCTACTTGCCTCATCCTGCTTCATTTGGCCTCTTTCAAAAGCCTTGACCGAGCTCGGATCTTCATTCCTCTTAGAGTAGACGCTTCTCCAGTGTGAATTTTAATGGGAGCTCTAGGGAGAAGGATCTACTGATAGATCCAGCTCTCCATAGAGGACTGTGATGAATTATTCTTAAAGACAGTGTGGCGGAGGAGATGGTAAGGAATTGCTGCCAAAACGAGGTCTGAGTCGACTTACTTTAAATTCATTCAATCATTCATTGTCTGTAACCCTTAACCCTTAAAAAACTCCAGCGGCACTGCTGTGTCTGATCCACTCTACACCAGCACAACACACACTAACACACCACCACCACGTCAGTGTCACTGCAGCACTGAGAATGATCTGCCGAGTTATCAGCGTCCCCACGCTCATGCTTCCTCTCTCTCTCTTCAGATCTTCTCTCCATCTGACTGTAAACAAGTTGTAGTCTCGCCCACTTCTTGGTCTTGGTTAAATCAATGTGTGCATTGTGTCGCATTGCGTGGAGATAAAGGTCTCGTTCAGTTCTGTGCAGGAAGGTTGCAGAGGAACTGCATGAATTATGTACGAACCTAAGACAAGGCTTTTCTCACTGAGAGTCTGGAATTAAATAAACAAGCCCTTTGGTGCAGGATGATCTTTTGGGGTAAAATGTTTGGTCGCCTAGTTTGTAGCCTTCACCTCATCCAACATTCCCTTGGTTTATAAGGAGACACTTTGGAGGGAGCACAGAAGTGAAGGTCTGTACATTTTTGTCTGTACATTCAGTTGGTGACTCAGTAGATTCAGCTAATCCTGGTAATTATTTTCAGATAACTGCAAAAGAAATGATGAAAACTATGAAATCTGACAGGGACTTAACCATGGGTTCAAATAAAGGCCACTGCTGAAGATTAAGTGGTTAAACAGGCTCCAGAAGTAACTGAATTCTCAGAGTCTAACGTTGAGGAGTACGGCCACTGAGCTGAGTCCGTATTTATCTGGTCGACGAGGGAGAGATTCACTCTGTACTATGTTCCAATGTTCTCCAAATACCAAGACAGATTTGATGATTATCTTCTCCTTATTACAGTGATTGAAGCTCAGGATCTCGACTTCAACAACCAAATAATGACCCCACTTCCACAGTTTCAGCAGAAATTCCAGCAGTCATTCATCTGAGAGGTCGGAATGATCTGTGTGCGCTCCTCTTTTCCCAGAAAACAGTTCCACAATTCCTCCATCTCAGCAGTGCTGTCTGGATGTTTGATGCCAACTGCTTTCCGACTCAGTGGAATGTGAAGACTGGACGAGTGTCTCTTGGTGGGTTCAGAATCTGTTCCACGTTAAAGAGAAAACACCCGGCCGAAAGTTGCTGTTGTTTCCAACAGAGACGTGGTAAGATTTAGCTGATGATCAGTTGTCAGGAAGAAAAAGTGATATAAATGATCTATAAATGTCATCAATCTGAGTTTAGAGTAAAATAATTAATGAAAATAAGGAATTAGGAGACTTTTGAAAAGAAATAAACATTGGGTAATAAAAAGAATACGAACATTTAAAAGAAAAATAAGATACCGTCTTTAAGTTGGACTTAATGAGGGCTACGTTTCGAGCATGTTTGAGGTTTTACGAGAATCTGGCGACTACTTCATCCTGTTCTAAAAAGTAAAATAAAGCAAGAACAGATTAATCTTTTACAGTGCTCCGCTGATCGTTGCTGTAAGTCGATATTGCTCTAATTACAGTGTTATAACATGTTTTTTTTACACCGTCTTTACGAATGCACACATCCAATCTCTCCATTCCGTCTGAATCCAGGCTTTTGCAGAAGGCATGAGGCACGTGGCTGTTTAAAATGCATGAAAGGAAAAGCTCCCTAGGTAGCCCTCGTAGTTTCGGATTCCAGATGGGCATTCAATCTCCAGAGATTGAGCCGAGCTGCTGCTGTGCTCCAGTTTTTTTTCAAGTGTGCTTTTCTCCACTCCAGTGACTTCCCTCTTTTTGTTCCTCAATTTAATTTCAGGCCTCAATGAAAAGCAATGACTTTCTAAACAGCATCAGTGTCTCCTTAGTCGTACAGCAATGCAATATGTATTTAACGAGGCATCTGCCAGGAACCCTTTCCTATCCACCCACACCAGCTCCTGGCAAGACGCTTAGCTCGGCACAGTGCTGATGGAGGGATTTAGCTGGAGGACGTACCACGCCACACTTCCACACTTTCTCGTGCATATTTTGCCGCCAGACAAAAGGGAAAAAAAGTAAATGCATTTTAGTACATTTTCAAACACCACAATGAGGAAACGAAGGGCTTCTGATCATAAAGGCAGCTTAGTTACATTTCTCCTGACCTAACTCCATGAGAGGATAAAGATGAAGGGCTCACATCCTGGAAATCTGAATTCCCCCTGAGTTTGATGTGATGTGTAAACACTGTGAAGGTTTCAAACCCTGCCTTTCCCTCCCCAGGGTCTTACACCCCTTCAGGAACAACACCACAGCTGGAGCTCATTGTTTCTGCGATGCAACAAACACCAACACATTTGCATATCCTCCCATTCAGTTTGCAGCAGGGGCGTCCAAGCTCTTTCCAAACAAAAAAAGCATCCCGAATGTTCCATTTCAAAATATCTAAATGCTGGTCAGTGCTTGCCAAAATATCACTCATAAATGATGCAAAACACTGCGTATTCAAAATATAAAAAACTGCAGATGTCAGTGTTTTGAGTGTCAGAGTTTGCTCTGAGAGCAGGGCAGTGTCCAGCTGCTTTTGGTCCACTCTCCAGCCTCGTGAATATTTATTTATTCTGCTATCTGTGATTTGTTTCTCAATGTCTTTGATATCAGGTTCTTTACAGCAGCCGTACATTGGAGGCACTTTTGGGATGAAAGTAAACACTGTTAAAACAAACGAATCACTTTCAAACCACAGAGAGCTTAACTTGCTCTGATGAATTTTAGCTGAGGTTAATGAGCACCTATGTAGCACATTTATGACAAAAATGGCACTCCGGATATTCCAAATACTTCTAGATATTAGATTAGAGTTGGGTTAGGGTTAAGGTTAGTGTTAAGGTCAGTTAGTGCATAGTGTATGAATTTTAGGAATAGTCTTTAGTTTGAATTGTGTAAAGTGAGCGTCGAGAGGAGCCAGTTGAGGTGGTTCGGATGCCTCCTGGACGCCTTCCTGGTGAGGTGTTCCGGGCATGGCCAACGGGGAGGAGGCCCCGGGGCAGACCAAGAACACGCTGGAGAGACTACATGTCTCGACTGGTCTGGGAACGCCTCGGTATACCCCCGGAGGAGCTGGAGGCGGTGGCTGGGGAGAGGGAGGTCTGGGTTTCTTTGCTCCTACTGCATCCCCCGCGACCCGGACCCAGATACGCGATGGATAATGGATGGATGGATGGATGGATGGATGGATGGATGGAAAGTGAGCATGAGTGTGAGAAAAGCGCTATGTAAAATAAAGCGCTATTATTAGTAGCAGCAGTGTTCAGTGTTGAGGTAAATACTCACTACTTACCTAAAATTGTAATGGGATTCCTTTACTCATTACATTCTGGAAAATGTAAACTCAACCCTCATTACTGTACTTACATCGTTAGTTTCTAAAACTCACACAAACACTTGAATTAAATCAATGAACAAATCTGGAAAATACAAAAACGATAGACAATAGTTCTTCCCATGGTTTATTTAGGAACATAGAGCAGTAGCAGCAACATTAAACATGTATAACATGACTTTCACTAAATGTGATGTTACTTTTTTTCTCTGATAAAAGTGTGTACTTAAGCATTAAAAAAGAGTCCAATAAAACTTAGGAATAAATAAATCTAAAGCCTGTTCCCTAGTATTTCAACAGAATTTACAAAAGCAAAGTCTTAAAAAGAGATCTTTAAGAGGCTCTTTTTTAAAACTTTTTTCCTGAGCATAGATTTCGGAGCTGCCTAAACTATTAACACACACACACACACACACACACACACACACACACACACACACATTTGTGGAAACATGCGCTCCCCTCCTTTGCCGTTGAATATTAGCTGCGATTGTGCTGCGCTCATCACATTCACAGTCACATGAACCGCTGCAGTCAGCTGCGTCCAGGCAGTAGTGCATCAGCAGAAATTACACAGAAAACAACTTAGGAACTGTTAATAACGCTAATTAAATGTTTTATTTTGTAGAAAAATGTGATAAATGAAAGTAAAAGTCTTTATTAATGTAATAACTGCAATGCGATTACAAAATACTTCACAGTAATTCGTTACATTACTTCATTACGGAAAAAAAAGTGATCACAATACTGTACTGTGTTACCCCCAACACTGGTAATATTAAATTAGCACAGATTCACATTGAGTTCTAGGCTGAATCCTTTGTGGACTAGCGTTCTCCTGCAAGTGTGTTGAGGCGTCCAGTGATGTTTTGTTAGTGGCAGGTCACATATCCAGTGTTAGCCTTCAACCTCTTGTTGTTGTGATGCTGAATGACTGGAGAACATCAGGTTGATTAACTGTAAATGATTCAAAACTCAGGAGGGATTCCGTTAAGATAAATTTATGAATAAAACAGAGAAACATAGTGGTCATTTCCATGGGGTTGAAGATGGTCATCCAGAGCTGCGTAAAAAACAATAACAAAAAAAAAAACAAATAAAAATGCAGTGTAGAGTTTGTCCACTGTACGCCCTGCTCTGCGGCGCACTGTAGCCTGACTTCATTTAACACTGACCATAAAGGCCTTTATGACTCTCTGCCTCGCAGCGTCATGCAGCACCTGAACTGTGTTTGAGTGGGTTTCATAACCACTTCTTTACATAATCAAATATCCCCTGCCTCATAAAACTTTACCGACACGCTGCAGTTTACGAAACGGTGCTACAGCCTCAAACACAGGCAGGTTTCCCCCTCACTCAGGTGTTCAGGTTTTAATTCAGAGTGTTTGAGATTTATGGAATTTTACAAATTTACAAACACAAAACCACTCAGGAAGTCTTTCATAGCACTCATCACTTCGGCAAACAACGTTATCTTTGAACCCTGTGTCCACTCTCTGTCCACTCTGTAAGACACTCCTCCCTCGTTGGTCCACCTTGTAGATGTAGAGTTAGAGACAGTAGCTCATCTGTCGCTGCACAGTGTGTGTCGGTCGTCCTCTAGTTTTTGGTCAGCGGACTATTCTCAGTCCCACAGTGACAGTGATTTTAGGGTTTAAACTCTAGCAGCACTGCTGTGTCTGATCCACTCGTACCAGCACAACCCACACTAACCAGGGACTCATGGTGGCAGCAACAACGAACTGGGGAAAGGGTTTAACAAAGTATGCAGAGCAACTGGTGGACTATGGTTTATTGACTAGCTTTTACCAGGAAATGCATCACCCCTGCAGTGGTCAGTGGTCTGACCAGGTCCGTGTCGTAACAGTTACTTTGTGTGGAGCATTTCTTCCATTCAGCCTCTGAGCACAACCGTATATCTGCTCCGTCCTGAATTTGCACCTTATTTATGTGTACGCAATAGTCAGGAAAACATGCCCCTAGAGGTCAGAGCACACAGAGAGCAGTCCATTAGCTCATCGGTCAGTGAGGCGGAAGCGAGGGATCTCGCGAAGGCCACAGACTCGGAGGCCGTGGAGCTTTACACTGCATCTGAAAGGAGCCGGCGGTCCTCGGTAATTCAGCACTCTCGCAAGATTGCTTTTCTCTCAAGTGGCTAGAGTCTGATGCACCAGCCTTCTACCTCTCCCCCAGCTCCCTCGCTTCATTTGACTTTGTAAGATGAGGGGAACACAGCTTCAAAAATCTGAATCCAGCTTCTGGAAGGGTTCGCATTGCACCGTGCACCGCCCCAAGATCAACCTTCCATCAGCACAAGATGAGAGGTCTGGGGGATATCTGAAAGTCTGTCTCTCCGTCTCAATTTCCACACCGTATCATTTCCAGAGTTTCATACAGCGCTTTTTATTTAAAAAAAAAAAAAAAAGTACTACTGTCTTTCAGGCTCAACTTTCCAGACACATCATCACCACTTCATTCAATCATTCTGTTTTTCCACCGTTATTTAGTCATTTCATCTATAAGTATATTTTTCTCTTGAGGAAAGGAAAAAAAAATTAAATAAAATAAACAATCAGCCTGTGAAGCCAAACTATGCCCAGTAAACATTTAGCCGTTGATTCAACGTTGAAATAACGTAATGACTGCCGTCTAATCAACGTTCTCTTAAGGTTGAAAATGAAAGTTGAAAAGTCCAAACACAGACATTGAATAGACGACTATTAGATGTATTTTGGATATCCATTGACATTATTAATTGGTCACCACTTGATAACTAACTTATTATGATAGATTTTGGATGTCCATTGACGTTTAAAATATGTCCATTGACGTTTAAAATATGTCCTTGACGGACAGATTACTTTTAGACCTATTTTGAACATCCAGGGACATTCCTTGTTTACTGGGTGGTGCTTGCCACTTTATGGATGTTTAGTTTTTAGTTTAAGATATGGTTAAAAATACTTTAATTTATTTTACACTCTGAAAAATAAAGTTATTCCAGCGATGTGTCAGGGGGTAGGTTCAAGGAAGTCGGATGTAAAGCAAAGATTCCAATTTATTAACCAAGAGGAAGCTTATAACAACACAATAAAGAATTAACCTAAAGACGGACAATGGAAAAATAACTAAACCAAAAATTAAGAAGAAACAGAAGGAGGGTAGAGACTAACACACACTAGAAACATGACTTATATACAATTGACAACATTAGAACCCCTTGAGAATATCACATGAGGGAAAGGGGGTGTGGCTAGGACAGAAACACCAGGGTGAGTCACATGACAGGAAGGGGCGTGGCTAGGGAGACATGAATATGAGGAAAGGGGAAAAAAACAAGGAAAACAAAGAGGAAAGCATGACCAGACAAAGGAACAGTACCAGTCACGATGACGAACCACATTCCATAAAGAACCTGTTTTGCTTATACGTTTTATACAGGTAAAGAACGGTTTTTAATGCTATTATAAAAGTCCTTTTTCAACAAACCAAAAGGAACCAAAGGTGATACTCCTACTCTCTGTCTCTGTGGTGGTACTGTGGTGAATACATTCAGTACCTTTAGAGAATAGTATTATACTTTATTCTATATTAATTGTAGATTTAAATTTTTGTTGATTTCATTCGCCCCGTTTCATCTCCAGGACTTTTATTGTGTTCTTTTATTCTCCACAGTTGTATAATGAAAGATTACAGAGATCCCCCTCTCCTTCTGGAGAAGAGAATGTAATGAACCTTTAGGGAACACAACTGGACTCTAACACCACTGCTGTACCTTTAAAGATACACTACACTGTTTGTAGCTTCAGTGACAGTAATGTTTTCTGAGAGTGTGTGGCATTAGTTTCCCTTTGTTTTTGTAGCGCCTTTATTTTTAAGAGTGTAGTGTAATTTTAATGTTAATCTTTTTTCACTGTTGTGATTTTTTTGTTTAAATTGTACAGCACTTTGGCTGGCCTCTGTGGACTTTTAGATGTGTTTTAGAAATACAGATTTGACTGGATTAAAAGATGTGAACCTCATTGTTAAACACCATTTACCATTTATAAAAAAGTATGAAATTTGCATACACTGTTCAACACCAGAAGTATATCTTTTCAGAACTTTTTAGACAGCTGTAGAATGTAAAAAAGTGCTACCGCCACTGGTACAATCTCATCTTGTGTTTGTTCTATTATAATGTTTGAGGATTTGAGCTTAGCTTTGCTCTGTTGTGCATTTATGGCATTGTAACATAGTGTACTGTCTTGTTTAATGGCCCTCGGTGTGGTCGATGCCCCGGTCACTTGTTCTCTGTGGTTCTCTGTGGTCCAGTAAACACTTGTAAAGCTGTAAAGCTAAGGCCCTGGAGGATCATGATTCTGTTCCAGCCTTTTCTCATATACGGAGAGGATGATTCTGAAGTTCTTCTTGACTCTTCAGCTCTTAGACCCACAACTCTCTACAGCCTGAAACTTTGGGGTGGACGCCGTATTCGGGTCAGATCCGTGCCAACTGGGCTGGGGTTGTTTACTGCTGAGTCAATGAGTCTTTTGGGGGAAATCACCAAGATGTCGGAACTGACGAAGCCCAAATGAAAAGAATTGGAGGCTGCCTTAATTACCACGAATCTAATTAACTTCCCTCCCATCTGTGTGGAGATTAGCATCGTGGGTTATTAATTTATTTATTCAACACGCCTCATTTTAAAGATGTGGGATTTCTTATCAACATTTCCATTAATCACACACTCACACAAACCTCTTTGTTTAAAACCCAGTCTGTCGACATCAGAAGCACATTTTAGACCAAAATGTAATGTACAATAGCGAGCTGTGGCCAGATAAACGTCCTGCTTGCTTTACCAGTTTTTGGACAAGATTAAAACAGATGAGGACTGCACTACACACTCCTGTGACTCCTAAAGCTGAAGCTTTCCTACTTACACTACTCTACAACTGTCAACAATAAATCCTAATAACGTGCTGTGCTCAGTGAGTGTTGGAAAACCCAGTGCAATTACACCTGCCATTCCCAAACCAAGGAAACGTCAGTGGTTTTAACGCTAAAGACAAGGCAGATAGTAATGGAATCTTCATCTTTAAGGACATAGTGATTAGAGATGAATCAGCCTTTTTCTGTTCCCCTTATTGTACCTCAAAGAAGTTCTCAATCTTTAAGAGCAAGGGCTCCTTATAGTTAGGCAGGGACTTAATCGCTGGGAGATTTTTATTCAGAGTTATTGTCAGATAAAATACGTTTATTGGGGTTTTGCGTTTAGTTTACAGTTAGTCCTGGTGTTCCTGCCATGGGACCGGGGTGTGGCATTGACCGAGTGCAGTATGCGGGGGCCCTGACTGTGGTGTAAATACTAGGTACGGGAGAAAATGTGCTGACAAAATGTGAGTAAACTATTCCTAAATATATTGAGTGCAGGGATCATGAGTTTGAGGCTTAGCTTTAATCTGTGTTTAATTTGGGTTTAATCTTAAACTGGCAGGCTCCAGTGCATCTAGAAATCAGTGTCTAGACCTTACAACTTTTCACATGAGAACATGAGAGCAGGGCGCATGTTGCGCAGGTGGCGCAGCAGGTAGTGTTGCAGTCACACAGCTCCAGGGACCTGAAGGTTGTGGGTTTGATTCCCGCTCCTGGTGACTGTCTGTGAGGGGTGTGGTGTGTCCTCTCTGTGTCCGTGTGGGTTTCCCCTGGGTGACTGTCTGTGAGGAGTGTGGTGTGTTCTCCCTGTGTCTGCGTGGGTTTCCTCCGGGTGACTGTCTGTGAGGAGTGTGGTGTGTCCTTTGTGTGTCCGTGGGTTTCCTCCGGGTGACTGTCTGTGAGGAGTGTGGTGTGTTCTCCCTGTGTCTGCGTGGGTTTCCTCCGGGTGCTCCGGTATCCTCCCACAGTTGGTACACGTTGGTAGGTTGATTGGCGACTCCAAAGTGTCCGTAGGTTTGAGTGTGTGAGTGAATGTGTGTGTGTGTGTTGCTCTGTGAAGGACTGGCGCCCCCTCCAGGGTGTATTCCCGTCTTGCGCCCAATGATTCTAAGTAGGCTCTGGACCCACCGCGACCCTGAAATGGATAAGGGTTACAGATAATGAATGGATGGAACATGAAAACATATCACTCCAAAACCTGGCTCCAACTCCAACCTTAGAAGCTTTACTTGGTTGAAGTTTGCTGAACAAGACCAAATAAGACCAGTAAAAATGAAAAAAAGACTTTCTTACCCTTTGTGAAAGTCTTACCTGTTTGCTCCAATTTTCTCATCTGCACATCCACAATCATCCACTGCTGGAAAGGTTTTTCATTAATTCATTCATTGTCTGTAACCCTTATCCAGTTCAGGGCGGCGGTGGGTTCGGAGCCTACCCGGAATCACTGAGCGCAAGGTGGGAACACACCCTGGAGGAGCCGCCAGTAGATCACAGTGCATGTATGTGTGTGTGTATATATATATATATATATATATATATATATGGGTGTTAGATTTTAGGGTCTTGGGGAGGATAACCTGCCATTTGTTTCTACTGAAATAACACTCACAACAAAACACACTGTCACACACCGTCACCCCCAGAACACACCGCCACGCCTGAGTCTGAAAACACGATTCTCTCAGATCGTAACATTCAGGGGTTACTGACTCTAAAGCGGTCGAACTCATGAGGTTTCTGACCCTAAGTACACAGTCCACATATTCCACACACCCCCGGTTCTGACACCCTTGTTTCAGGGCACTGTGGACCCACTGAGCTGGGTTTGATTCCTCGTCTTTGGCAAGGAGACATGAAGAGAATGTCTCTCGCTCCAATGCTGTGTAAAGTAGCTTTATAATGAGTCCAAACACAAAGGAGAGCCAAGGAGACCATCATGTCCACTACAGCCGGCCGCGCGATTGGGAGGAAGATAATGGTGTGAAAAGCATGAGGGGGAGAGAGTTGAAAGCCATTAAGAATCCATTCCCTGGCGAGCACAGCTGCCGTCGCGGGGCTAGCCGCCCGGAGCTCATAACCACTGCTGTTCTCACCGCCGTCATCCTTCCTCTTCGTTCCTTCTCTCTGTTTCTCTGAGCAATGGGCAGAACCTGTACTTTACAGCACCTCTCCTCAGTGAGCAGCCATATGCTCGGCCATTTCCTCACACAGCAAAGCATTATTCAGTTTTACTCACTCTTACTTCAGTTTTTTCTGTGGATTTGTTCTTTCGAAGTTGTTTGACAAAAGAAAACCTTCAAAACATTGCTAGACTTTGGCGTGTTTTGTCTCAACATTTAACAGAACCCATTGGTTACATCACACATTGACTACAGTAGCACTAAGTCCCTACAGACGTTCTCAATGAGCTTATTCAGCGGCTGCAGGTCATTCAGAACTCCGCGGCACGTGTTATTACACATTCCAAGTTGACTGAGCATGATACAGCTCTGTTTATTAAACTACACTGGTCCCCTGTGTCACAGAGAATTCATTATTACTGACATTTGAAGCACAGTGGGGGCCAGGGCCTTCTCTTACGCTGCACCCAAACTTAGGAAAACACTTCCACTGATAACCGGAAGTTAAAACAGCTCTTAAAACATAGCTTTTAAACTGTCGTAGTCATTTTAAGTGAAGTAACTTAGCTGAATACATTGATATTTTACACTGTTTTTGACATTATTGATGTTTACTTTTATTTACTGTTCATTTTTGACTCCATGAGATGGAAGGTGACCTCCTACTAAATTCCCACGCTCCAAAAACACACGTTTGTACGTGGATTGGCGACTCAAAGTGTCCGTAGGTGTGAGTGTGAGTGTGTTTCTCCTTGTGAAGGATTGGCGCCCCCTGCAGTGTGTGCTCTGGACGCACCACCACCCTGAACTGGATAAGGGATACAGACTATGAGTGAATGAATGATTCTACACAGTGTATTGAACCCGGGGGATGGCAGTTTTCGTAGATGGTGTTGCACAGGAGCAGCCATGAACCCGCCACATGTCCTATAGGAGAATGTAATCTGACTTTGGAAACATTATGCAGGGTGTTCTGGTGCTTGTGTAGTGGCGTGAGCTCTGACACAGGGGGCGTTATAGAGATCTCACTCATATGCATGCGAATGCAGACGAGTGAATACTTTTGACAGCAGGGTGTATATAACAAGGGCCTGTATCGTGGCATAATCACGGCGGATAAACGCATACAGATCTGAAGTGAACTGTGGTTAAAGGATAATTACACCATGGCAGCACACCAGGATCCAACGTGGTAGTTATATGTTTGTCAGAAGTAGGAGGTCTTTTCTATAATACTTCATTATTACTCGTGCTTGGGAATGTGCATTCTAGCAATTTATAGCTCTTTGACTGTCTTTGTGTTTTTGCTGGCGACTTGATGAATTTCATATTCCTCAGACCCAGCATATCTCTGAGGATAGCTTAGCACTACCAACCGCAGATTAAATTATTAATACCAGTGTGATGGGACTTCATCTGAGCCCTGTGGAAATATCAGAGTGTTTTATGAATATTTTCAGACTGGATTTAAATCCGACCCATGGCAATATCTTCAGCTTGTGTTTTCTGTTTTTATTGTTATTGTTATTATTCTCCATCTCTGCAGATTCACAGGTTGCTGAGTTAAATCTTGGAATAATTCATAGAGTGAGGTTTGCTGCAGAGTTTATTTCACCCCTAATTTTTTTGAAGAAGAAATTTGTAAAGTGCCAGGCGAACAGTGATGATAAGTATTCCACTGATGAAAGATTGGGGCGGCACAGTGGCGCAGCAGGTAGGTGTTGCAGTCACACATCTCCAGGAGGTTGTGGGTTCGATTCCCGCTCTGGGTGACTGTCTGTGAGGAGTGTGGTGTGTTCTCTCTGTGTCTGTGTGGGTTTCCTCCGGGTGCTCCAGTTTCCTCCCACAGTCCAAAACCACACTTTGGTAGGTGGATTGGTGACTCGAAAGTGTCTGTAGGTGTGAGTGTGTGTGTTTGTGTTGCCCTGTGAAGGACTGGCGCCCCCTCCAGGGTGTATTCCCGCCTTGCGCCCAATGATTCCAGGTAGTGCTCTGGACCCAGCACACACCAGTATCTGATTTGATTTAGTTGATTTCCGCCATTAATTTGTGAGGAATCTGTTGGAGGAAGCCATTTTCACGTATGAACCCCAGAAAACATCCAGAGACTCAGGTCTGGAGATTTTCCAGAGTTGTCTTTTCCTTGTCAGGAACATTCCTGGCTCTATACACACATTCAGACATTCACTCACTCAGACGTTACTCAGACTTTTTACCTGAAATCCGGATAATGTCCTATAATGATTCTGACATATGTTTTCACACATACAGCTCCTCCAGGTAAAGTATGGAAAGGTTGTGTGAGGCTGTGCATGTGTGGAAGGTGTTATGACTGGTTTAGATACAATTTTGATCCAGATTTTGGCTGAATACGACTGATCCCAACTCAACAGCATATCAGCTGTTTCAGCTTCAGCCACTTTCCATTCAGTGTCTATAATCCTAACCAGGAAAGATGACATCTCTTTATTTTCAGCCAATCACAAGGCTATAAAGACTTCAGACTAAAGTACTTCAGACTCTTAAGATGGACGGTCCGTCCAAATGTTGTACAGCGTCTCTTGGCTCGGACTAAGTGCTCTCGCCATCAGAGCCAGGGCCCGAAGTTATCAGAGTCATCAGGCTTCATCTGTTTGAGCTGTAAACTTGATTACCTTGGATGCCGCAATGGTGCCAGCTAACTCCCACCTCCTCCGGAGCAGACAGATAGACAGATTGGCTGCAGCTCAGCAGTAGGAGGAGGGCGGGGGTGAATCAGAGACCACTGGGCTGTAGAGGGGCGAGATAAACACAGATCTTCAATTAGGGAATAAGCTGCTAGTCAAACCTCCTTGCTCTCTGCACTTTAATAATTATTTGAAGGAGGCTACACTATGCGAAGAGTGGGGATACCAGAGTATCACTACTATTTGAGCTTGTAGGACATGTGCCAAAGTTTTAGACAACTAAGATGATTATTATTATTTTATATAATTGATTTTAATAAGTGTGAGATTGGTAGAGTTCAACCTGAGGTTCCCATTGCTGTGCAACCACCTCAGGATTTTAGAGAAGACTTTTCACAAGATTCTTGAGAGAGAGAGAGAGAGAGAGAGAGAGAGAGAGAGAGAGAGAGAGAGAGAGAGAGAGAGAGAGAGAGAGAGAGAGAGAGACTTCAATTTCCCATTAAGGGATTCAGGCCTACATCCAGAAAAACTCCCTGTGTCTGTGTGGGTTTCCTCCGGAGGTGCTCTGTTTTCCTCCCACAGTCCAAACACAGGTTTGAAGTTGTTTGAGGCAAATCCCTAATGTCCCAAAGAATATAAAGCACCTGTAGAAATGTAAAATCATTATCCCTCCTCCACCAAATCTTACATTTACCTTTCCACCAGCCTCAAAATGTTACATAGTGCAGTTTCTGCAGTGCTGAGCCCAGAGTAGCAACGACAGAGGGTCTGTTCTCCCTATTACATCTCAGTGGAGCATCACAGTGATTTTCAAATCATAGCAGCAAGGTGAAGGTATAAATACTACCTACAGGTGCTATGAAATGTTCCTGGAGTGATGCCATTGGAGAACCACCTTTCTTTCCGTAAAGAACCAACTTTTAAATGAGTAAAGAACCTGTACATCTAGTGAAGGGTTGTTTTAAACTTCACACTCACATCTCTTAAAAAAGATGGTTCCTTATGGAACCAAGAGAGGTTACTATGGCACTGCTCAAGGAACCCTTTGTAGCACCTTCTAAGAGTTGACACTGTTAGAAAAACTGTCTCATTGGTGGTACCTTCAGTTAGGGAACAAAATTGTATTGTATTTTACATGTCATATGACTTTTGACTGACCCTGTAGAACTGTGTTAAATAAAAGAACAGAATCTAGATGAAATCAACACAAGCTTAAAATGTATAATAAGTATAAAATATGTTACAATTATTATGTTACCTAATGAAAGATTACAGATATCCCCCTCTCCTTCTGGAGAAGAGAATGTAATGAACCTTTAGGGAACACAACTGGACTTTAACACCACTGCTGTACCTTTAAAGATACAGTACACTATAGCTTCAGTGACCAATAATTTTCATCTACAGTAACTTTGTAGTGTTCCTTGTAGTGAATATGATGAATGTGTCTTAATTCCTAAGAAGAAATTTTGACTTTCTGAAGATGTGATTTTAAATACCCAAGCTTTTGCTAGTTTTCAGAGACATCTCCAAACCAAGATCGGAATTTGAGATAAGCATCCAGAGCAGGCTCGTTAAACCTCACTCCAAGACGTTTACGACCCAAGGTCCCAGGGTCAAGAGGAGAATCTTTGCAGACTCAAACTTGATTAAAACACACATTTTGAAAGATTGTTAAACAAAACAATCACAAACCTTAATTCCCATTGGTTTAAAACAATTTGAAGTTACATATGTGCTCAACTGTTTAAAATTAATTCCATTTTGACAATCAAAAGAGGTGGAACTAATTTACATGTGTTTAAAGTCATTTTTGTTTATATTAATTTATGTAGAACCAAGGTAGCCACATACTATGTGTGTAGTTGATTAATAATTATGTAAAACATGGTGTGTCTCAATAATATTAGTTTTGTGTTAACATAAGCTTTTATATTGCAAAGTATGATTCAGAATCCTGGGGGTGGTCAAGTCTTTGTCTTGTCAAGGGTCATAAATTGTATGTGATGTCACTACGAAGGTACAGGAATCAGCCAATCAGGAGCAAGAAAGGCTCCAATCTTATCCAATCGGTATTAAAGGTGGGTTTTCTAAACTCTGGTAAAACTCAGTCACACACCACACACTCACTCTTTTTTACGCTCTTCTGAGACACACTCTTAGAGAATTTTGGAGAGGAAGACGTTTTTCTGAAGAACGTCTCTCTCCTTCTTCCAGCAGACAATGCTTCTCAGATAGGGTAGTCAGAGAGCTTTCCTGCTCTGCAGACGTCTCTGCAGGCGCAGGCTCTCTCATGGCTCTCTTCAACAGTCTTGGGCCCCTCGTGGTCCAGAAAGAACAGATTTTTCTATATTAATTTTTATCTCTAATAGAAAACTATAGTTAGAAGAGCTATAGTTTAACTCCAGCAAAAATTCAATGCCACATCCAGAGCATTGGAGGAGACTCGACCTCTGACTCTCAAAAGTATGACAACGTCTCCGGACCAGCGATGGAGAAGGCTGCACGCACCCTCAGAATGGCCTTCTGAGATGAGGAGAAACCTGCCCAGTAGAGACCTGCATGGACGTGTCTCTCTCTCACAAGGCGGCAGATCAGTGACGACGAAGAATCCCCACAGAGACCTTCAGAACGCCACCAGCTCCGACGGCTGCGTCTGAAAGCCTCGGGAGAAAAGGGAATGCCCGCGGCTTCAACCTACAAGGCCTGGAAGTTTTGTCGGAAAGCACCGTCAGCGACATGCTCCCTGTCCATCTCCGGATACGTAAGGTCACATGGTCTCATGTCTCTCATGGCTCATGGGTTGGTGAAATGCTTTGCTGGGATAAACAATAGCCTTTCTTAGAACTTAGGGTAATAATTATCATAGAGAAAATCCCTCATATATTAATCTCCCTGTTCCCTTATGTATTGTTGTAATCCATTTTATTATATGAATGTCTAATCAATATTCATTATTCTATTTTACAATTAATAAACTAGCTGTGTGATAAAACCAATCCTTGGTTATTTGTTTGTGTGTGCACCTTTCTTGTATGGAATTATAACTTCTAGTTCAGATTCCATTTCAGAGTCAAGAACCCACGGCGGGTCAATGAGCATAATTCATTAACAATAATGAATTCTAGCTAATTCTGCTGTATAATATGGGAAGATGGCCTTCTTGTCTAAGCTAAAATTAAGACCATACGGACACTACATATTATTTAATGGCTCTCAAACATGGAGATTAGCAGAATGAATTAAATAATTAATTATCATTGACTCATTTATGCACACGTTGAGGTGGCATAAGCACTACATAGCGATTTCCGCTACATCCTTTAAGGTATGAAATGTGTCTTTGAGCTGTACATTCTACATATTATTCCTTAGGATAAGAAGCTTTTTATAACATTAACAAATGAAGCTTACGTTCATTCAAACCATTTAAAAGCCTCAGAATCACGAAGGTTTTCTTATCTTTCTTTATCCTGTGTTGGTAGAAACTCTGCTCCTATGAAACCTTAGTGGTGTGTTAGTCACACTTTCCTCCACAAGCCTTTGTTACAGTAAACAATGCCTTTCATTTGTCAATTTCACACAGCATTCGGAGGAAAATGTCCTTGGAAGATGAAATGCTGTTTCATTCCCATGCTCGCTGTGATTCTGGACTCATCGCGTGAAGTCTTTCCTTGTGTTGACAGCGTCTCGCTTTAACATCTGTTCAATGGCGTGTTCAAGGCCTTCCGCTGGCCTCCGTGATCACGCTGCTCCGCAACTTTCTAATTAAGAGAAGTGGAGGGGAGAGTGGTGGATGAGCGGAATACTGAACACAGCCTGATGTAGCTGCACCAGGCTCAACACCGGGAGCTGTTTACAGGAGGGTAGTGCGTGGTGGGGGGCATAAAGTGGGGGTCTTCATGAGTCACTGTGAGGAAGCAATGCCCACGCATTACTCATACTCGCTTTCTCTTTCTCCCTGAACCCTCTCATCAACAGTCTCTCTCTCTCTCTCTCTCTCTCTCTCTCTCTCTCTCTCTCTCTCTTTCTCTTTCTGTTTTCAACTAATTGGCTTCATACCCAACTTCATACTTGTCTTGAAAGCAAATTTTATTTCGTAAAGATTCCCTGGAAAACTTTTAACTAACTGTCACGGCATCATGTCCAACCCGACAGGAGAATTATTCAGAGCATTAGCGCAGAGCTTCAAAATGATCCGTATGCTCAGAGACGTCCTCAACAACCAACCGAGTGAAACGTAAAATCAAACAACTTCAAAAACCCTGTTTCTGATATTGTTAATCCCTCAAGCTCTCCCGACATGGCTCCAAACCGGCCGCTTTTGACCCTTCTCCTTCCCATATGTCTTTACTTATGCTTTTTCCAGGAATTCTCTGCTTATCTATTATTAATGCCTTCTAATGTGGACATACAGAGGAGCAAGAGTGTTCCATGTTTCATTTTCATACCTGATTGAGACCCACTATGAGACATTAAACTTTCATATTCCAAGGCCACCAGGTGCCTCCGTTTCTATTTTATTTCCGTTATTACACAGTAAATTCACCAGTGTTAAATCAACACTATTAGTGTAAAATTAACACTGTTAGTGTAATAATTTAACCCTCTCAGAGATAAGTTAACATTAATAGTGTTAATTTAACACGGGTGAATTTACTGTGTAGGGCGACATGTGAAAACATGTGAGGAGTGTGGTGTGTTCTCCCTGTGTCTGCGTGGGTTTCCTCCGGGTGACTGTCTGTGAGGAGCGTGGTGTGTTCTCCCTGTGTCTGCGTGGGTTTCCCCCGGGTGATTGTCTGTGAGGAGTGTGGTGTGTTCTCCCTGTGTCTGCGTGGGTTTCCTCTGGGTGACTGTCTGTGAGGAGTGTGGTGTGTTCTCCCTGTGTCTGCGTGGGTTTCCTCCGGGTGACTGTCTGTGAGGAGTGTGGTGTGTTCTCTCTGTGTCTGCGTGGGTTTCCTCCGGGTGACTGTCTGTGAGGAGTGTGGTGTGTTCTCTCTGTGTCTGCGTGGGTTTCCTCTGAGTGACTGTCTATGAGGAGTGTGGTGTGGACAATGAATGAATGAATGAATTTCCATTATTCCAAGCAGAAGCCAGCAGCCAGAACTATGTAGAAACATGGCGACATTGGATACATTCGTCTTTTTGTGCCTAAAGTCATCTCTTAATCTGATCATCTCCGCAGCAGTAAATCCAGACGACTGCAGGAAAGACTGGTTTATGAATTAGTTTAGTTTCTTATTTATTAAATGTTATCTGTAAACACCAGCTGCCCTGTGGTGGACTGAGGTCCTGTCCAGGGTGTGTTCTTGCCTTTGCCCAGTGAGTCTGGATAGGTTCTGGTTTACAGGGGAGGGATGGATTAAAGAGAGAAAGCACCAGCTGCTCCTGCACAAACCGTTCATTATAAATGGCCCAATTTGTTTAAATGTTGCAAATCCAGAGGTGGAGCTCTGGGAGGGCTCTTTAACCCCCTTTTCTTTCTCTCTCTGCCATGTCCTCATCTTTTATTCCAAATTAAACTTAATCCAGTCTAATCCTTGCCCCCAAGACTTGTGTCCTGCACTCGCTCACATTGTCACAACCCTGCTTTCTGCTTTATTACGGTTCTGTTGTTTATTTTGCTCTCTGGTGTCTATCAGAGGAGGGTGGGTTCTTCTTTGTGAGTCTTGGTTCTTGCCAAGGTTTACTTACTCAGAGGAATATTTTCCTGCCTCTGTCACCTTTGTCTTGCTCAAAGGAGGCTAGGGTGCTAGTGGTGTCACAGGGGCCCTGGATTTGTGCTGTGCCTTGTGTTGGTGTCTGTGTAGAATTAGCTGTGTTTCGTGGTGCATCAGACTGTGCACAAATCGTCGGCCGGGTTGGCAGCTGGCTCAGTGGTGGGGACCATTTGCTAGAGGCATTGAATATGAAACAACAACAACATCTGGAATTTACCATTCCAGAGATAACAATGATAACATGTACATACTGTAAAAGTTGTAGAGACTAACTCAGGCAGGGCATTGTTCAGACAGAGTTCACACAAAGAAACAAGAAGTATTTGGACACTAATCGATGCACATGAGCCCTAGATCACAATGTCCGATGCCAATCATGTAACCCCTCATCATGGGGCTGTGGGACAGGAATGAGCTGTAGTGGTGTTTCTGATGCTGAACTAACAATTAAGTCCAATCAGACTCTCAAAGATCTAGAGCAAGGCCTTCAAAGATCCGTAGAGGCTGTTACGTCTGCAATCAGCTGGTAGAATGTATGATCCAGACCTAGCTTAAGCATGTAGGCTTTTATGAGGATGTGAAACCACACTGGCATAGCGATTTTCTCTGAAACGGGGTTTAATTCATGTCCAAAAAAGGTTAGTGCAACACTGGAACCCCCAGCACATACATATATATATGATCTCTGCTCCCTCCTTCCAGCCCTGATTGGGATTAATTAATTCTGTAATAGCTCTCTGTGCCCAAGGCTACTCCCGTCAGTGTCTGACAGCAACTCTCCCCGATATAAAATGACCAATATTAGCAAAGGCCTTGGATCACAGAGAAGTGCTCTCTACCAAAATAACTCACATGACAAGCTTTCTCTAAAGATGAGGCCCAGCAATGTGGGGTTTATTAATGATGGTGGGATCGTGTGACGTCTCTGCGGGGGAATGAACATGCCTGGCCGGCTGTAGCTGTTGATTTATCGACTCGTGCATGTCCTCCAGCAAAGCCGGACAGGGTTTCTGGGCTTCGGAGGGCTGCGGTGCAAACTACCTGCTGCTGATGAGCACAAAGAAAAGATCAAAGTGGAATTCATCGCAGGGAATCGACGCTGCTGTGTTCGGACTGTCTCTCCTGATAACGCAGTTCATTCCTCCTCCAGCTCGGCCATTCGTCTTGAGGACTCCAGACTCGGGAAAGTATGAGGGCTGGAAAGATGAGGCTACCGTGGCTATTTAGCCCGATCGATCAACTCAAGGGTGAGTCCATGAATTTAGAAACGCAACGAGCATATTTATGGTGCATCAGGGGCTCACTGGTTCGGTCCTTGGAGATGCCTATTCTATCTGAGACCAGGAGTCCTAGAAAGCACAATTGGCTGCTCTCTCTGGGTGGGTAGGATGTGTCCCTCTCACGCAGTTTCTGTCCACAGTGCTATATAGCGCAGGCATCTGCTGGTTGACAAACCCTAACCCAAACCCTGGTCAGTGACGTCATTGCTCATTGTTGGGATCAGGGGAGACTCACTGATGGTGGAAGATGGAGATGAATAATAATAATACACTTTCTTTATAAGCGCCTTTCTGAATACTCAAGGACACTTTACAGTAGAACAGTTGCAGGGGACAATAACAGATTAAAACCACAGTAATAAAATAAAGCATTGAGGAAATAAAAGAAAAATAAAGCAGTGAGGCAGTAAAACTATAACTTAGGAAAACAACATTTTTAAATGCTTCTTAAAGGTGGAAAGAGACAGGCAGAGGCTAAGATAATATTTGGGAAGAAATACCATATAGTAGGAGGCCAAAATATAATCCATCCATAACCCTTATCTAGTTCAGGGCAGCAGTGAATCGCCAATCCACCCACCAACGTGTGTTTTTGACCTGTGGAAGGAAACCCACGCAGACACAGTGAGAACACACCACACTCCTCACAGACAGTCACCTAGAGGAAACCTACACAGACACATGGAGAACACACCACACTCCTCAGAGACAGTCACCCGGAGGAAACCCACACAGACACAGGGAGAACACCCCAACTCCTCACAGACAGTCACCCGGAGGAAACCCACGCAGACACAGGGAGAACACACCACACTCCTCACAGACAGTCACCCGGAGGAAACCCACGCAGACACAGGGAGAACACACCACACTCCTCACAGACATTCACCTGGAAGAAACCCACGCAGACACAGGGAGAACACACCACACTCCTCACAGACAGTCACCTAGAGGAAACCTACACAGACACATGGAGAACACACCACACTCCTCACAGACAGTCACCCGGAGGAAACCCACGCGGACACAGAGAGAACACACCACACTCCGCACAGACAGTCACCCGGAGGAAACCCACGCAGACACAGGGAGAACACACCACACTCCTCACAGACAGTCACCTAGAGGAAACCTACACAGACACTGGGAGAACACACCACACTCCTCACATGTTTTCACATGTCGCCCTACATGTCGCGTTTTTATTGGTCCATTCATCATGTAACTGGTGATTAAACAAAATCATCGCTCAAGTCCCAAAGCCGCTGTTTTAAACCCCACTGACCACAGCTGCTGCTGACCGCTCCTGAACTGGACACAGGCTTGAGTCTCTAACAGTGGAGAACAACTCCGACAGCTCTGATTGGTCACTGCTGAGGGACACGCCCCTTATCTGTGTGTGATCAGAGGAGCAGGTCCAGACCTGGAGTCCAGCGTTCGAAGGAAGAGGACGGTCCGAGTGGTTTCTCAGTGTGAAACACTGTCTCTGTCTCTCCCCGTAAACACAGACACTGAGGAGAAGATGGAGCAGAACCTGAAGATCCTCCACTGCTGCTGCTCTGTGTTTACACCAACATCCCGTGGAAATCACATGACCGAAACACAGCCTCCGCCCACTTTCACAGTTCTGTTATGCGATTGGAAATGGACAAAGGTCCTGGAACAGAGTACAGTTCTGGATTTAGAACTGAAGCCGAATCGTGAAAAAGGAACGAGCCGATTGTGATTGAAAGCAAAAAAAGCACATTCTCTTCTTTTTGTACAACCACAGAATCTGAGTCTGTGCTCTGTGAGAGTCATCAGCAGTCGACAGTGTCTTATTAAGCTCTCCATCACACGCCGGAGTCGAGCGTAATCATGCACAGACATGTTGCAGAATGGGACTCCTGGGTGGAAGCGAATCGTCTCCTCATTTCGTCTCGTTTCCTTCTCTCTCCCTGTGTTTTCCCCGATGCGTCGGTGTGTTCTTGTTGATGGTGTTTCGTGTGTTGCTGTACATTTCTGTAAACTCTGGTCTAACTCCTCTCAGGCTATTAATCTCCTGCTCGACCATGATATGTTATCTTGCCATAATGCTGTTTTTTTCCCGATGATTTTTTCATCAGGCCCACGGCCGGCATGCAATCTCTCACCACACCTGCTGTACATCCATCACCACACACACACACACACATACACACAGAGTTATTCACAAACATCCTTCACAGAAATGAACTCATGTATATGAGAGAGAATCTTAAACCCTAGAATGTATCTCTTTGTGTGGACAGCGTTCCTACCACAGCTCCGGAAAAGGAAAAGAAACACCCAGAAAATACTGGCCCCTGCATCAGCATGCAAAACACTTCTTCATCTAGAAGCACCTCAACTATATTCGCATCATAAATGCTAAAGAAGAAAAGTGCAGCCAGTGGATGGACTGCGTATTATGATAATGCTCCGCTCCCAAGATTATTTCCATTTCAATTAAGGATTCGAAGAAGCACCAAGGTCAAGATAGACACATTTTTATGCGCTCCCACTCCGAAGAATCCCATTACTGGAGGTTGGCCCCATACTTTACACTGCCAGGGTACCAGCTTTGCTTAAAAACACACTTGAAGAAGTGTGTGTGTGTAAGAGCTGCTGCATAATATTTGTGACAAAGCAGATTCCCTCTGAGAGAAGCAATTTTTGAAAGCGCATGAGGCATGGTGCGGCAGGGATGGAGAATAATCACACGCAAACCACAGCTTTGGCCACATTCACAGCTTTGGCTCTGCACTGAAATACCACGCACTTTCCTGCTTTTCGCACACAATGCTGGGATTTCTGGACACACTTAGTGCTAACATAGTATTGGAAAAGCCATAGGTAGAGTAACGGAAACCAGAGTAGAGATCTGAATGACTATATGCTGTTTTAAATAATTATTAAATCCAATTTGTCTGCTGTGTTTGTCTGTTTTTGACTGTGTTCTGCATCTTTGTCATGTCTGGGGCGTCCAGAGAGGAAGTTTCACTGATGGATGGCACTGCTGAAGCGTCCAGCTGCGGCGGAGATATGCCTTTGTCGTGGTTTGTCCCCCCCCACCCCCCCACCCCCCAGGCCAGCTGTCAAATCATATTACATTATTTCCCAGAGCAGCTCTCAGCGAGTATTGAAAACTCAGTCAACACAGACAGTTTGGCGTGAGGCGGATGGGGGTTTATATTAGTCTGGGTAAATATTACTGTGATAAGGAGTGTAATATTTTTCTGTTGAGTTGTAGTTTTCGAATGAACAACTCCCAACTGGCTACTGGGTATTGCTCTTTGGAAATGTGAATTGCAGACATCTGCTTGTCTCCTCACTCACACTCGGTTCCACCACCATCTCACTGCCTCATCCTTAACTTACGGTTAAATATTGTATACAGTTCTCACAATGATCTAGCACCTTCCCCTCTGACCTTCGTCAAGTTTACAGCCCTGAGCACACTCTCAGATCTTCTACAGCTCCTCTACTCGCCATTCCTTCTTTAAACCTGCGGATTCTTGGAGACAGAGTCTCCAAACTTGCTCCATGCCTCTGAATACTCTTCATCCACAAACTCAGCCGTAAAACTCACAGTCGCAACTCGCGTCCAGCCTTAAAACACATCTGTTTTCTGTGGCATAAGACCTCCCACTTTCCTGAAGCTTATAATGTGGCAGACCCATAACTGTATTGTGTTAAATGTTCCTCTCTGATGTTCATTCCCATTGTAATTAGTGGCTCTGAGTGTATTAACGTCCTGAAAGCTTCACAATGTTTTTTTTTCTGAAAATGACCATTGATTTCTGTGAATTTGTGAGTGGTATTTTTATGTTAAAATCCCTAAACTGGCACAGGCTCATGGTCCAGTTAGGATTCACCATCCCATGGATACAGCCAAGTAAAATCTCCTATTAGTTAGGCCTTCAGGAACTGAACCGAAGGCCTTTAATGAAGTTTATCAGCCATCCTGCATGACAAAAAACATAAGGCTTACGATGAGACCCCTCAGCTCAGCACACGTTCTTTTCTGCTCTCTCCACACTCAGAATCGCGGAGTTAAAACCTTATACATGTCCAATAAAGGATTATAAACGCAGGATTTATGGGAAGTGTTTTGGGAATATGTCTTTAACAGGAATGCGTTTGCTTGACAAGCTTCCCACTAAAAGAAGCAGACGAGGCCCATGTGGAGAATCGTAAATGAGTTGCAACCACACTCCACGGATTTGCCTTTATGTTTGGATCTGTGTCTGTTGCTCCAGAGCCCTGCTAACACCGTGACTTCCTCTTTCAGTGTTAATAACTCGCACACAGCCGACCGTGCTCCGAATGTAAGGCTTTTAACTTTGCCTGGCTGTTGGGAGACATGACAGCACATCTCTGTTCACCAATAATCCACAGAAGTGCATGCCAAGACGCCACGGATGTGAGTCTAGGGAAACAGGATCGGACCATTTTTGCAAAACAATATCAGATCGTTTTCTGATGTTTTCTGATGTTGACACAAACCATAGTCAATTATTTCTGAACCTAAGGACCACAGGACCCCAAAGGACCCCTGTGCACTCTTACAAATAAAAGTTAAGGGGGCTCTAGAGGGACACAAATGTCAAAATGTCAGTCCTGGTATCAGGGAAGTTTGAGAGAGGTGAGTTTCAGTGTCTACAGACAGGAGCGTAAATATAACTGTCCTTGCTTGCTCTGAATGGATAGGTACAACTCTATCAATGCATTTGATGATTAATTGCTAGCATAACGTGTTTGGGTGATTATAGTCCTCCTCCAAGCATGTTCAGCTGCACAGTAATGTAAAACACTGAGTTGTATTTTTACTGAAAAATGACTGCTTCATATTGATGATAAAAGTATTTCTTCATAGAGCATCATAGTGTTACAGGAAGAATCAAGCCTCTGTCTTTGCTTTTCTAGTCTCAGAACTGCAGAAACTGCACTATGCAGTTTTCAGTGGAGGATAAGAAACCACCCCCTACCCACCACCTCTTTTATTTTACGACAGCGCTGTAAACTTTGATTACACTCTTAATCTGTCCACACATCAGACAGATGGATTCTTTCATCAGCCACAGATCCATGGACCCAGATTGGCGGGGAGCTGTGCTCGGCCCAGTTTCTTCAGCACAGTTAACTTAGCGCTCTGTGAGATGAGGAACTCTTCTGGTTGGTGAGGTTAGTGATGTACAGACGGGTTCCTTCAACGTCAACAGTTTTCTTAAACATTTCTTAATCAACACAAGATGGAGTCAAAAACTGTAACCGGGCTCATGAGTCCAGACCGGCGTGGAACAGTGAGGCATGGAGAAGGTAACCACAGTGGAACAGAGGCCTATGCTCCATTTGGAAGTTAACCTCTGAGGTTCCTGATCACTCCCAAATAGGACAGAAGAAACTGATAGATTATGAACACTTGCTGATGAACCAGAAACTGAAAATTCATTACACACTTTAAATTGATGGTTGTGCAATGGTTCTTTGGTAAAGAACATGGCTTGAAGAACATTTGCATGCTTAAAAGGTTATTTGTAAAGGCACCAAAATCATGCAAAATGTTCTTCAAGTGATCAGGGTTCTGTATAGGTTTGTTTTCTTTACTAAAGAACTCTTGTAGGGCCATGGTTTTTAGATGTATACAGTTCTAAAGTCCCGACTTGGAAGCTGTGCTCCTTCGAAATGTGGATGGTCCAAATTTGTTGGGATCATTAACAAAGTACAGAGAGAAACAGAAGCAGCGATGAGACAGGGACATTATTGAGTCTGAATTATTCATTTCCTGTAATTACTCCAGATTTCCACTGCACATAAAACACAGCAGAGGTGAGCGGAACATCTCCACAAACCCCAACTGCCAGGGGAAAAACGTCCCAGAAAAACAAGACGGAACCTGATCTGAGCTGAAACTGCGAAACTAATTCACAGCGCCACACATTTAACACAGTTTACCTCCCGTCTCGCAGGTTTAAACACTACTTGACAAAGTGTGTGTTCAGCAGGCAGAGCATCCTGCTGATAACACACTTCTGTACGGCGCCAGGTCGCGTAATCTTTCATAGCGTATTATGCTCCCGTGCTTGACTGAGCACGCTCACAATCAGACGGCCTCCTCGCACGCTACGCCCTTCTACAGAGCGACGGCTGCTGTGCAGTTCCACACTGTTACAGGCTCCAGAAATCCACTGTTTATTTACTCACTTAGTCCTGCCCTGTCACAGCAATCCATCCCCGTCCCAACACGAGTGTTCACCAATATTCACATTCACCACCAGGCTCCTCACTCTCCAAACACACTCTACACAACCTCCTTCATCCCAGAGGAGATACAGGAGCTCACACACACTCCATACTCACTCACCAGATCTATATATTATTTATCATTAACACTAACATATGGAGTATATATTGTATTAATATTGTTTATATAAATATATATGGGAGGCGCGGTGGTGCAGTGGGTAGGTGTCGCAGTGTGTGGAGGTTGTGGGTTTGATTCCTGCTCTGGGTGACTGTCTGTGAGGAGTGTGGTGTGTTCTCCCTGTGTCTGTGTGGGTTTCCTCCGGGTGACTGTCTGTGAGGAGTGTGATGTGTTCTCCCTGTGTCTGCGTGGGTTTCCTCCGGGTGACTGTCTGTGAGGAGTGTGGTGTGTTCTCCCTGTGTCTGTGTGGGTTTCCTCCGGGTGACTGTCTGTGAGGAGTGTGGTGTGTTCTCCCTGTGTCTGTGTGGGTTTCCTCCGGGTGCTCCGGTTTCCTCCCACAGTCCAAAAACACACGTTGGTATGTGGATTGGCGACTCAAAAGTGTCCTGAGAATATGAGATTTAAAAAAGCTATTTATACTGTTTTATCCCCAATATCAGAATACAGCATCATTTCTCGTGAAAGCCCAGTATTATCAAATTATCAAATAATTCATAATACTTCACTGTGTTAAATGAAGTGTGCTGTAGATTTAACAAATCCATACGATCAGGAGAAACATCTGGAAACACACTCTGTTCTTCACTCGCTCACAACACAGTGTCTACTTTTTAGAAAAATTAAAACAGCCCTTTTGCTTTTACTGTTTGTTTATTCTTTCTTTTGCTCTCATTCTCTCTCCCTTTTTTATGATTCTCTCTCTCTCTCTCTCTCTCTCTCTTCCTGATTATACCCCTTTCTTTCTTTCCCTTTCTCCCTATTTCATCCTCCTCTATCTATGCTCTCTCTCTCTCTCTCTCTCTCTCTCTCTCTCTCTCTCTATAAGCATCATTCGAATCACAGCCACCCGAGAGTTCCATGTGGACAGAAACTGACCAATGATATTGTTCATGTACAGAGAGGAAATAACAGCATCGAGTGAAAGAACAACATGAGCCAATGTGGCCAGTGAGCACAACAAGAGCCGACCCAAAACAAACCCCAATCTGTGGAGCTCTGAAGTGGAAGCTGTAGAAGATCTGCTGAAGTTCCTTTGTGAAGAACCCTGGTGTTAAAGAGCAAGAGATAACCCCACCTCTCCAACCCAACCCACCACCACCCCCAGGCTACTGCGGAATAAACACTCCTACAGATGGCATACACCTCCTCAATTCTTCCCTCTTTCTTCATCCAACATAAGCCCAGTAAACGAGACTCAGACACCAAGAGCCGAGGGTGCAAACCCCTTTGATTAAAAACATTATTAGATGCAAATTGCTGGAGCTGAGGAACTGAGCACCACATGCAGCACGTCGCCTGTCTTTTATTCTCCTCTCCCTCCTCCTGTTTTATATTTATCTTTATTTATGTCTCTGAAATGTAGCCATCCCTGAACATTACGTTTACAAAAGAGCAGCAGGGGTTTATGAGCAGCAGCAGTGAAAATGACCACAGCAGATCAGCAGGGAGCCTCACGAGGAACATGCAGCACGGTGGAACCACGGAACGGTTCTCCAGATGAAGCAGTAATAGCATGCTCTGAATCATGAAATCAGTCAGGAACTTGGAGTCCACTGTGCATGAGATTCATCCATTCATTCATTTGTTCTTTCATGTCTGTGAGGAGTGTTTTGTTCTCCCCATTACTTCCAGGTGCTTCAGTGCCCTCCCACAGTCCACACACACGTTGGTTGGTGGAGCGAATGTGTGAAACTGTCCAGGGGTGTGAGAGAGTGAGTATGTGAGTGAATGGATGGTTTATCAATGCATCTTTATAGACAGTTTTATTGGTGTTTATTATGTTCTGTTCTATTATGTTTATGTTCTGTTCTATTATGTTCTATTAACTCTTAGACGAGGCCACAGCTGTTCACTGAAAACCGTTCCAGGTGACGACCTCATGAAGCCGACTGAGAGAACGGAGAGAGTGTGTGAAGCTGTCGTCAAAGCAACAGGGGGCTAAGAATTTTTTTTTTTGTTGATTAGATAATTCCATATGTGTTCCTTTATAGTTTTCCACATTCATTTACAAATGAGAAGATGTCTAAACTTTTGACTGGTGCTGCACATTCACAACATGTGGAAAACGGCCAAAAACAAAGAAAACCCTCCCTGAGTGGGTGTTTCCAAACATTTGACTGCTACAGTATAGAGCTCTACATGAAATCCACACTTTACCACAGGTTGATGTTCTGAATGAACATATTATTACATAGAAAGACCAACCCATTCTCATTCCCAACTTTCCACCTTAAAAAAATCATGCCCATGGAGTACAAAAGATAGACTGTAAACATGAATGTAAAATAGACACTAGGTCTATCTGCTCGTTAATGTGTAAACAGTGCTGCTTCATTTTACGTTTAATTTATTCCTTTTAATGAACCCCTGAACAAAGATGACATAACTGAGATATTCAGCTTTATTCAAACCATAAACACATTTCCCAAAGACGCGACTGGACCTGGAAATGGCAAAACATCATGTGTGGGGTCGCACTTAACAAGCGGATAGGTGCCACTTTAGAGTCCGACTTATAAAAGTTTATAAATTATTTTAACTCCATTCATTGGTAGATATTAATTATGTTGTAAATACATTGCTTGTCATTAATAATACGTTATAGCACATAGATAGAAAAGGAACCAGCATCCAACTACAGTTAAACCTCAAATCTTGCCAAATACTGACCTTGTTTGTCAGCTCCTGCACATATCTGCACATTTAATCATTTAAAGAATTAACCACCACCAGTGTGTTTTTTACACATTAATGATAATGTGCTTTACATTCATTCATTCATTCATTATCTGTAACCCTTATCCAGTTCAGGGCGGTAGTGGGTCCAGAGTCTACCAGGAATCACTGAGCGTAAGGGAGGAACACACCCTGGAGGGGGCGCCAGTCCTTCACAGCGTGATACACACTCACACATTCACTCACACACTCACACCTACGGACACTTTAAAGTTGCCAGTCCACCTCCCAACGCATGCTTTTGGAGCATGGGAGGAAACCAGAGCACCCGGAGGAAACCCACGCAGACACAGGGAGAACACACCACACTCCTCACAGACAGTCACCCGGAGGAAACCCACACAGACACAGGGAGAACACACCACACTCCTCACAGACAGTCACCCGAAGGAAACCCACGCAGACACAGGGAGAACACATCACACTCCTGACAGACAGTCATCCGGAGGAAACCCACACAGACACAGGGAGAACACACCACACTCCTCACAGACAGTCAACTGGAGGAAACTCACACAGACACAGGGAGAACACACCACACTCCTCACAGACAGTCACCCGGAGGAAACCCACACAGACACCGAGAGAACACACCACACTCCTCACAGACAGTCATCCGGAGGAAACCCACACAGACACAGGGAGAACACACCACACTCCTCACAGACAGTCACCCGGAGGAAACCCACACAGACACAGAGAGAACACACCACACTCCTCACAGACAGTCACCTGGAGGAAACCCACGCAGACACAGGGAGAACACACCACACTCCTCACAGACAGTCACCCGAAGGAAACCCACGCAGACACAGGGAGAACACATCACACTCCTCACAGACAGTCACCCGGAGGAAACCCACACAGACACAGGGAGAACACACCACACTCCTCACAGACAGTCACCCGAAGGAAACCCACGCAGACACAGGGAGAACACATCACACTCCTCACAGACAGTCATCCGGAGGAAACCCACACAGACACAGGGAGAACACACCACACTCCTCACAGACAGTCAACTGGAGGAAACTCACGCAGACACAGGGAGAACACACCACACTCCTCACAGACAGTCACCCGGAGGAAACCCACACAGACACAGGGAGAACACACCACACTCCTCACAGACAGTCACCCGAAGGAAACCCACGCAGACACAGGGAGAACACACCACACTCCTCACAGACAGTCAACTGGAGGAAACCCACACAGACACAGGGAGAACACACCACACTCCTCACAGACAGTCAACTGGAGGAAACCCACGCAGACACAAGGAGAACACACCACATTCCTCACAGACAGTCACCTGGAGCGGGACTCAAACCCACAACCTCCTGGACCCTGGAGCTGCGACAGAGACAGAGGCATATCTATTGGTCCATTCACCATGACATTTTCTCACAGTGTGAAGAATAGAAGCTGTGTTCAAATGATGTAGTAACTAAACATCCACATTGTTTAGACATTTGATTGGACAGCAACTACATATATAGAGCTAGTGTCCTTTTAAAAGGTTGCATCCTTATTTTCTCTTTACTCCACTGGCTTTTTTTTTAAGGTGGAAAGTAAAGGCGAACTTCTGTTTAAATATATTCATGTGGAACATCACCCTGCTGTAAAGCATGGATTTCATGTAGAGCTGTAAGATGTGTTTTTTCTCTGAGAGACACACGGACCCGCGCTGGGTTCACATCTCAGAGCCGGGCAGCCACCAGGGAGCTGGAGAACATCGGAGAAATGAGCATGAAAAAGCTATTAAGTTCCTGGGGGTCTGTTTTCGGTGGGAGCGCTGTCTCCGGAGCGGAGGTTCGCTGGAGCGTACGGAAGCTTGGATCTAAACCGACAGCCGGGAATCTGTTCTGAGATCAGACTGCAGAAGCTGAGGCTAGCTTTATATCTGTAGAGAAACGAGGAGATAACTCAACCCCTCGGGTGCTGTTTTTTCCACCAAAGAACCAGCGTCTAGAACCTCACCTCAGAGTGTCACACACCCACAAGAAAGCAGTTGAACGCTGCTGGACAGAGAGGTATGCGGAGCATCAGTAAAACAACGAGACATGCGGAAGTGCAGTTTGTTGAGACTTTCTGAGCTGTGTGGGTTTTATTCATGGGAACGAAAGTGATTATAGGATAAAAGGGAGCAGGGGCTCAGTGGGGGGCTCCTGATTCTCCACCAATTTGGAAGCACCTCATATTCCATACTCCAGGATCTTCCTGAGCAATTAAACCCTACCTTTTAACATATTTTCTGGAAATTTTAAATCTTTAAAGCTTCTATGTAATGACACAGCACACTAAGGGACCACATTAGTAACTGTGTTACCCCCTTTCCCCCTGTTCCTCAGCGCTTAGGACCCCCACAGAGCAGGTGTGACGTGGTGGTGGTGTGTTAGTGTGTGTTGTGCTGGTGTAGAGTGCATCAGACACAGCAGTGCTGCTGGACTTTTTAAACCCCTCAGTGTCAGACGACAGATGAGCTACTGTCTCTGACTTTACATCTACAAGGTGGACCAACGAGGGAGGAGTGTCTCACAGAGTGGACAGAGAGTGGACACAGGGTTTAAAAACTCCAGCAGCACTGCTGTGTCTGATCCACTCTACACCAGCACAACACACACTAACACACCACCACCACGTCAGTGTCACTGCAGCGCTGAGAATGATCCACCACCACATCACACCTGCTCTGTGGGGGTCCTGAGCGCTGGAGAACAGGGGGAAGGTGGGGTTATACAGTATGCAGAGCGCCAAACGGACTACAGTCTGTAATTATAGAACTACAATGTGCTCCTGAGTGGTCAGTGGAGCTGATTGCTTCCACAGATTTATTGCTAGTTTGGCGTTTTTAAGAGAACTCCATTGCCAAGCTCTTCTGGCCCATGTATGGTTCTGTTCCAAATATGCTGTTCATTTGCATTTAACGGCTTCTAACAAAGAGCTTGGCTGTTTGTATCTAAACCAGGAGTTTAAATCTATATTCAAACATGGCTTAAAACAAAAACAAACCCCATGAACAAAACAAGCCAATGCTAAGCTCCCTCTGAACCCTCTTCCATTTCCGACCAGGAGCCAAGAAAGTCCATCTTGCAGCAAATTGTTGATTTGCATCGACTGCTCTCGTACTTTAGAAGCTGTTAGGAAGAAAAGAGCGAGCGCTGTGCCGTTTTATTAAGTGTCTGAAATGATTGGTGTAGTATTTCAGCGTCTAGTGTTTAGCAAACAAGCTGCTAATTAGGTCCTCCAACTGCAGTAAGATCCTTTCACTGCGCTTTTCACTCGAATGACAGCCTGCAATTACAGATCGATAGCGGAGGGATGAGGCTCGGGGGCTGGAATGAAGAATAATTGCTATGGAGTTTTAAATGAATAGAAGTCATCAATCAACGTTGAGAATCCCTCAAATTCAAGCTAAAGCGGATGAGACTGAGACGAGTTCTTGTTTAGAAACGAGACGTAGGGATTGTGTTGGAAAAGTCTTAGGATTTGAAATCTCACCCACAGGCAGACGGACGGGACGCTGAGCTGTAGCGTGATGTTGTCGTAGAGTCAGATCCAAGTCGTAAACAACAAAGCCCTGTTCTTCCTCCAGGGCTGTGTTGGTTCTTGTGGTCTCCAGCAGAAAGAGTAAAACCCCATGAAAAAAAGCAGGTGCTAGCCCTCAGTCACTGACACATCTGCTCCCTGACAGTCTTTCACTAATCACAGTTCAGCGGGTCTTCACTGCATCTGTAAATGAGCTTATTTCAGCAGAATGCACCGGTAAGATGCTAGTAAATCAGAACTATAGCAAAGAACTTGTCCTATTCGTCTGAATGTAGAGGTTCAAACTGTGTACTTGTCCTTTCTAGGTGTCAGCACTGGCTCCAGACTTTAGACTACAAACAGCCCCAGTTCGAATATAACCCAGTCAGTGAACAAATCGGGCAGGTAGTGTTCTCCTCCAAGTGTGTAGTAGCTGTTGAATGACACTGAGGGAAGTCAGTAAGGAGTTCTGGACAACAAAGCCCTGAATAAGTTTATAAGATGCCTGCTCAAGCCCTGCCTCCCTGGGGCTATATATCACTCTGACTCTTAGCATTGTGGCTTATAGGGAAATGTGTAGCCTAGGCTGTGGGACAACTCGAGCATGTTTTTTGTCTATTCTACCCTCTGGATTGGGTTTGAAACACGTTTAACCGCAGCCCACAGTGTGGGACAGTGATGCTGGGTGGCTTCCAAGACTCTGGGTTTTTCAGCAAACTGCTGAAGTGAGAAACAGGCTTACAAAATTAATACGCGATTACAAAATTAATACTCAATTACGGGGTTAATACCCCTTCTGACCTGAGAAACCATTTGGGTGGAATGAAGGCAGATGTGTGGTTTCGACAGTGTTGAGCAGCATGAGGAGAAAAAAACGGTAGCAAAGTAATTACATAACGTCGTCCTGAGGAGAAAAGTGGGACACGCAAATGGCGCCTCCTTCCTCTCAGTCACAGATTGAAAAACCGTGTCCCTGTCTTGACAAGCTAACCAAGACACGACAGGACCAAAGACAAAAGACATGTTTCTCAGAGAGGCAGGACACGTCACAGCGTTGCGCTTTAAGGCATTTTTATTTAGTGTTTTTTGGACATGGTATAGTGGGGGAAACTCAGGTAACAGCATTAGAGTCTTAGAGACTTTCATGTTCAGAACTGAGCTGGGATGTTAGGGTTCTCCTCCAAGCATTTTGAACTGCCTTGGTATAGACTACATAGTCACAGCATTAAATTATACTTTATTATAAATTACATACTTTAGTAGCCCTCTTTGACCCTGTTCTTTAATGGTTAGGACCCCCACAGGGTTAGGGTTGTCTAGACATGTCCCGACACTGAGGGGTTTAAAAACTCCAGCAGCACTGCTGTGTCTGATCCACTCTACACCAGCACAACACACACTAACACACCACCACCACGTCAGTGTCACTGCAGCGCTGAGAATGATCCACCACCACATCACACCTGCTCTGTGGGGGTCCTGAGCACTGAGGAACAGGGGGAAAGGGGGTAACCCTACACTACTCTACGTTCATCACGTGTGAGTGTCAGAAAGCAGCAGGAAAATCCGTGTATGATTTCGTCTGTGATTGTTCTGACCGAGTGACACTAGTTTTACAGTTGGAGCTGATTTCTGGACCCTTTACATCAATCCGGCCGTGTTTCTTTCTGTCGGGACATGAAGACAGCATCTCTGAAATGCAACAGCAATCTCACTCTACTCAAGTAAATAAAGATCGGCAGGTGAACAAAGGTGGAGTGTGAGTATCTGGAGAAGGGGTCCTCTGCTCTGGAAATATGGTTTTAGCCCACTGTAAAAAAAAAAAAAAAGAAAACTCTGAAAAGAAAACTCTTAGAAGCTTAGAAGATGACTTCACTGAAATTTAATTAAATTGTGTTTATTGTGTCTCCATTTTTAATTTACTGCATAATTTAAACTCAAGGGTGGTGTAGTGGTGTAACAGACAGTGTTTCTGTCACACAGCTTCAGGGCCCTGGGGTTGCCCCACTCCGGGTGACTCCTCCCATGTTCCAAAATAGTGCCAACTCAAAAGTGTCCGTAGGTGTGAGTGTGTGTCGCCCTGTGAAGGACTGGCGCCCCCTTCAGGGTGTGTTCCCACCTTGCACCCAGTGATTCCGGGTAGACTCCGGACCCACCACCGCCCTGAACTGGGTAAGGGTTACAGACAATGAATGGATGAATTTGAACACAGCAGCTGTCAACAAGCACTAGAGTTACTTGGAATAAAATTTTTGATGTTGATATTAATGTACATGAATTAATATCTTGGAGATAAATGTTTTTCTTTAGACAGAAGTGATATATATTCATTCATTCATTGTCTCTAACCCTTTTGGCTTTTTTACAGTGCAGCCCTCAAAGCTCTGAAGCACATCTTGAAGCATCCAACTCCACCAAAATGCAGCTGGAAGTGCCAGAGAGAGCATCTCCAGAGCACAGTCAGGGCCCCATCTTACAACTCTACCATCTGCCAAGCTGTGCGCCCCTCGCTGGGGAAACTCTCCACACCAGCCTGAGTCCAACGGAGCAGAATCTCCCACAGAACCACAGAGTGGTGCCAGCAGAGCCTCACTGAGTCAGTGCAGTGTGAGTAACGCAGGGAGTCGGTCTGGATTAATGAGGTAAAGAGAAGCTTCTCATTTTATAAGTGAAAACACATATATGACCATGCACCCCCCACCCCCCAAAAAAAAAAAAAAAAAAAAACATCCACTCACTCCATGCCCCCAAACAACCCCCATCCACTCACTCCAACCTCCCCCCAAACAACCCCCATCCACTCACTCCAACCTCCCCCCAAACAACCCCCATCCACTCACTACACCCCCACAAACAACCCCCATTCACTCACTCCAACCCCACCCAAACAACCCCCATCCACTCACTCCACCCCCCAAACAACCCCCATCCACTCACTCCACCCCCCAAACAACCCCCATCCACTCACTCCACCCCCACAAACAACCCCCATCCACTCACTCCACCCCCACAAACAACCCCCATCCACTCACTCCACCCCCCAAACAACCCCCATCCACTCACTCCACCCCCCAAACAACCCCATCCACTCACTCCACCCCCACAAACAACCCCCATCCGCTCACTCCACCCCCCACAAACAACCCCCATCCACTCACTCCACCCCCCAAACAAACAAGCCCCATCCACTCACTCCACCCCCACAAACAACCCCCATCCACTCACTCCACCCCCCAAACAACCCCATCCACTCACTCCACCCCCCACAAACAACCCCCATCCACTCACTCCACCCCCCAAACAAACAAGCCCCATCCACTCACTCCACCCCCCAAACAACCCCCATCCACTCACTCCACACCCCACAAACAAGCCCCATCCACTCACTCCACCCCCCAAACAACCCCATCCACTCACTCCACCCCCACAAACAACCCCCATCCACTCACTCCACCCCCAAACAACCCACATCCGCTCACTCCACCCCCCACAAACAACCCCCATCCACTCACTCCACCACCCACAAACAACCCCCATCCACTCACTCCACACCCCACAAACAAGCCCCATCCACTCACTCCACCCCCCTAAACAACCCCCCATCCACTCACTCCACCCCCCAAACAACCCCCATCCACTCACTCCACACCCCACAAACAAGCCCCATCCACTCACTCCACCCCCCAAACAAACCCTAAAGCAACAACACCCTTTAATCTCAAAGCAGCACCTAAAACCAATTAGGCTTTTATTTCTTTTTTTCTATAAAGTACAACTCATCTGTGACAAAGAATCAAAATGAAGGCCTTGAATTTACCAGTTAATGATCCATAGAGTGGGTCTCCCACATGGGGGGTGCTATATTTGATATAAGCTTAGCACAAAGTATGTATCTAAGGTCCTATAGCAGTATTCACAAATGAAATACAGTCCACAGTTAACTATAAATGTCCTGGTTGAGATTTTCTAGGAATGCTTTTACCTTATTGTGAGAAGTTTCTTTAAACTATAACAACTCCTTCACTCCTCATCATGGCCTCGCTCTGAAGGACCGCCTTCTGGGATTGTGCTGTTTATAGAACATACTGTGGTCTGCCTGAATTATACAGGGCTGTCTTCACTTGTTAATGATGAGGAGTGGCTCTTTGTCCCACAGCATCTTCCTTTATTCCTTATTTTTTAAAGTTAGGCAACAATTAATCACTGCCAGACAAATATGAAATTTACATATGATAATAGCCAAGGTATTGTCCTCAGAGTCTCGGGGGGTGTGTGAGGTCCCAGTCCAGGAACAGCACTCACAAAGATTTCCCCCAGAAACCAAGCCCTGAAAGGAAGAGAAAAACTCTATAACATGCTTTTTATTATCACTGTACAATGTACAAAATATATTTCTTCGAAAAACAACATTCTCAGCGCTGCAGTGACACTGACGTGGTGGTGGTGTGTTAGTGTGTGTTGTGCTGAGTGTAGAGTGGATCAGACACAGCAGTGCTGCTGGAGTTTTTAAACCCTGTGTCCACTCTCTGTCCACTCTGTGAGACACTCCTCCCTCGTTGGTCCACTTTGTAGATGTAGAGTCAGAGACAGTAGCTCATCTGTCGCTGCACAGTGTGTGTCGCTCGTCCTCTAGTCCTTCATCGGTGACACAGGACGCTGTCCA
The DNA here is from genome assembly GCF_029633855.1 of Hoplias malabaricus. Taxonomy (NCBI): domain Eukaryota; kingdom Metazoa; phylum Chordata; class Actinopteri; order Characiformes; family Erythrinidae; genus Hoplias; species Hoplias malabaricus. The sequence goes on along the minus strand of NC_089804.1, from coordinate 19,868,813 downwards.
GACCAGAGGAAAGAAAAATCAAACAAGATGAGATAAAGACTTCAGTGTCTCACACGTCTCCTCTGGAGTTTCAGTGGAGATATCTGTAAAGTCACCAACTGTGCTCAGATTCGCCAGATGAACCGAACCCTACTCTCTCTTTTACCTCCTTTATCTCTCTCTCATGTCCCATGTCTCCATTTTGAATTTAAGGACAATGACCATTATGTCTTTTGAGCCATTACGGAGCATAGCCTGTAAGCACTGAGCTTTCAAGAACACTAAAGTCCTTCACAATGAACTGAAATCTGCTCTTAATGCCGTATCAGGCCATCAACTACACTGCTGTGTGTGGGTCTGATGTTTATAATTTATATTAAAAGATTCTTATCTTTCTAAGGGTTCATTGTGTTCCGCAACTTAGCCACGATAACAAAGACCGTATCAAAGGCTCCGAAACAAAAGTGGAACACTCTCCTTTAAATAAAAACCAATGAAAAGAGATTATGTGGAAGCAATTATGGCTCCATTCTCCCGGCGATCAGAGCTCATTTGGACAGTGACATGTTTTACTGCCTTTTCTTTTCCACAGAGTGGTGTTGGCTCAGTTATTCCAAGTCTATTCTTCAGCATCAAAGGCCTGTGATCAAAAGGAGGTACTTTTAAGTGTTGGCTTTTACCCTCTATCAAAGGAAACAGTGAGAGGTCTGTGGTGCAGCTGTTGGTGTTGGGTATATTTTGGGTATTTAATGAAAAATATCAACTGACAGTGTTCTGCTGGAAAGGGCTTGAGGAAAAAGGCCAGTCCTCCAAAAATGAAGCTGATTGGTCAATCTGATGGCTGGTGCCAGCCAATCACAGGACATAACATACCCACCCAGTCACTCACTCACACTTCTGGACAGTTGCAGAATGCAGTAGATGTTTACAGCACAGTCTTGAATTCATGGAGCAATGGGGTGTTTCCTACCCTCCTCCAAAAGTTACATAGTGCAGTTTCTGCAGTGCTGAGCCTGGAGAAGCCACCGCAGAGGCTTTATTCTCCATATTACAGCAGCAGAATGATTTTGAAGCTGTAATTTCAGGGTAAAAAGAATCTCTATTGTTGCTTTAATAGCTCTATTTTAATAAAATTTTACAGACATTTTTATAAGTAAAATGTCTTATTTTTAAGTGTGGTTTTGAAATTCTACTTAAGGTAGAATCTCTTCTAAGGAGTCAGATGTGTCCTTCCGTTCTGCAGTCAGTCTGGAGGGTAAGTGGTTTGCAAGGTTCTTGGATACTCAGCTGTTTCCGATGGACAGTCGGTCTCTGCGAGGGCTGCGGCTGACGGCCTTGAGCATGTGCTGCATTTAACCACACGCTGAGGCTTGAGCGAACTGAATTTTTCCACCTGGCCATCTGTGGAGAAAGAGGCCCGGCTTTGTCAAGGAAACAGTGGAGAAGCATCCAGGTCAAGAGCAGGTCAGGACACACAGGAACATCTGGAAACAGTCAGTGTCTACAAGGCTTTATGGTTTTTATCCAATAAACTTTTTAGAAAATTCAGAGAATGTTTCCTCACCATTTGCTGTTTTCTGCTATTTTTGGGCTAGAAAAAAAGCTCTGGTGTTCTGTAATTAGAAAACAAAGAAAGTGACTCAGAACTCTCTCTCTCTCTCTCTCTCTCTCTCTCATTTGCATAAATTTTGGATGTTGCTCTATTTCTGCTCTATAGGGGGGTAACACTGACTTATTTTTGCTGTTACAGTTACATTACTTAAGGTGGAACTGACTCTAAATTCAGGAGAGCACTAACTGCATGAAAGTAAACACAGAGGGAAAGTGCTACAAAACTAAACAGCTCGAGTTACACATGAGTTTCTGTGGGAATTCAAACAGTGAATAAACACTTACAGACAATTTACACTTCAGACACCAACAAGATACAGTCGCTTCTTACTCACACACACCGCTCCACATTAAAAGATACAGTCGCTTCTTACACACACACACAGCTCCACATTAAAAGATACAGTCGCTTCTTACACACACACACCGCTCCACCTTAAAAGATACAGTCGCTTCTTACTCACACACACCGCTCCACCTTAAAAGATACAGTCACTTCTTACTCACACACACCGCTCCACCTTAAAAGATACAGTCACTTCTTACACACACACACCACTCCACCTTAAAAGATACAGTCGCTTCTTACTCACACACACCGCTCCATCTTAAAAGATACAGTCGCTTCATACTCACACACACCGCTCCACCTTAAAAGATACAGTCGCTTCTTACTCACACACACCGCTCCACCTTAAAAGATACAGTCGCTTCTTACTCACACACACCGCTCCACCTTAAAAGATACAGTCGCTTCTTACTCACACACGCCGCTCCACATTAAAAGATACAGTCGCTTCTTACTCACACACACACACACTGCTCCACCTTAAAAGATGTGGAACTTCTGAATGAACACAAACAGCAGTGGGAGTTTGTTTTGCTTTGAGAACAATACTTCTCCAAAACTGTCTATGCTGCATTTAATTAAGAGACTCTGTGGTTATCTGCATATATCTGAACACCTGTTTCACCAAAGGGTGCATCTAAAGTTGCTCAGCTCAGCCGTCCAGACAATTCTGGGCCTGGAACTGCAGATGTGTGAAAGAGAGTGAAGAGAAAATGTGTGTTGATGCTTTTGGTTTACTATGACTATATAACTCTCCACTTAAACTACTCCCACCTCTGCCACTGTGCTCCTTAAGTGTGGGGTTTAAAAGCTACAATGAAACAGCAGAGCCATTAAAGTTCAGGCCAAAGGAGATAATGCAAGTGCAGGGGTGAAGTGTGTTAGTAAAATATCACAATGTTCCAGTGGTTTTCGCACTGCAGGGTTCCATTCCACACTCAGGAAAGAACATCAGGTTCTATATCTGCATCTTTGGGCAAGACTCCCAGTACTGCATCTTTGGGTAAGACTCCCAGTACTGCATCTTTGGGTAAGACTCCCAGTACTGCATCTTTGGTTAAGACTCCCAGTACTACACATCAGCAGCAGATGAAGCTGTACCTCACCAAAACTAAACAATATATTCAGCTGCATTGTCAGTAGCTCCGCCCAGTAAACCTTGATTGTCCAGAGAGAGTCGTCACTCTACGCCACACAACGCAGACGACCAGCACCAACTCTCCATCTGTAAAATCTCCTGCTGCAGCAGAGATCACGTTTGTTTTTATCCGACTCACGACAGCAGCTCGTAAAATTACGCCGTGGTCTTTTGAAGAGGTTCAAACGCTCCTTGGATCGGTGGCCGACGAAAGAATCCAGCGAGAGCAAACTCTACTGATCTGTCTGAACTGATGACGGAGCTGTGTTCAGTCCCAAACAACAACAACACGCCAATACACCATGAGTAAACACCGCTTAACATTACCACCGCCATTGTCATGGTTTCTAAAGCCCCCCAAGGGTTGGGGGGTGTGGCTGTGGTTGTGGAAAATTAACCAGGGACCAGTAGAGTCCAGTTGAGGACAATGCAGTGGAAAAGCACCATAAATAAGTAAGCACTAAGCACCAGAGTGTTATCAGGAGAGTTTGGCCTTTGGGTTGAAATAGCTGTAATAAGGACTACAGCTGAACCCCATCAGTACTCCTGGCGCATGATTTACAGGTCTTCCAGTGGCTGACTTCTCACATGGACAACAGATGGTGTTTTTAACCATGTTATATAAATAAAATTTGCATACTTAAAACCATTTATACAAAAAAAAAATAATCACATGGAGAACAGCTCAGTTTCGCCTCATTGCCTGGCTCTGTTTACCACAAGCCTTCGTCGACTAATAGCTGTCTCTTGTCACAACATGTGTTGCCTCCCAGCTAATTAAACATCGGAGCCGTAATGGAAGGAATTAATTCGAGAAGGTTTCCAACAGGATCCTTCTCTTCGGCAGATGAAGCGCTGGGAACTCCAGGACTCTAATCTTCACACCGGTGGGGTTATTGTGTAATAGCTATTTTTGGAAGCCTCTAGTGGGAATGAGATGCATTTCGTTAGAGCGCGATACTGATTTTATCCTCCGTCCCCTGTTTAGATCTGCGAGACTTGATTAGGTGTCAGGAAGAGGGGGGTGAGGCATAAGAGAGGGGGGGGGGTTGTATCTTGGGAATTCTTGCTTGCTTCTGCACTGATTGATGTGTTTTAAGTTTTATGAGATGGAAGCATGGAACACATTCCAAAAGGCATCAGAAGGAATTGGGGACACTTGATTGTATTCCTGTAAATGCAGGATGTAACTGTTCCTTTCGGAAATGCCAGCTCCTCATGAGCTGCACTCAGAAAGCAACCCTGAGTAAAGCGATGTCTGTTTGTGTTAATCCCAGATGACTGTGACTGTATCTGACCAAGCGATGATTGGACACACATCACCTGTTATATCTTTAATCTCCTTAAAACATTGTATCTAAGAGGACTAACAATGACAATTACATTTATTCCAAATCAAAATTCAGGCCCTTTCCATTCAGTCATTCATTGTGAAATATAAACATTGTTAATCGAGACGTAATTTCCTTGCCTGGCTCTCTTTCATGTTATTAAACAGCCATGATAGTGACACCTAGTGGCCTGGGTGTCTGTGTGATTCCGCCCCAATACAGATATATGAGGGACCAACTCTGGAGTATGAACTGATTCATTCAGGGACAAGAACCCTGTTTTTAATCTCAACTTTATTGATTTTGAAACAAAAATAAAATAAACTGTCTGTGAGGAGTGTGGTGTGTTCTCTCTTTGTCTGCGTGGGTTTCCTCCGGGTGACTGTCTGTGAGGAGTGTGGTGTGTTCTCTCTGTGTCTGCATGGGTTTCCTCCGGGTGACTGTCTGTGAGGAGTGTGGTGTGTTCTCTCTGTGTCTGTGTGGGTTTCCTCCGGGTGACTGTCTGTGAAAAGTGTGGTGTGTTCTCTCAGTGTCTGCGTGGGTTTCCTCCGGGTGACTGTCTGTGAGGAGTGTGGTGTGTTCTCTCTGTGTCTGCGTGGGTTTCCTCCAGGCGACTGTCTGTGAGGAGTGTGGTGTGTTCTCTCTGTGTCTGCGTGGGTTTCCTCCGGGTGACTGCCTGTGAGGAGTGTAGTGTGTTCTCTCTGTGTCTGCGTGGGTTTCCTCCGGGTGACTGCCTGTAGACTCCAGGTAGGCTCTGGACCCACTGTGACCCTAAACTGGATAAGGGTTACAGATAATGAATGAATGAACATGATATTTGAATTATTTGTGCCACATTTTGTCTAAATAAACATCTGGATTTTCTGTGGTATCTTATATGTTTTCTGTTCAGATCTCACCCTCTATGTCACATATTCACTTGTCTGCTTTATAAATGAGGGTCACCCACAGTGTATTGCACGCCTCAATGTGTAAATGACACAAATAACACACATTGCACATTTCTTTGCCTTCCTTTCAGATTAACCACACTCTTCTGCTGTTACAGACGTGAAGCTGCACCTGTACAAAGGTGAGCTAAAGCTCTGTGTTTGTAATGCATCACTGCCTTTTTTAAAGTCATCAGCCGCAAATACACACAGCACCATTGGACCATTGGGCTGCTTATTACACCACAATGTCCTGTAAATTAAAGAATTAACTTCATAAAGATTTAACAATTCATTTGAAGATAAGTGGGACACATGTGGGGATCAGTGGACATCCACGCACCAGTGGTCGAGAGAGAGAGAGAGAGAGAGAGAGAGAGAGAGTGAAAGAGACAGAGAGAGAAAGAGACAGAGACCGTGAATGAGTGAGAGAATAATAGAAAGAGACAGACACACAGACAGAGTGAGCAAGTGACAGAGACACATCCTGAATGTGTGAGAACAATAGAGAAAGACAGACACAGAGAAACACACAAAATAACAATCAGACAGAGAGAGAGAGAGAGAGAGAGAGAGAGAGAGGCAGAGACAGACAGACAAACACAGAGAGAGGGACAGGGACAAAAAGACAAACACAGACAGACAAAGAGAGGCACAGAGAGACTGTGAGTCTGTGAAGGAGAGAAGCTCAGAACTGCAGGCCACAGAGTGAAATCTGTACCTACATCACACTCGTCTATGGCAGGTTTATGGGGGTCCGAGGCCCTTGCAGGGGTCTGTAAATCCCCCCGCTCACTCAGCAAGCAGCTGAAGCTAAATAAAAGATGAGGTCAGAGCATGGGACCTGTCAGTCTGCCGTCACACATCCCTCTCAGTGCTCCGACCAAAGCAAGGAGGGCTGCACGATCAGAATGTGTAAGACCCTCCTCTGTTTGAACCCATCCACTGAGGATCTGTGACACGAGCAGGTCCACAGAGACATTGAGGACTAGCAGAGTTAGATGGACACACTGTGGAAAGCACTGTCTCTGTCTCTCTCTCTGCACTCTGTAGATCTACAGTTACACACTGAAGTGCATCTGTTGCTCTGCATACCTGATAACCCCACCTTTCCCCCTGTTCCTCAGCGCTCAGGACCCCCACAGAGCAGGTGTGATGTGGTGGTGGATCATTCTCAGCGCTGCAGTGACACTGACGTGGTGGTGGTGTGTTAGTGTGTGTTGTGCTGGTGTAGAGTGGATCAGACACAGCAGTGCTGCTGGAGTTTTTAAACCCTGTGTCCACTGTCTGTCCACTCTGTGAGACACTCCTCCCTCGTTGGTCCACCTTGTAGATGTAAAGTCAGAGACAGTAGCTCATCTGTCGCTACACAGTGTGTGTCGGTCGTCCTCTAGTCCTTCATCAGTGACACAGGACGCTGTCGGCTGGATGTTTTCGGTCGGTGGACTGTTCTCAGTCCAGACACTGAGGGGTTTAAAAACTCCAGCAGCACTGCTGTGTCTGATCCACTCTAAACCAGCACAACACACACTAACACACCACCACCACATCAGTGTCAGTATGCAGAGCAACAGTTGGACTACAGTTTGTTTTGCTTCAGTTCTGCAGAAATGTAAATTTGATTTTTAGAGTGTGCACCACTTATGAATTCTTAACAAGCTGCTCATAACCCTCCTCATACAATATTACTGAGACCACTGTGGCATTAGGGATGGAAAATTAAGCTTGTGAAGAGAGACAGAGAGAGAGAGAGAGAGAGAGAGAGAGAGGGGGGAGAGAGAGAGAGAGAGAGAGAGAGAGAGAGAGAGAGAGAATGAACAGAAGGAGAAGAAAGGAGAGATGTGGTGATTGCAGGCTGTGGCGTGGAGGTAGTGACTCACACCGGTTTGTGTGGGAGGAAAAGTAAGCACCAAGTGGGGATTTCAGACGCACAACAAATGAAAGCACACTCAGTGCCAGGGTTCGGCATTAGTGAGGGGCTTCTGTGGGCCGTGGTGATGCCCCCTGCAGAGAGGGGACGCTGCCGAGAGCAGAGCCGGAGGAGGGGAACGTCTGGAAGCTGGGAACTCTGTCGTTTGACATGTTTTGCTGGCGACGTGTTGCATGTTCTTCTGGCAAAGCTTCCATCTTCAGGTCTTCAGGTCTTTGCTTTGTAAACAGAGTGACAGGGAAACGTCAGTCACAGAGCGGCTAAATAAAGCAGAATATTAAAAAAAACACCGGACCGATCAGAATATAAACATCATCATCATCATAAAAACTCAAACTACTTGTCCACTATTACACCACTGAAGGAGAGATATTATGGAATGAAATCCCTTGTTCAGTGCCTGTGTGTGGATCTGTTTCCCACCAACTCACACACTGTGAAACAAGGCCACACAGTCAGTTTTCTGTGCACTGAAAACATAGGTAAAAAATAAAATGTGCCGTTCTGATTCTGCTCCGCTCCTGACACCAAGTGCAGAGACTTTAGAATGGCCCCGCCCCCTCATCTGAGTCCGCCCAATCACAGCTCTGGACCCACGTTTATGTGAGAGCACAAAGACGAGGTTAAACACAGCAAAAAGAGAAATAAAAGCACTGAGTAAAAACAGAGAAAACGAGAACGGAGAAGAAAGAGAACCGAGTGAAAGCAGCTGTGCGCTCACTCCTCACTGCTGTGCGCTCGGGGTCGGGGTGAACAGCGAGCGGCTCATTATCATTTAAAGGAACAGATGCTGAAAGCGGGCGTTCTGAACAGGGCTGTTTACACAGGGGGAGAACACTGCTGTGGGGCTCATGGGGTTTGGACCAAAGCAGGTCTCAGACGTTTCATTAAGAACCAGAACTGTGTTCCACTGTGGAGAAGAGGGGGATGTCTGCTTTAAGGTTTCTTCATAGTGACCCCAGTGAAGAATCACTAACGTAGGGTCACCTTTTACACACTGAGAAATAAAGCACCAGCTAATCACCATACCTCACTAAACCCAATATATTATACATGGAGCCGAATTCAAGTGTCGGACTGTGTTCTTTGGAGTGATGGAGCTTCATCCAGTTCCTCTGGGATGAGTTGGAGTGGTGTTTGTGATCCAGAACTAATCATCACCAGCACCTGACCCTCACTGATATTAGTGTGGCTGAATGCCATAGTTTTTACGGAAATGTCCAACTTCTAAAGCATTTACAGCTTTTACTGCAGGTGTCAGGACACATTTGGCCATAGAGGAGACATGTGGAAAGAGTTAAACCAACACACACACACACACACACACACACACACACACACACACACACACTCTTACTGCACTTTACTGAGATGGACGGAGCATGTCTGAGTCTGAAGGGATTCTCACATGGATTTAGAGATGAAGTGTACAGGCTTGACCTGTCCACCCTCCGAACCATTAGGCATCCACAGTAGTGATGAGATTCGTCTCTTCTTTCTGCTCTAACACGTGCAGCTATGGTAACGGCTTGCTTCATATTCCCGGGGTCCATGTCTACAAGCTGCGTTTAACACTCACAGCAAATAAAACACAATGTCCACTTTATCTGAAACCCCTTTCTGTTGTTGTAGAGTCTGTAGTCACCCTTCATTGGTGCTCAGTTTCTGAACACTGATGTTTTTCAGCAGTGATGGCCCTAAAATAAAGGTATCATTTAATGCCACACATGCAAACTGGTCCAGTGCCCAAAACTCCCTGGTCGTGTGGTGAGAAAATGACCAGTACGTCAGGTCTATTGTTTAAATTGTTCCAATAATCACAGTAGTTTAAAAAGAAAGTGGGATTAACGGCACCACTAGGGCTCCGTCGTCTTTTATGGTCAGACCTGTTTAGTCCAGTGGGGACTGACTAGCAGCCAGATGCTGTACATTACTTTAAAACAAGCTCTGCCCTGACTCTTTATCACTCTCTCCCACCAACATCAGCATCATCTTTGATCAGTCTTCAATAAGGACATCCCAAACATGTTCAGACTGAGCCTAGAGAGACACAGAGAGAGAGAGAGAGAGAGAGAGAGAGAGAGAGAGAGAGAGATGCAGATGAATGAAGAGTAATTTGAGCTCTCTGTGTTAATGGCTTATTCGCAGACGGATCATAATCCAGTCACAGGGCTCCATTCAGAGGCTCCTGCTCCGGAACAAAACCTCAGACGGGTATTAGAGTCATCAAAGAGCGATTTGGCCATTAGCACTTCTCCTCAAAGCTGTGGACGAAAGAATATTTTCAGACGGTCAGAACAGCGCTCAGGAAAACTCTCCTCAGCTGCACTCAGGAATAACAGAGTTTCACCAACACCAACTCCATTAAACCTTCAGGCTTTGGTTGATTTAAACAAGATGTACCCATCTTAATAAACCCTAATAATAATAATAATAATAATAATAATAATATTCACCTTCAGGCTTTTGTTTTCATCATTTAAGATCCTTTTGAGACCCTTTAAAAACAGAAAAAAGCAAAAAAAGGGTAAACAATGTGTTACTGGGTGTTGAGGATAACAGGGCAGCCATTTCTTTACACTTTCTGATTCACTAGGGTCTTGTAAGGCAACACAATTTTAAGCAAAAACTAGTAAAAAAAAGTGCCTAAAACGTTTAAAATGTTTAAAATTAAGTTTTTTTTTTAAATATTTTGACCCGGATGGAGTTCCATAGCACACTTTCAGCCTTAGGCTCTCCTTTACCCTGCGCCTCTGGAGCGCTCCTCCCTCTCCCAGGACCAAAGATTGAATGATCTCGGCACATCGCCTCTCTTTATCTTTGTCTGCGTCCCTTCTATTGGTTTATAGAGGTGTCAATCACTTCTGATTCTAAGAAGGAACGCCCTTAACTTGAAAACTTCCCACAGCCTGGGCACCAGGGACTCTGGAACAGCGCGGTGCCATTACGCAGTAAATAAATGCATGTTTACGTCACAGGTTGAGATGGAAGTCCACAGTGCGCTCTTGGATTCCCTGCCTCTGACAGCTGAGGCATCACCAAGGGTCGGAACTGACACCCTCCTGGTGATAAGATCAAGGTTTAGACCACTGCACAACGCATGGTGTCCCCTCTTGTGGACATTTATCTATTTTAATATTAGTAGCAGTGATGCTAACCTTGCAGCATCCTCATTTGACTCCTGCGAGCCTCCGTAGGCGAGTGAATCACTGCAAACATCATCTGACTTCTGAGACCGATCAAACTCCAGATGGACGCATTTAAAATTCATATCCCAATCTAAAAATATTTCTCTTTTACCTCACATGGAGGTCTCTGGTGGTCTGGCATCTGAAGCTGGCTTCACACACAAACACACTGTTAGTTTTAGAAGCCTGGAAGATGAGCTGTCCTCGACTTTTTCAAGCGTCTTTCTCCCTCTCCGTCTGTTTCTCTCTGTAATGACTGGAGACGTCAGTCAGCCCACAGTGTGATATTTTATTCCTAATAGGATTTAAAAATTGTGTTAATGGACCTTAGATGTTCAAGTCATGGTCCACATCCTCAGTAAAACACCTCACTGCTATCTAGGGATGCGTGGTATCCACATTTTTCATACCGTCTCAGAATGTTATCTCGGTATATTATATTACTGTGGGGGGGGGACTGCAGGTTGCACTGATGCACTGAGTGAGTGAAGGGCTCTGTTCACCAGTGCAGATGTGTGTGAGTTGATAGAAAAGTATTGACACTTATTGTTCCCCTTCAAACATTTTCTGAGTTGCCATTGATCCTTTCTCAGTTTCCACTGATGCAACATTGGTTACGTCCACAATTCCAAGCTGAAATTACTTCAGGGCTTTTTTTCAGATTTGAGTCTCTTTCACGTGTGCTCTTAGATCAGATACAGATCAGATTTGAGGGTGTACTACATGAGTGTGAACAGCCAGATCAGATTTTATGTGGCTTCTTGCTTGTACACGTGCCAAGGAGTGTTGCCGCTAGCACCATCAGCATGGCAAAACAACAACGGAGGAGAGGATTGAGCTACATCCCAAATAGCATCATGCTCTCTACATAGTGCACTTTACAGCTTATAGAACTAAAACTACTTCAAGATGGGGCCTTATTTCAACAGAAAGATGTGACGTTTATAACCAAATATATAGAAACAGTGTTATAACTGGACATACAATACTCTACCTGAGTGCAGAAACCAATAATTCATGACTTACACTGTGCACTATATAGGGTGGAGTGAGATATTTGGGAACTCAGCTGGGCTTTATTTTCCCTTGTCCTTCCTAATAGTTCTCCTAGTTGTACTAATAGTTATTGGGCTGGAGCTAATGTATAGATTCATGTTTGATCACAGGGTGATGACCACAAGGTGATGACCACAGGGTGATGACCACAAGGTGATGACCACAGGGTGATGACCACAAGGTGATGGCCACAGGGTGATGACCTCAGGGTGATGATCTCAGGGTGATGACCTCAGGGTGATGACCACAAGGTAAAGATCACATTGTGATGACCACAAGTTGGTGACCTCAGGGTGATGACCACAGGGTGATGACCACAAGGTGATGCTACACTGTGAAGTCTTGTTCAGTCCCCTAGCTTACAGTAACACCTACTGTACCCTAAACCAAACCAACACGTTTGAGGAAACTTAATGACGACTTGGAGGTGGTTTGAGTGGGTTGAGGCAGGTTTTAGAGATGTATTTTTAGAAAGGAGTTAGGTGCCTGTTTTCTTATAGATCCAGAGGTGAACTAAAGAATATAAAGTTGGGCCCCAAACATGTCTCAGCTCATAAACAGCACCTGAGATGAGTGTAACTGCTGAGAATATTCATTGTCTCACCAAACGATAATTCAAGTAATTCAAAAGTGTCCAACCCTCCGCAAAGACGACATTCAAAGACAGTCAAAGCTGCCGTGGCTTTCTGAATTCAGCCTGACATTAGAATTCGCTGTGGGCTGAAAGAAGCCGGCTGCTGCTGCTGCAGGGGAAGCTGGGTGGCTCTCTCACTGTCGGCGACTGCTGACATCAAAGCCGATGCCAATCATTCGCCCAATTAGAGCGGGGACAGGAGGAGAGCTGGCAATCAGTGGAGGCGAAGCAACCTTGTTTTCCCACAATAACTGACTGGGAGTCAGCTGGAGGAGGAGCTCTCTCTCTCTAGTTACTCCACCGTGTGGCTCTCTCACTGATCCAGGTTCGGCACTGGTGTTATGTGATGAGATGTGGTGAAGTGTGTAAAGGGGTGTACTTACCCACACCTCTGACTTGTGTAGTAGGGGTAAGTTAGAGTCACTGAGCTTTGGGTGAAATATATGAATGCAGCATGATCATGGGACCACATGGCCTTGAGTTCGAGCCTCAGGTCCGGGTCAGTTTGATGCTCGTCATGTTCTCCCTAGGTCTGCTACCTAGCCTGTGGAGTTGTGCTTGGGTTAGGCTTAGTGTCTGGTGTCGTTCCCAAGCCCAAGAAAGGATATCTGGCTTAAAATATTGAGTTTGTTGTGCAAACCATTGGCTGCTCAACAATGTCTAAGAACAGTGTACGTATTTCACTAAAAATAGCATTCAAGAAATTAACGATATTCTTATTTTGCTTCATAATAATGTGTAGTTATTTAACGATCACGAAACAAGATCTACCTCAACTCTGAAATGGACAAGTGGAAAAGATGATGATGATGATAATGAAACACGATCTCATCCACTGGTGGCGCTGTTTCTCTAAATCCACTCAAAATCTGTTATTGTACAAAAATATTCATTCATTCATTATCTGTAACCGCTTACAGTGGGCGCAAGGCAGGAATACACCCTGGAGGGGGTGCCAGTCCTTCACAGGGCAACACAGACACACACACACACACACACACACACACATTCACTCACACACTCACACCTACGGACACTTTTGAGTCGCCAATCCACCTACAAACGTGTGTTTTTGGACTGTGGGAGGAAACCAGAGCACCCAGAGGAAACCCACGCAGACACAGGAAGAACACACCACACTCCTCACAGACAGTCACCCGGAGGAAACCCACGCAGACACAGGGAGAACACACCACACTCCTCACAGACAGTCACCCAGAGGAAACCCACGCAGACACAGGGAGAACACACCACACTCCTCACAGACAGTCACCCGGAGGAAACCCACGCGGACACAGAGAGAACACACCACACTCCTCACAGACAGTCACCCGGAGGAAACCCACGCGGACACAGAGAGAACACACCACACTCCTCACAGACAGTCACCCAGAGGAAACCCACGCAGACACAGAGAGAAGACACCACACTCCTCACAGACAGTCACCCGGAGGAAACCCACGCAGACACAGGGAGAACACACCAAACTCCTCACAGACAGTCACCCAGAGGAAACCCACGCAGACACAGGGAGAACACACCACACTCGTCACAGACAGTCACCCTGAGGAAACCTAAGCAGACACAGAGAGAACACACCACACTCCTCACAGACAGTCACCCAGAGGAAACCCACGCAGACACAGGGCGAACACACCACACTCGTCACAGACAGTCACCCGGAGGAAACCTAAGCAGACACAGAGAGAACACACCACACTAAATTAAATTAAGTTTAAACACGGTTTAGATTCACAGTCAGCGCTAGGTTTAGCTTTAGTCGTTGATACCTTTTAACCCACACAAAACAGTTATTACTTTTGGTGCTTAGTTTAATTTTACAATTTTTGGGTTCAGTTTAGGGTTAAGTACAGAGTTAGATGTTTGCAATAGCATTAAAAAGCACATAGCACTGTCCTTTTCAGCCCAAGAGTTACATTGATACTTGTGTTTCCGGGTTAAGATTAAGGTTATGTTTATCCTAGAAATGGCATTTTTTGAAAAATATGTACAAATTCATATTGAGATTTGACTGTGGCGACACCTTGAGGGAACAGGCCAAAGTGGGACAACAACAAGCGAGAAACGGAGTGGTGAAAATGAAAGAAGAGTGTGACGTAGCAAAGCTCTCTTTTTAATGCAGTATTAATGGAGAGGCAGTCCTGGAGATGTCACTGTGAATGGGACTCAGTTATAAAAAGTGTGCAGGATCATTTTGTACAGAATTACTTTATTTAATTAAAGATTCAATCTGTGTATTTTTTTCTGGGTTTCCTAATTTGTCTTATTTACGCTGATTGGACCTCACAGACACAGAGGGTCCCATCTTCATTAACGGGATTAATATTAATTGAAACACTAATTCAGGGAGTTTAGGCTCATTGTCAGATGGAGAATTATGATTTAACTGCAATGACAGAAAACAGCTGAAGGATTTTAATGAGGAAAATGGAATGTGTTCTTTACCTCAGAGTGGAGCATACGTCTCCTCTTCCTCTAAAAATATTCCAGTCTCCGTTAAGAGGCACCCAAATCCAGAGCATTCCCTGGCGACCGTATTGATCAGCAGCTGTTCCATAAACTTAGCCATCGATTCCTTTGTGCGGACTCGCCTCATTTGTTCAACTTTGCTTCATTTGAGTTACACACGAATCTATATGTCATTTCAGCTCTTTTTCTCTGGGTTTCATTACGTCTCACTGTGGCACAGGTCGATATCCCTGTTTACGGAAGCGTACGTGTCTCGCTGCTCTGCGTCGCCACCCAACTTCTGCTGGTGCTTCATCAGCAGAATCTCTACCTCTGCACGGTTCCTAAAATTCAGGATTGAAAGTCGAACCTGAGGACTGTCCGCTCTCTTAATTATGATGTCCATCAGGAGGTGATGACCCAGCAGGAGCAGAGAGACTCCTGTGGGGGATACTTTTGATCAGATTGGTCCTTGAACCTCATTTCCTTCACAGTGTGAAAGCAACTGCAAATGAGGTCTAGAACAAGTTCTCTCAGGAGATTCTATATTAAACTTAGTTAAACCTAGATATATATTCCATGTACTCTTCTTTCCATTTGGAACATATACGTTACCCTTTTTGATTCTTAGTATTTATTTCTTTTTTTGCAGATTTTATAATTTCTGTAAAAGGTTAGCCACAAATTTAACACCATACAGTTTTAAACCTTTGCAAAAGGGGCATGAGAAACAGCTGCGTTGGAGGATTTGGAGCATTATGGACCAGTTGAAAATCCTGGCTGTCCTTTACACAGCATCAGATTTCCCCGACTGACTGCTCTCCACACCTTAGCACCACCACCAACGTTCAGCATCCACCTGCAGCCGATCTGCGCCTGTGGGTGATTAGGAATGCTATGCAATTAATGTTGTTATTACTGTGTAATTACAGTTTCAGCTCTGTTTGTACATTTTGGTACTTCACATTTGTTTATGGATGTAAAGCTTAATTAGATTTATCACAGTCGCCGTTTGAATAACGCTCTCTCAAATAGAGAACCATTACGAGGTAATTGCGGCATATGTAAATAATGGGACAGGCTTGGAACTCCTCCTCCGGAGAGTCAGACTAAAGTCATGGCACATTTAACTGAAGCCAAATGCAATGAACAGCAGCTGTGTGTGTGTGTGTGTGTGTTGGTTGTGACCATAAAGTGTGAAGCAGTGTGTCTGCAGGCAGTAACACTGCAGTCTGCAGCAGATTCGAGTCTCTGTATACTGGTAGCTGCTAGCAAACCTAATAATTTGACCCTACAGTGGCTCCTGGCCTTGGCTGTGAAGAGGTCAGTGAGGGATGACCATGCTGACCCAGGTCAGTTCTGTAGCATGTGTGTGTGTGTGTGTGGTTGTTGCCTATGTGTTGTAGTCCCCCTTTTCAGCTAACTTGACTAGTAATAATAACCAGTAATAAAGTTTATTGTATATTCCTATAGCAACATTTGTGTAGCATTTGTGCATAGATTATATGTTGCATTTTTATATTCTAACCTATTTTTAAGTCCCTAGTACTTGATTGGGCTGTGGAGAGTGCATTTACCTTGTTTATCTGTGTCTTACCTTTACAGAAGGTCCTTAAACACAGTCCAAACACTGCTTAAAATCCAATGCCTACCTACCGGGCACAACCACAACCTCCCAGACCCTAAACCCAACCCCCAAGACCCACCTGAGCCTCCCTCCACAATCCCCTGACTCACCTGACATGACTCTTGACGAGACCCAAACTAAACCAAGACCTGTACCTACCCAAGTATGTCCTAGAACTTTTACTTAAGTAGAAATACTTTTACTTGAGTATATATTGAGAGCACTCCGCACTCCTCTAAAAAGCAGTGAAGCATGAGCCTGCTACATTTTTCTAAACTGTTTATGACATGCTGTGAGAAAGGAGGTATATAAGAACCTGACAAAGCGTTACAGTGAGCAGCAGACGAAGCCAAAGAGCAGCAATATCTTTAACAATAAACACACACTCTCAAAGTGCTCAAGTGTTATTCAGTTCTGTAAAACTCTGGTTCCTCCCAGCATTCCCCACTGCCCTCTTTTACTCCCTCCCCCAGCTGCCGTGGGCTCTGACGCCTGGGAGAAGAGGAAAATAATGATTTGATGTTGGGAGCAATTGAGACGGTTGTCTATGACTATCTGCTGCCGTCGGCGAGCCGCTGGGCTCTCGGAGACGAAGACAGCTGATCGATGATTGAGGAGGTGTCATCCATCAATGGCACTGCTATCAAGCTTCTCGTTAGTAGGATTATTGAACCATATTGCAGTTTGAGTTTGTCAAACATTGCCGTGATTTGAATCATCTTCCCTTCGTGCTGCATCTGATCCACAAGTCGGACAAGATTCCACGAGGCGAAAACTGTTCAACGGCAATGTTCGATGAGTTTTTTCGCAGTATAGAACGCCATGAAAGGAAATGTGAATCCCTGGAGCATGAGCTTAAGTGAAAATGTCGTCACCGTGCCCAGTGCTAAGTGCTGGATATTGGGGAATAGCCTTGTTGGATTGGTCTGTGAAGCAATGGGACTATGTCCTCGGGCGTGATGGAGCACAATCCAATACATTTGGGACAAACTGAAGTGGTGATCACGATCTAATCATGAGTCAGTGTCTGACCTAACTCCTTCAGATCCAAAGTCTACTGAAGCAAAGGAGGACAAACTCCTTAACCCTCAATATGACATCTCCATAATACGTGTCCGTAAAGTCCAGTTCTTCTCTTCCCCACAATTATAATCATGTCATCTCAGAGTGTGAGGCATGTCATGTTAATCCATGACTTACAGCACTTGAAGGGATTCCAGGTGTAGCTGTCTTCCATCCTCCATCATCCTTCACTCTCTCTCCCTCTCCCTATTCTAAGCAATCATCACGCTTCCACACATCGCAGCCCACAACTGTCTGCGTGTCTTTTTTTATGGCAGGCCATCTGTCTCCTGGAATGTGACGGCCTAAATCCTTTAATGATGCACCAGCAGCTCGTCTCTCTCCTCGTACCTCCTTTAAGCCTTTTACAATCAATTAAACCCATGACGGAGCTCGTTCCAGGTAAAATATATAAATAAATACACAAAGCTGAGGACATCTGAAATCAAATCCCAAGTTTGCTTGTCTCTGGCCGAGGTTGCGAGGTTACGAGCTCTTACCTGATTGAATACATGCCACAAACTACCATCAAAGCCAGACAGAAACACTCATTTGGCACTTCCATTTCAGCTAGCGTCCCCTTATAACATTATAACAGACCGCCCAAGGAGCAGCAAATGGCTCAAAGAAAATATATCAGTGGAGGTGTGCGGAGCAAATACTTCTACACTCCGACAGTTATGGGGAATGGGCGCCTAAGAGGGGGAGAAAATTACCCGGGTGCCTTGACTAATGTGGGCTTTATAGACACCATCATAACAATGCAGTGCCACATCAGAGATGCATCAGGTTCCAGAGCATAGTGCAGAATGTCTAAACAGGGTTTTACATCTCACACAGGAAACAGAAATGCAGGGAGTTCCTGACCAATATTAGGTTGCATCACTCAGGCATTTCAGTGACGAAGTAATGAAAGATGAAGAATCAGCAGAAAGAGGAACGTTGCCCACATAATCCCTGCAGATTCAGATCGGTTTCTGTCTGTCCGATGTCAGTTCCAGATGAGAGTGCTGCGGTGGATTTTATTAGCTCAGCCTTATGTGCTGTCAAAGGACATCTACGGCCGATGCCATTCCTCAGCTCTTCTTGTCTTTGGGGAACACTTACTGCACACTCTGAGGGATGCCCATTGTCTCCAAGACTGTTCCACCTTGATGCCATTTTAGCTGTCCCCCAAACTGTACACACAATGCTCCACACAATATGCATCTGTCCACCACATTAACACTGCTGTTAGCTGCTCCAGGCGTCCCCTGGACTTGGCTAATGCCGTTCTTATCACAAAAGGAGTGTCCAAAGAGTTTTGAGGTATTGTGTAATATTACCTGCGAAACATATGCCGCTTCTGACTCACCCTCAGTTGAACTGATATTTACGCTGCCTGTAAATATTGCTATTCCTGCTTTTAGAGAACTATTTAGATAAGTATTTGTGTACAAAATCACAGAGCAAGGCTATCAGCACTAACTACCACCTGAAGTAGCGTGACTGTTGCGGTCACCTGGCTGTGCACCTTGTCAGTTCATTTTTACATGACATTTAAAAGTTGTTTTTATCCTGAATCTGAACTAATGGAACTGAGTGCGTTAGTCATTTATGAAATAATAGCGAGGTGCTGCGTGAATTATGGATTTTACGCGCAAAAACACAGGCTTTTATCAAATGAAAGTCTAATGAAATAGCACTTTGGAAAGTGATTTGAGCAGAATATTCAGACCGTGGTTTAATTTATCTCAGCTTCACCACTATGTTCTGGACAGTGCTCAGGGTTCAGCACACATTGGGGGAAAAATGTACTGTACAAGACCATCCTGCCCTGCCTTTTCTGGCCAGTTTCTTCCCTCTACGTGTGCTTTTGTTTCGGGTTTGGATCAGCTGCTCCTCCTTGTCCCATCCTTGTCATGTACTGTGCCTTGCAAATGTGAGTTCACAGATGCCAGTTATTCTCAGGTGCTCCTTGTTCATATCCCCTGAGTGTATATATATATATATATATATATATATATATATATATATATATATATATATATATATATATATATATATATATATCCCTAGTCTTTCGTTGTTTCTCAGTAACAAGAACCCAAATAACAACATACAGATACTTGATCCATTCTTGTAGTTTGTGTTCTTGTATATTGGAAAGTAGTTAGGGCAGTGGAAGATGACATTCAGAGACAGCACAAGGATGTAAGAACACAACCTGAGAAACAGCCTGTCTGTTGTAGAAATTGTTTTGTAGAGTTAACCTTCTCTTGATCCTTCTTTGTTGGTTTGAAGACTTGATTTCTCTAGGCCCCACTTTGTATTTTCTACATCATTAAACCAAATTACTGCAAAACGCCTGTATCCTCTTGCCAAGCCTTCTTAGTTACAGTCATTTTATTCTGGGAAAAGCCGTTCTTCATATTGTGTGAATTTCATGAAGAATGGAGCAGTAGAGTCAGTCCAATATTATTTAAAATGTATTGCTACAGTAATCACCTCCAGAAAGACCTACACAGTTTGGTAATGGGTAAACCTTCTAAATATTTTGGCCGCATTTTCTTAAAGGCTGAGCAGCAGCTCTATGAAAGTCTCAAACCAATAAATACAGTGGAATTTGAGTTCCTAACTTGTGTTTATTGATAGTCAGAAAACATGTTATTTCTTACTAATTTAAGGAATAAAGTTTAAAAGACCGTTGGTCCCCCCCACCCCCCCATCGGTGTTGGGAAACTCTAATAGGCGTCTTGCCTGTGACGTAGATGGTGGACAACAACTCTAGAAGCTGCACTTAATTTAATGCAAAATGATGAAAAGGTGTGTTGTTTTTGGCTGCAATCATTCAATGTACAGTGGGACATCTGTGCACAAATGGCCCAAAGATCCCAAAATATCCAGAAAATGAACTAAATTTGTCAACTTTAAACGGGCACTTTGGAAAGGACCATCCGCTCACTCCGTTATCTGTAGCTCATTTCACTGGCGCTTTTCCAACAATATGGGCATGTAAGGACACCAACGAAAGGTGTTCAAGAGCCTCTGTAACATGGAGGTAAACAGGGTAAGGACACTTACTTCGCCTGTTTTAGTTGGTGTTAGTTAACGTTAGCTTGACTTGCTAAACTCGGTGGCTCAGATTATACTCGGCTACGTAGCTGCATTACGGAGGTTTATAGTGTCAGATGAAATCGAGTTCGACTTCGATCACATTTACAAGAATAACGCTACCTCTAAATTTGAGTTTAGCTTATTGCTAGGCTATTGTCATGAATAATGTTGGTTATTTAGCTAGCTAGATACTGTCATAACAGTCAGTCATAACGGTGGTTTACCGCGGCGTTGTTCAGCTGTTGTCCACCAGTGACGTCACGGTTGCATTCAAGAATTTCCGTAGCAAGCTCGGGTTTTTCCGTCAGTTTAATAAAATTAAGCTGCTATTTTCATTTTAATTCATACTTATATATGTCAGTAACTAAAATAATGTGAAATATTCATGGAGGTCCATTAAGTGGTGCTTAGCCTTTAAAGGAACACTAGGTGTGATCTGAACTCCCCCACAATTTCACAGAGTAATTCACTGTTACAGCACTGTCCTGAAACCAAGGGAGAAGGGTTAGGCAAGGGGTTGTCTTTTATCCTCTTCCAAAAATTACATAGTACAGTTTCTGCAGTGCTGAGCCTAGAGTAGCAATGGCAGAGACTCTATTCTCCCTGTATATAATTTAAGTTAAAAATATTATGTATTACATATTAGTCCCTTTTAAACTTCACCCTAATTTAATCCAAAATTGTAATTTTAAGGTAAAAATACTACCTAGTGTTATTTTAACCTCGTCATTCAGAGGAATCCATGATATAGGAGTACGCTATCATACACTATCAGCCTGGACCCAAGGTCATATTTCTCAACCAGCACAACCATGTCCAAAATTTAAGGTGCACACAGTGACACCTCCAGGAGCCCAGCAAATCATTCTGGACCTGGTCTGGCCCACATTCACTATGTTCATGACTCACTTGCCACATGGATTGACCGTAAACAGAAACACCACATGTTGGTAGATTTCACTTCTGACTTATCTCTAATTCGCCACAGCCGTTTCTTGGCCAGGATTGAGCCCGATCTCTGGCCTGATCTGGGGCTGGATTCACAAAAGTTTCTTAAGAAAAATCTTAGGAAGGATCTTAACATCTTCATGAACTTCTTAAGGTTCGTCTAAAGTTCAGTTCTTGAAAAATTCTCGAAAGTTCTTCGATATTGTCTTAAAGTCTTCATTATTCTCAAGACACTCTTCATTTCTTTTTTTTCTGTAGGGAATTTGTAATGAAGCCTTTCATACTTCATTCGTCCAGTTTATAAATGCCATTAGACAAGTTATATAAATAAACTCATCATTACTACAAATCTGTGCAAAATGGAGGAAAAGTAAAAAGATCAAATTAAGCATTAAAATATTTTAGTAATGAAAAAGTCATATTTAAGTATGGCTTTCTAAAGACACCTTTTTGAATCCAGACCCAGGGTTTTAGTTGTGCTACTATTCGATCTTACAGTGGGTCAACAGTGCCATGTCTTCGGCCTGAAGTGACCCACATCCTCACGTTCTCGGGGTTGTTTTCTTTTCTGAAGTGTCCTTGCCCTCAATAAAACAGCACTTTGTACTAAGTACTCTTTAGACAGAGATTTCCACTTATGCATGGCTGAATTTCAGCTAGCTCCGCCCCCTTGCATGCACAACGCATAGCCCTATTTTCCCCTTGCTCTAATGCACTGGCATTCCCCCTATTATTAACACGGGTCAGTACTCTGAGGAGGCGCTGCGTGTCCATTACTGGCTCGATTGGATAAGATCATTTAAAACAAATGAGTGAGAGGATGGCAGGATGCTGCTGTTTGAGAGATAAAAGGCACTTATACCCCTTTGCATGCTTTCAGCTCTTTAGCCCAAAGCCCCCGAGGGCCATTCGCAGCCCTCTACAGTAAAAAGCTGCCCAAGTGGTCAGCTAGTCACATGACATGCAGGAAAGAGTTTGCATTTGCAGCATAAATGTCTAACAGCTTCAAACTGAAGTTATCAGAGTAAGAACAAAATTAGATGCAAATATGAATGAGCGTATCGTCACGATCCAAAGAAAAACATATTTGTGGATTTTAAGTTTACTACGTCAATTGAACACAGCAGCTGTCCTTCACACTGTGTGGAAGTTTCATGATGAATGGAACAAGAGAAACCCTCCAAAATTATCCTGAATTAAATATTTAGATTGACTTCCATTGAAAATTAAGGATTTTTTTTCTTCTCCTGTAAAGCTTTTGGAGATATTGTTTTTGACAGTGACAAATATTGTTTTTGACTCACATGGCCACAGACAGCTCCAGACCTGATACTCTGGGGTTTCTCTAGAGTTCATGCATGAAAAGAGGCTCAATCCTAAAACAACAATTAACCTATAATCCTCACTGTAAGCCTAACTCTAATCTCCAGGAGGTAAGGAGCTGCAGGATTGTCTCCTGTGTAACAATCTCCCAT
The DNA here is from genome assembly GCF_029633855.1 of Hoplias malabaricus. NCBI lineage: Eukaryota > Metazoa > Chordata > Actinopteri > Characiformes > Erythrinidae > Hoplias > Hoplias malabaricus. The sequence continues at coordinate 19,845,991 of NC_089804.1, read as the reverse complement.
AACAGTTTACAGCACAGTTTCTGTGATTCTCCTTCATGTTCATAATGTAATGTGTGTATGAAGTGAAACAGCACCACCAGTGGACAGGAGCCGGTTAGAGATTGTTCTTAACTCTTTTCGGGATTTGAGTATGAGTTAAAATAGGACTTAAAATGATCAGTTTTAAAAGCTTCTTTGGACATCAGTAATTGTTGTTGCTTTGCATACTTTATTAATGATCAGAACCCGCCTTGTCTAGTCCTTCATCAGTGTTCTCAGTCCAGACACTGAGGGGTATAAAAACTCCAGCAGCACTGCTGTGTGTGATCCACTCTACATCAGCACAACACACACTAACACACCACCACCACGTCAGTGTCACTGCAGCGCTGAGAATGATCCACTACACTCTCTCATTGTAGTGACTGGTGTATGAGCACACACTGAAGAATGAGGGTTCTGGCACGTTATTAAAGAAGAGAATAGTGGCGTTCGGGTTTGTGTAAGGTAAAACAGCAGATGTATTTCTGTAAAGGACGAGGGAATGTTCCACTGTGAAAGATGCACATTTGCTTACGAAGTAAAAACATATTCATTACGGAAATAAGCAAACAGTGAGAGTGGAGTAATTCATCACAGGACCGAGCCGAGGCCGTCTGTGATGAATAGAAAACAACATTCTGGGCATTAGCTGTAATCACACGAGTAATTCTCAAAATTACTTTCAGAGGAATTTCCGTCAGATTTCTCTCGCCACCAGGAGGATTCGGGGGAGGAGTTGAGAGTCATAGTTTGGTGAGGTGTTAATATTTACATTTGATTTAAACATATTCTAATCACATTATTGCTCACAAAATTTGGAAAGATGTAAAAGTGCACCCACTGTGTAAAATGCAGTTCCCGTGATGTTCCCTCCCTGTAATGTGTATTAAATATAGTTCACCTTTTGTGGATGTACAAATGAGTGTGATGTCCAAGAATAATTTCACCTAGGGGACAATAAATGATGTCTTATCTAATCTTATCTTGTCCTAAAATCTAATGTGTAATCAGTGTGAAAAATCATCATTAACTCACGTTGCCACTGACAGCTCCCGACCTGATACTCATGGGTTTCTCCAGAGTTCATGTGTGAAAAAGGCATAACTCAATCCTAAAACTACAATTAACCTTTAATCCTCACTGTAATCCTAACTCTAATGTCCAGGAGGTCAGGAGCTGCAGGATTGTCTCCTGTGTAACAATCTCCCATAACAGTTTACAGCACTGTTTCTGTGGTTCTCCTTCAGGTTCATAACGTAAAGTGTGTATGTAGTGAAACAGCACCACCAGTGGACAGGAGCCTGTTAGAGATATATTAGTGAAATATATACCAACCATACGGTAGAAACGTTATGAATATGTGCTGCTCTCTTTTGTTGTGTATGTGATACATTTTGGAGATCTTAGGGCACCACAAATTTCAGCTCATAAGGATTTTAATTCTGTTTAGCGAAACTAAAGAGGGATTTTACTGTTTCGCAGTCAACATGGAACTCAATAAGGTTTACATTAATGCTTTAGAATGATCCACATGATCTAGGTGAGTGATAATGGAGTGGAGTTAGAGACGAATGATTTGGTGAAAATTCAGCAAGTACATGAGGTATAGAAATATATTTTACCACAACGACGTACACTTTGGGAGATTTACTAAAATTCTTAAACATACAGCTCAGGGTGGTATTCAGATTCATCTGAGATTACATTCCATCCCCTAGTCCTTAATTCCTATTCAACTGGAGCTGCTAATCTGAGCCGACTGGGTCAGTCCTCGCAGACTCGGGCCAGGCTTTAGTTCTGTCAGAGGTATGGGTTTGGTAAATTAAACCAGGAAGAGCTCTGTGGGTGCAGGGATCTCTGCGCTGACAATACATGTCAAGTCCACATGAATTTCCAAGCCGCAGCTCCTGCATATAATACCATTCCACCTTAATAGGATTGGAGAGTATCTGCTGAAAGTCATTCAATTCCCATCAAACTCTGAAGTGTGAGCTCAGATTTATTCTCGTTGCTCGGATGTAGGCATCCACAGCTGAACGTAATCTGAGAGGAAGGACAGATCTGCAGAAATGTGCATCTCTTTCAAGGGTCAGATATTCCTCCTGAAGCTCTGGGGGCTTACCTATGGATCTACTTTATTAAAAACTGAGGATCTGGAGCCCGCCAACCCACACATTGTGAAACAGACCACCCAGTCGGTTTTCTGTGTGCTGCCAGAAAACATCGGATAAAACGAGCCGCTCTGATTCTGCTCCATTTCTGATGTCAAGGGCAGAGACTTTAGAATGACCCCACCCCCTCATCTGAGTCTGTCCAATCACATCGCTTGACCCATGTTTATGTGAGAGCGCAAAGCAAAGCGTTAAACACAGAAAAACAGACACAACGAGCACGGAGAAATAAGAACACTGAGTAAAAATGGAGAAAATGGAGAGAAAAAGAACCGAGAGAAAATGGCTAAAAACCAGAGCTTCTGCTCCTCGCTCCTCACTGCTGTGCGCTCGGGGTCGGGGTGAACAGCGAGTGGCTCATTATCATTTAAAGGAACAGGTGCTGAAAGCGGGCGTTGTGAACAGCACCAGGGGGGCTGCCAACAGGATAGTTTTCAGTGACACTATGAATACACTAAAGACAGTGTAAACCGCTGTGTGAAGAGCTCAGTCTATGAGTCTAAACAGGATTAATAAATATAAACAAATGATTAAAGATGGTCAGATATTTTACTCATGAAAAAAATGCTTAGAAGCGTGGCACTGCCTCAGGCTCAGCTCTTCGTCCTGATCCTAAGAGCCGCCTTTCATCTTAAAATCAAATGTATTTTCATTCATTTAATCCCTGTCATTTACTGAGCTTTATGCTGCAATAACAATAACGCTGTGCAAACTGATCCCGTGCTGTTAAGCTCCAAAACATTTCCTACTGCTGAAAGATCTCTGGAGCTGATGATTGTGGAAGTATTGTTCCTGTGTTTTCATGTTTTCTTCCCTCAGCTGCAAGCATTGCCTCAGCATCTCAGAGCCATGGATTCTGGTCTTCTGTTTTTGCTGTATCAGGAAAAGAGCGAATTAGATGGAAGTTGTGCTTGTGTTGCATCATGGGATTGCCTTTGCGGCTGAGGAACAGTTTGATGCTGCCTTATAATTTAGCCAGATTAAGGTATCTCAGTAGGCAGCGTATTTAAAGTGTCTGAGTGTTGGGACAGCTCACACGTCAGGACGTAAATGCTCTTTTTGTAGACAGCTCACTACAGCTTTGGGACAGACTCATGTGCAGCTGTTCCAGAGTCCGATTTGGTTTCATGCCCAACAGCGCGATACACAGTACTTTCCTTTGTGTGTAATATTTGAATATAAGTATTCTTCAGAGTGTTTTTTGTTCAGATGTTTATTAATATAATGTTTACACTGATAGCTACTTATTTTTATTGTTGTGTGCCTTGCTGTGCCTATACTGCTGTAACACCCCGCTGTGGGGCTATTATAGGATTATCTTATCTTAAATGATATCTAAATGAGTCCATATATGAGGATAAGTAGCTACACAGATATTCATTTTTACATTATTACTGGCTCTAGTTCATAGTTATTCTATGGTCACTAAGCAGGCTCCCATCCACTAGGGGCACTGTTTCTAAATCCACACAAATTCTGTTATGATACTGAAGGAGAATTACAGAAACAGTGATGTAAACTGCTGTGTGAGAATATTGCACAGGAGACAATCCATCTCTTTAATAGAACACTAGGTAAGGTTTGGGGTTTTGGGGCATGGCTTCCAACCCTCCCCCAGAATAACATAGTGCAGTTTCTGCAGTGCTGAGTCAAGAGTAGCAATGGGAGAGGCTCTTTTCTCCCTGTTACAGCCCAGTGGAGCATGACAATAATTTTGAAGCTGTAAATTTAAGGTATAGTGTTTCTTTTAAACTTCACCATAATTTAATCCAAAATTGTTCCTCAGCACACACCTGGTTGATACCAAGAGTTTTTGGGGTCTGTAGATGAAAACATCAGCCAGTTTTCTCAGTGCTGGTTACTCTCCTCCTTTCCATTACCTGAGCTCTAACACTGCTTCAGCTTCCGCGGTGAAGGTACCTGCCCATTACGCTACAGTGCTCCAGAGATTCATTACTTTGTAGAAGCTTCCAGCATTGTGTTAGTGAAAGTGCAGTCTCTCCACCGGCTCAAATCTCTGTCTGTCTCTGAGTTATTACAAGCTTGAGTGAGCCCACTGTGTCAGGGGGTCTTTTAGAGTAGATTCGCTCATTCATTTCAGACGGTAAAGGAATAGAGCCGGTGTGATCTAAGAAAAAGAGCCCCCCACGTTTTCCCAGCACAGACATCACTAATACAGACTGAACGAGAAGAACGAACACATGCTGGAGATGAGGAATTAAGTTACACAGAAAAACCAGCAAGGTATTTACACAAATGGACCCTCGGTGATGTCCTGATCCTCCTTTTTTACATTCATTTCCAAGACAAATTGCTCATAAACACTTTGGTCCGTCCCAAAACCTAGTGAGCTGCCTTGGCAGGCACTGAGTGTATAGACGGCGTTTTAAGTAGTTAGTGTTCTAACAGTGGTCTGTCCTCATGAGGCAGATTATTGAGATGCTGTGGTTAGAGAGCGATTGTGTCACGGCTTGTTCCCACCCAGCGCACGCAACCAGTGTTTTTAACCTCAGCGGCTAGCGTCGTCTCAATATCAGTTTCTGTTTGTTCTGGGAGAAGAATGACATGGACAGGAGTTGTTCTTGCGTTGCATCCTAGGATTGCCTTCAAAGCTGAGGAAGGTTTCTATGCCGCCTTAAAATTCGACCAAATTAAGATATCTTAGTAGGCCGCATAGTGAGGTGTCTAAGAACTGGGACGTGTCAGGAGTCTCTAGTTAGACAGCTCACTAGGTTTTGGGACAGACCCATTATCTGTTCTTCTGGAGGTATTTATGAGGCTATTAAATTATATACACTGTGTGTGTGTGTCTGTGTGTGTGTGTGTGTGTGTGTGTCTGTGTGTGTGAGAGAGAGTGTGTTATCATGACCCCAGGTACGAATGTGTGAGTGAGTAGGTGAGTGTGTGAAACTGTCTGTGTATTTGTGAGTGATTGGGTGAGTATGAAACTGTCCATAGATGTATATATGTGTGTGTGAGTGACTTAATGAGTTTGTGTGTGTGTGTGTGTGTGTGTGTGTGTGTGTGTGTGTGTGTGTGTGTGTGTGAGTGTGTGTATGTGTCTGTGTGTGAGAGAGAGAGAGTGTGTTATCATGACCCCAGGTGTGAGTAGGTGAGTGTATGAAACTGTCCCTAGATGTGTGTGTGTGAGTGACTTAATGAGTCTGTGTGAGTGTGTGTGTGTGTGTGTCTGTGTGTGAGAGAGTGACTGGGTAAGTGTGTGTGTGTGAGAGAGCGTGACTGTGTGAGTGTCTGATGTTATTCTCTCTCTCTCTCTCTCTCTCTCTCTCTCTCTCTCTCTCTGCAGTGATCTCCTCTTTCTCCTGTTGTTAGTAAAGGAACATTGTGTTGTTTGTCTCTTGCGTGGTGATGTGAACACAACAGCAGCCTGCCGTCTCATCCTCTCAGTTTTGTAGATACTCTGAATGAGGACTGAAGCAGACCTTTGGAAAGCAGTAAAAATGCCCAGAAAAGAAAAAGTGGCAGAAGATATAAATTTATATAAATAAATATTCTTTTGTGTCGTGAGGGAGTGAGTCACAGGTGTCGGACGCTGCCCCTGAGTCGTCACCGAGAGAAAGGTCCAGTTAAAGAAGCGTTGCCCACGAGTCACGACTAACTGTGACTCGCACCTTGAGGGTCACGCTCCAGAGCTCAGAAATAATCATTACCACTGCCACCGACTCTGACTGCGTTCGTCTGCAAACAGCACGGCTCAGCGCAGACGCACCGCACTGGAGAATTACACTCGCAGTCGTGAGAGAAGGAAAAAAAGGGAACAGGAGGGAGATATCATTTCATTTACCACATGATGGCATTCAAACACAGGCCACAGAGGGACTATTAGCACTCTCTCTCTCTCTCTCTCTCTCTCTCTCTCTCTCTCTCTCTCTCTCTCTCTCTCTCTTTTTCCAGAACATTCGCCATTAATCTGAAGAACCCCTTCACGATGCAAAGAACCCTTTTATCACTCAAAGTTTCTAGTGTCCCAGAGATAGAGAGAGAGCAGAGGCTGTAGAGAGAGCTGTAGTGGCAAAGCGGTAAGAGCAGGTGAGTGAAGAACCGGGAAAAACTGTGTGTTGCACACCTGTGTAATTAGTCACATGATTATTGGGAAATCTAAAGTCACCTGTGATATGTAAAGGCGTCTTTACAAAGTGAGAGATACACTGTAGGTCTTTAACAGGTCGAGATCTCATTAAGTGGTCTTTCCTGCTGGAGACAAAGCAGTGCAGCCCTGGGGCTCTGGGAGCACTGCGCTCTCATCACAGGAGAAAGATGGCAGGGTCTGCTCTCACGTCTGTCAGTGGGTGACGTGTCTGTAACTTGGCTGAGACACATTCCTGGCAGCTTCCTTTGAGCGCGGAGATGTGCCTGACAGCGCCACACGAAGGATCGTTAAAGATCTGGTGACTGGCTTCATACACTTTGTGGAAGGTGTCTCCAGTGTCTTCAATGTCTCTCCTGTGTCAGCGCAGAGTGTCCACCCTCAGAATCAGCGCTGCTGTTGGACAGTACGGGGGAGGGACGCTACCTCACTCGTATTTGAGATATAGGGTGAATCCTGTTTCCCCTCTTGCCCCTACAACTTACCAACTTACCCCTACCCTGCTGTTTCCCCTAGGGGTGGGGGTCTCAGTTGTTGTTGGGAGAGAGGGGTGGGGTGAAGCTCTAACAGAGCTTTTGTTTTAACTGAGTCATGGTCCAAATGGAGGGTTATGACGCATCGTGAATCTCTGGCGAGAACCTGCGCAGTGCCCAAAGAAACCCACAGATGTCAGTATTTTCTTATTTAAACTCTTTGATCAACATCTGAGTTTTATGTAGTTTGAGTGGTTTATGGCCCTTTATTTCAGAACGAGCAGAAAACAGCACGAGTAGCAGCTGATGTCTCTGTAGTTAGCTGTAAATTTACAGCTCCACCTTAAACAGTGAAGCAATTACATTCTAGCTCCTGAGACTACTGCAGCATTTAAGGTGGAACAGAACTCTGAGCTGAGCTCCATGTCACAGAAGAGTGAGGAGAGGGGGGTAATCTCTGATTGTGGAACTCTTCTGAAGGAGAATGAGGCTCTAAATGTAACTAAAGTCCAGCAGCTCCTCTGATATCACTGCAGACTGGTGTAGAGCCACTACAGAGCTGCGCTAGTCACTGGGGAATGAAGCGCTGCTCTGTTTTATTTGTCTTCTGATGATGTATCAGGGTCTTGAAGGGTCGTCCCATTTCACTGGAGGAGATATTAACCACTACGCCCTCTAACCCAGCTCTAGGGGGCAACACTCAAATATAAAAAATAGAATTCACCCATACACTCACCATTTAGTGAGCACCATTCCTTTAAAGTGAATGCAGCACTGGGATTGAATACACAGCAGCTCATGTGTCAGCTAAAAAGTTATAAAGCCCTCCATCCTTCTGGGAACAGCATGGTGTTCCTTTTCAAGCTGGGATTTGAACCCTAGGCTAGAAGGCAGTGGTGTTATCCACTACCCTGACTAATTGTGTCCCCTGCCAGTGACTCGATTGTCTAAGTCCTGAAGTGTGACACCAGTGTTTGAGTCTCAGCTGCTCTCTGTGATGAGTCCAGCCTCTGAACTGAATGAGGATGGACTTCCTCCAGCCAGAGATAAATACTCACCTGTCCACTCACAGCTCTCCCAATCTCAGTGAAGCTATCTCCTAAGAACAGTGACTCATCCCACAGTGAAAGACACTCAGACGCTGGGCTGTTTGAAGGGAGGACTTGGCCAGTGATGGTGCTTCCTTTCGGTGCAATTTGGAGAATGTTTCAAGCCTCTTTGCCGCTCCTGAGAGAGAGAAACGCGAGAATGCTTTGGCATGGAATCCCACTCAGACGCGTGTGTGTGTGTCTCTGAGTGGGCGTCAGTGACGGAGGAAGGTGTGGAGACAAAAACACAAAGAGGAGTCAAGATTAATTATAACATCCCAACAGCTGCACTGGCCTTGCTCCAGGAGATGGGATAGAATGGGGGGAGCGGGACAGAGGACAGGCAACAAAAAAAAAAAATAGAGAGAGAGAGATGATGTAAGAAAGGACGTGGAAAAAAGAAAGAAGAAAGAGAACAAAAGAAACAGAACCAAAGATGTTAAGAAAGAACAAGGGAAAGGGTAGAAAGGAAATAAAGGAACAAAAGAAAGAAACAAAGGGGGGAAGTGAGTAAGAAAGAAAAAAGGAAATGGGCAGAGTCATAAAGGAGGAGAGGTGAGAGGGAGGAGAGACACTGGGTAAGCCACATTACTGTCAGGATGTGGAATTAAATATTATTTGTCACAGGAAGAGAATCTGTAATGTGTGTGTGTGTGTGTGTGTGTATGAATAAGCGAGTCAGCCCATAAGTAATAAAAGTCAGATGTTGCAATGTGTTGCGCCAGTGGGAGACGAGTAAAGGAGTGAAAGGTGAGTGTGAGCTGAAGGCAGAGGTTACTATGAAGCGGTTTATGATTCATTCACACTCTTTAGTGGAAGGTAAAGGATGGCAGGACCACCCGAGTCAAGGTGACAGTCTCACTGCAATAAAGTCTGAGATGGCGTCTCGGCTCCCGTCTTGAGATTGAGTCTGAATGAAATATCTGTGACCTGCTTTGGTCCAAACCCCACTGCAGTGTTCTCCCCCTGTGTAAACAGCCCTGTTCAGAACGCCCGCTTTCAGCACCTGTTCCTTTAAATGATAATGAGCCGCTCGCTGTTCACCCCGACCCCGAGCGCACAGCAGTGAGGAGCGAGGAGCAGAAGCTCTGGTTTTTAGCTGTTTTCACTCTGTTCTCTTTCTTCTCCGTTTTTACTCAGTGCTCTTATTTCTCCGCGCTCGTTGTGTCTGTTTTGCTGAGTTTAACCTCGTCTTTGCGCTCTCACATAAACACGGGTCCAGCGCGATTGGACAGACTCAGATGAGGGGGCGGGGCCATTGTAAAGTCTGTGTATTAATAATGTGTTACCCTGTGTTTGTATCCTTCACTATTAGAATAACTCAGAGGTACATGGCTGTGCTTTTTGTTAGGGATCATAATTGTACCTTATTCTATATTAACTGTGGATGTTAAAGTCGTGTTGATGTCATTCGCCTTATTTCATCTCCAGGACTTTTATTGTGTTCTTTTATTCTCCACAGTTGTATAATGAAAGATTACAGAGATCCCCCTCTCCTTCTGGAGAAGAGAATGTAATGAACCTTTAGGGAACACAACTGGACTCTAACACCACTGCTGTACCTTTAAAGATACACTACACTGTTTGTAGCTTTAGTGACAGTGATGTACCTCTACCATACCCTTTTGTTCTGAGAATATATGTGTCTTGAGAGTGTCTTGAACATCCACGTTAGGACAAGGCTCTCCGACGCTGTGTGTGTTGTAGGATGCCATCGATGTTGACATGTCCTTTGATGCCTAGCTGTTTATTTCTTGTAATATGTCACCCACAAACATGTCCTACACCCTGCGTCATGCAGAAACTATTAATCGCGGGCCAAGGGGTAATTCAGAGCGGTTGGCAATTACACACAGAAAAAAACTGAATAAAAGGAAACGGTCCGGCGTTTGAGGACCCGATGTACCTCTCTTAATTTCCAAGCAATTGCAGATGATTTGAATAAAAAAGCCTCTTCTAATTGGAATTTAGGGAGAAATTTAGCCCCTTCACTGAAAAAGGATTAAAAATTAAATATACTAAAAGCTCAGAATAATTGGAAGGCTCAGAAGGGAGGGAGGAGTGATGAAGGGAGGGATGGGGTGGTGAGTGGGGTATAATGGAGAGGAGAAGTGTGCGTGTGTGTCAGTTGAATCTAATAGAAAGTGATTGGGGAAGGTTTTTGTTAAAGCAGTGATGGTTTTCAGAGGCTGGGGAAAGTGAGGAGATGGTGCCGCTGCCAGAAGAGAAAAGAGGAGAACAGGAAAAAAGAGGTGTAGTGATTTTCTGTCAGTCCATGATGAACTTAGTGTTGGGTAATGAGGTTCTCGCAGACGTGGGCTCCACTGGAGGTGGGATGCCTCCGAGAAGAAGGCCACCCCAGGGTCTGGGCTTCGGAGCTGGAGGAGAAAAGCAGCATCGATTGCCAGCCGTGGTGCGGTCTGCCTCAGTGAGACGAGAGATGAAAGGCATTAGCTTCTTTTTCCTGGGGTTCTGAGGCTGGGGTTCTCCTGGGGATTGGTGTAGGACCCACCACAGTGCTCCCCTACTGCAGGTGTACACAACACAGAGCCATCGTATACAATGATATGGTGAATGTTAGATCAGGAATATAAGGGGACAACACACAGAGCCCTGTACAGACACACTCCGAAATGACCCAGAACAGCCTCCTGGTTAAGTGACTTTTCTTGGAACTTAGGAATGATTTTTTCCTTCAAACGTTTGTGTTTATGTTAGGGCTGTCATTCCATAAAATTAAACAGATTTTAAAAAATAATGAATTAATCACACAACTTGCAATTTAATTAATTGTGATTAATCGCATTGTCCTTTCTTAAGACTGAAGCTTTCAATAACGGATGTTTAAATTTAAAGGTCGGCACAGTCATACATTGTCAAACCCATGCAGACACAGGGAGAACACACCACACTCCTCACAGACAGTCACCCGGAGGAAACCCACGCAGACACAGGGAGAACACACCACACCCCTCACAGACAGTCACCCGGAGGAAACCCACGCAGACACAGGGAGAACACACTACACTCCTCACAGACCATCACCCGGAGGAAACCTACGCAGACACAGAGAGAGCACACCACACTCCTCACAGACAGTCACTCGGAGCGGGACTCTAAATAGCATTTTTTATGGCGAGCTTTAGTGTTGGATACAGAAACTTTAATATACAAAACTAACGCTAGACACTGGAGGAAAGATTTGGGCGTTTCTCTCTTCATATGGAAATGAGATAAACAATGGCCCCACCCACTTCATAGCATTTTCTACAGATAAATGAGAGGTAGTTTTAGCTGAATGTAGGGGGCACAGTTGCATGTTCATAGCAGTAGAGATCCAGCCTGGGAGAGTGGGGGCAGGCTGCAGTTGTGCAGGAGACTCGGAGCCTGGTGACTTTCCTTCACCTGATGCTTCTCCACGCCCACTAAAGGCCTTCCACCATCACCGGCCCGACGCAGCACGCAGAGCGCAGTCCTGCATGCGCCGCCAGTTTGTGATGCATCAATAAAAGCACAGCTTGTCAGGCGCTGATGGGAAATCTGGCTGCTTGCTCGGTACCTGAGGGCACAGTGGGTGCAGTGAGTGGGAGTGTTTATTTTTATTTTTATTTATTTAAATATGTGTGCTGTTTTTTTTTGTGATCTACAATGGAGGCGTGTTTTTTTTGGGATCACGCCGGAGCATTGACTCGCTGCCCAGCACGTCCTCAGCCCTCGTGATTGATCGTCCACTGCGGGGAAAAAACAAACCAAAGCAGCCGCTCGGGGGTGGAGAGGCAGGAGTGTTGGAAATTAGCGGATATTTTATTGACATCATTTGCGAGGCTTGTTCCCTCGCTGTAGCTGCTCCCCCAGGTTTACCCTGGGGCTGGGGCGCCACCACTGGACCACTCTGTAATCGTCTTAAGTGGCGGGTACCAGAGCATCACCTGGAAGGGTTCAAATGATTCTACACTCTTACAGCACTGTCCTGAAATCAAAGGGCAGGAGGCAGGATTTCTTCCCTCTAGAAGTTACATAGTGCAGTTTCTACAGTGCTGAGCCTGGAGTACCAGCGCTAGACTGGTTACAGCTCAGTAAAATACTACAGAATGTTGCTTTAAAGCTCTGAATTGGAGGACTTACTGTGTCATATTTGTTTGTATAAGAACACACAAGAACCTGCAGGAAGATATTCTTCTGCTTATGCATTTTAGGGCATTAAAGCAACCATTTGTGTTTGATGTATTGGCGCTGTTCTCTAATGATCCGCAGCAAACTGCTCTTTCAGGACGCAGAGTACGGAGGGGATGTCTTTTAAAATGAGGCTCCGTTCCCAGAATCAGTTTTTCTCTCAGAGATGGAGCTGAAGTTTCTGCTCGTACTGGATCTGTCTTCACTGTGAACGCTCTGCACCACTTCCTGTCGAGCCGACAGAGAGCAGGTGGCCGGTCATCATAAATCTGAGACGTTAACAAAGATTCGGTAACAGATGCTGCGCAGACGATGTTGATGTGAGTGAATTATGGGTGGGATTATGGGCTGAGGGCTGTGCTCACAGCAACAAACTGAACATAATGGTGTACAACTGAGAATATAAAGACGTACGATGAAATACAGTGTAGGTAACATCCACAATCTTAATCTGGAGTTTATTATAAATATTGTATATTATGAAGGACTGGCGCCCCCATCAGGGTGTATCACTGACTGACGCCCAGTGATTCCGGGTAAACTGTGGACACACTGTGACCCTGAACTGGATAAGGATTACAGACAATGAATGAATGAATATTAAATATTATTATACACACACACACACACACACACACACACCTGTCGGCTGGATGTTTTTGGTCGGTGAGGGGTTTAAAAACTCCAGCAGCACTGCTGTGTCTGATCCACTCTACACCAGCACAACACACACTAACACACCACCACCACGTCAGTGTCACTGCAGCACTGAGAATGATCCGCCACCTGCTCTGGGAACAGCTCCTGCACTCGTTTTCAGCTCAGACCTCTACTCAACCCAAAGAAAAGTGTCAAAAACAAACATCAGTGACCATTCAAAGAGATTTTCTGGAAAATATTGTGATATTTAACTTTTTGACAGCTGCTGGCATTTGCCCAGTGCTAAAAGACAGTTGTTATCATGCCATAAACTGAAGGCTAATTAGCCACTGGGAGACCCTTAATTAGGTGGGCAATAAGTGGAAAGTTTAATAGCATTGGTTTCCTCCGAGCGTGGACCTCGACCGAAGCTGGGACGTGTTTTGTAGGTGGAGGGATTTGTTTAAGGAGCTATGGCTAACACCCAAGTCCACTGGCAGTTGGCTAATGATGGAGTGTGATGTGTAGGGGAATGCTAATATACAGAATGTGTAGGTGTGTATGAGTGCGTCTGTGTGAAATGGGGAGAGGTGAGAGGCTGGAGAGTCTGATCATTATGTTGCCCACAGCCCCTAATGGGATTAATTTAATCCAGCGGTTGAGTTGCCGTCAGGCCGGAAAATAGTTCATTACTCAGACTCTGTCTCCTAGCAACGTTTGACTGGCCGTCCAAAGAGGACCGGAGTGAAACGGGAAGGAAAGAATTATATCCGAGGAGAGGGCACGAGACCACCGCTTGGCATGAGACGTGGAGGGGGGGAGGGTTATCCACAGGGTGTGTGTGCGCGTTTGTGTGAGTGTGTAAGATTGTCCATAAGTGTGTGTGTGAAACTATCCACAGGGGTGTGTGTGAGTGAGTGAGTGAGTGAGTGAGTGAATGAATGTCTGTGAGACTGCCCAGATGTGTGTAAGTGTGTGTGTAAGACTGGAGGAGAGTGTGTAACTGTACACAGGTGTGACTGGGTGAGTGTGTGAGTGACAGGGTGAGTGAGTAAGTGATGGGGTGAGTGTGTGAGTGACTTGATGAGTGTCTGTGTGACTGGGTGAGTGTGTGAGAGTGACTGGGTGAGTGTGTGAGTGACTGGTTGAGAGTGTGAGTGACGGGGTGAATGTGTGAAACTGTCCACAGGTGTGACTGGGTGAGTGTGTGAGAGTGACTGGGTGAGTGTGTGAGTGACTGGTTAAGAGTGTGAGTGATGGGGTGAATGTGTGAAACCGTCCACAGGTGTGACTGGGTGAGTGTGTGAGTGACTGGTTAAGACTGTGAGTGATGGGGTGAATGTGTGAGTGACTGGTTAAGAGTGTGAGTGATGGAGTGAATGTGTGAAGCCGTCCACAGGTGTGACTGGGTGAGTGTGTGAGTGACTGGTTAAGAGTGTGAGTGACGGGGTGAATGTGTGAAACCGTCCACAGGTGTGACTGGTTGAGAGTGTGAGTGATGGGGTGAGTTTGTGAAACTGTGCACAGGTGTGACTGGGTGAGTGTGTGTGACTGGGTGAGTGTGTGAGTGATGGGGTGAGTTTGTGAAACTGTGCACAGGTGTGACTGGGTGAGTGTGTGTGAGTGACTGGTTGAGAGTGTGAGTGACTGGGTAAGTGTGTAAAACCGTCCACAGGTGTGACTGGGTGAGTGTGTGTGAGTGACTGGGTGAGTGTGTGTGAGTGACTGGGTGAGTGTGTGTGACTGGGTGAGTGTGTCTGAGTGACTGGGTGAGTGTGTGTGTGACTGGGTGAGTGTGTGCGAGTGACTGGGTGAGTGTGTGTGAGTGACTGGTTGAGTGTGTGAGTGACTGGGTGAGTCTGTGAGTGACTGGGTGAGTGTGTGTACCAGCCTTGTGCCCAGTGACTTCGCACCCACCGTGACCCTGATGCAGATGAAGTGTTTAAAGAAAATGAATGGATGAAAACCTTAATCTTTTATTCTGTATCTGTCAGAAAAAGCCTGACATAGCGGACGAAAAGGAAAACCTCAGCCCACACATTTCCGCATGCGCCTCTTCCATTTCATCATCGCCTTTCAGTCAGTGGATGATGGAGAGTTTATGACCAGGGAATAATTAAATACAGGATAAACCGGTAACGTGAGAAACCCCATGAAACTCAGAGACATTCAGGAGTCTGACACCAGCGAGAGCTCATCAGGATGCAATCTCAGAGCATAAAACGATTATGTCTGGCCCCAGAGACGTCCCACCACAGTGGCGAGCTGCCAGGGTCCTGCGGTGGATGATGGCTCACTTCCCACCACCTGGTGCTTGTGTTTGCAGAGATGTCTCAGTACAGATGGATGTATACAGTAGATAATGGCACCTGTCGCAAACTATGTAATTACTGTAACTACGTAAACACACTAGAAGCACAAATAAGAGCCAGTCGGTCCATCTTTAAACACCGTTTGATTTGGAGATGGTTTATTCATTCATTCATTCATTATCTGTAAACGCTTATCCAATTCAGGATCGCAGTGGGTCCAGAGCCTACCTGGAATCATTGGGCGCAAGGCAGGAATACACCCTGGAGGGGGCGCCAGTACTTCACAGGGCAACACACACACACATTCACTCACACACTCACACCTACGGACACTTTTGAGTCACCAATCCACCTACCTGTGTTTTTGGACCGTGGGAGGAAACCAGAGCACCCGGAGGAATCCCACGCAGACACTGAGAGAACACAACACACTCCTCACAGACAGTCACCCGGAGGAAACCCACGCAGACACAGGGAGAACACACCACACTCCTCACAGACAGTCACCCGGAGGAAACCCACGCAGACACAGAGAGAACACACCACACTCCTCACAGACAGTCACCCGGAGGAAACCCACGCAGACACAGGGAGAACACACCACACTCCTCACAGACAGTCACCCGCAGGAAACCCACGCAGACACAGGGAGAACACACCACACTCCTCACAGACCGTCACCCGGAGGAAACCCACACAGACACAGGGAGAGCACAATAGCACTGAGCTATTTACACTCTCAAAAAAAAAAGGTACGGTACTGATCCATTATTGTCACTAAAGGCGCGAACAGTGGTGCTTTTCCACGGCATGGAATCAGCTCGACTCACTTTTAGCTGGTCGCTTTTCCACTAGCACTGCTCCCACAGAGAAACGGACCTGGTGACATCACAAAACCCCGTCTCTATTGGGAACTGCAGGCTTCGAAAAGCACAACGCGGGCGGTAAATTTAGTTGCTGTTTACTCGTTGTGTATTGGCGTGTTTTATGATTTACAGATGGGGTTCTCAGTGTTAGAGATCAGAAAGGTAGCGCATTAACACTTCTGTGAAGTGTGAAGTTTATCAGTGAAACAAATGACTCCAGCTTGAGACCAGGCCTCTGTGGAATCTGTCTTCCTTCTGAATGAATTTTATGGCAGAATCTGTGGCTCCTTGTTTAAACATCAGGGCCCTGAAAGTCTGGAGCAGATGTAGCTGTTTTGTCTTCGTTGATACGATGCTAATAATGATCTGAGCTTTTTAAACAGCAGCCCCTGGCCTCCTGAGCTGCCGAGAGGAGGCTATTAAAGGCTACGTCTGAGATCCAAAGACTCATTTCAAAACATCATTACCATCCTCTGGGCAACTGTGAAGATGTGAGGCAATAAAAAGAGACGCGCTGTTGTTGTTGTTGTTGTTGCTGTTGTTATTGTCGTTAGTGATGATGACAGTGAGCTAAGCAGTTGGCTCATAAAAAGCTAATCTTTAAGGCGGAGTGTCTTCTTGTTTAAGGCTTTCTTGTAGAAACAGCTCCGCAGTGTTTTATGAACTATGCTCAAGCCCTTCATGATTTTTATCCCCTTTTTGTTGCAGTAGCAGCTTCTACTCTTCAGACAAGGCTTTACTTTTGATCTTGGAACATTGCTGTGATGATTTGATGGTACACAGCCATGAGATCCAGGACTAATTATTGCTGGATCACCATTTCACCGCTCTACTGCCCACTGCTGGGGTTAGGGGCTGCTTCAGTCCTGGAGTTTGAGTGATTACAGCTGCAAATCCGCAGTGGTTTGCCAGTGGTTCGCTGATGAGGGACATGTACATTTTTGACACATGAACTCACACCCCCAACCGATATCGCTGCTGCTACAAAAATGGGAGGCATTTTACAGATACAGTTCCTGGGGGTTATAAAAGTAAGTAAACCGTTTAATTGAATTTTTTAGTGTTATTCGAGGCTGTGGAGAAAAACATATCTTTGTTATTTATAAGTAGCTGAGGCCTGGCGTTTCTGCTGGTAGATCTTGTAAATAGTTGGTGACCACTGCATCTGTTTATTTTGGGTTTATAATGTGTTCATTCATTAGAAACAGTGTCTACTCTTCATCATCTTAAGGGAGGGGTGGTGGGGGGCGTTATTAGCCTCTAAACCTGGGAAATTCCACTCCAGAGATGAGCCCCGCTAGTGTAGGATGCTAATAAACAGATGTAAACAAATGTAGCTCTGGTACCATTGTCCCGTCTGGACATAATATCCCTTTAATCATTCGGTTCCATTATGTTTGAGAATGTGTGTCAGAGCTGGATTCACTGGTCACTTCAGCAGGGACTTGAGGCAGAATCCCCTGGACAATGGCGTCCTTCACCATGAGTGTGTGTGTGGTGTGGTTTATTCTGTTTCTCAGAAGCCGAGTGGAGCTCTAATCTCCGCAGTGTAATTACTCTGTGATACTGTGTTAGTGCATTTAGAAGATCTGGGTAGGGGTGACGTCCATGTAGTATCCTCTCTCTCTCTATCTCTCTCTCTCTCTCTCTCTCTCTCTCTCTCTCTGATTACTCAGAAGTTTGGATTAGCTTGAAGTGTTTTGAGCTGAAGGCTTTGGCAGTGCATATAGATAATGAGAAGTCTGCAATGCAAGATTATTTATTATATATATAATAATTATTATTATTTGTATCTGACAAAGGCACATCTTCCTTTTTTTGGAAGCTTCTCCATCATCCTGGCATTTCAAAAGACTGCTCTGAATTGGAATTAGGACTCGGACACTGCTCTGCATCCAAAAAAACAGCATCCGGATGATTTAGGGTTATGTTGCATTAATCAGCAACTTGAGAGGAAGAGAGAGAGGGAGAGGGAGAGAGTAGAGAGTAGAGAGAGAAAGAGAGGGAGAGAGAGAGAGAGATAGAGAGGGAGGGAGAGAGAGTAGAGACAGAGAGAAAGAGAGAGAGAGGAGAGAGAGAGAGAGCAGAGAGAGAGGAGAGAGAGAGAGAGGAGAGAGAGAGAGACAGAGAGAGAGAGAGAGGTCGCTGGAGTGTGAACTTCTGCAAATTAGCTTATGATTTAAAATGGAAATTGAAAATGCTGCTGATTGCGATTGCTGAATGCCTCCCGTTAAGTGACGAGGCACTGTAATCATATAGATCACTCAACACCATGAGGAAACACACACACACACACACAATGAGCTGTGCAGTTTAAAGGGAATTCCACTAATCAGGCTATATGTGGGAATACCATAAGTCACTCTGGGCAGAGCCAGTGATGGTGAATGTAACTGAACGTCTTCCTCTGCACCCTCCTCACAACCTGTGACCAATCTGTGACATGAAGTGAACAGGGCAAATGGCCATGTAGAAATATATATAAAAACATTGATCAAATATAGTTTCTATCAGTTTATGCAGTTTATATCATCACTGTCCCAAGAAAAACATGTATCTCCAAAATGTTGAATCTCCAAAACGATGTTTAATGACCACTGCAGTAATGATTCCTGTGAGTAGCTCTCCCCCAATAACGCAGAAATGTAGAGGAATCCACTTGAACTACATTGACAACTTTACAGGACCTGTCGAAAATGACGAGATCTCGTCGACTAAACCTCTCTGATCCTGCACTGCATCGGCCGGTGTACAATCATCTTTAATATGGAACATTGTGCTCTTGCTAAAGCCTTTTCTGTGGGAGGAGGCTTATTGGGATGGATCCCCGCGCTCTGCTGGAGTTCGGAGCCTTTGCTCTGTCATTATGCGGCTACAGCTCATTTACTCCAGCAGCTGCTTGCTCGAACGTCAAGGAACAACCACCTTTGCTTCAGTCCCAATTAGATGTAGCAGCATATGAAGGGAAAGATAAGCCTATTAATTAAAGACGACCCAAGCAGAATAACTTTAAACCTGAGCTTGCTTTGCTTCTCATTGTTTCCGAGCGAATCTTGCTTCCTCGCTGTTTGCACACTGCTGTGTTGTACGCCGCTGCCACGGGACGTTTGGACAATGAAGCACATTGTTTTTCCCAGTGGAGCGCAATGAGCTTAGCACTAACGTAGCACTAGAGGCCCATAGAGGAGTCAGCACAGGGCAGTATTACTGTACCGGAGTTTACACTCGCTTTTTGACATGTATTGCCCAAACTTAAAGGGAACATCTACAATTGTGGGAAAATGCTGTTCAGTAGCTCCACATTTTTTAAGGTTTTTTAAGAAGTTTAGCTTTTCTACATCTTTATTCAGTGTTTGATTTACCACAGAACCTTATTTGTAACTCAAGTTGTTTAATTTTGTAGTACCTTCGCTCTGTGTTTACTTTTGTGCAGTTAGTGCTGTCCTTAGTTTAGAATCTGTTCCATTTAACAGTAAAAATAAGTCAGTGTGACCCCCCTATGGAGCAGGAATAGAGCAACATCCTCATCTTGGTTGGTGCTTTTCAGCGTTTGGAGTCTCTCCGTTGTCTAAAAACCTCCAGATGGTATTTCTCTGCTGTGAGCAGAGAGAGAGAAAGCCTAGCACCGGACCCAGACACTTTGTTTTTTTACCCATTTACAGACACTGGGGCTTCGTAAACACATTAGAGCGGTTTCCAGAGCAAACCCACTGCAGAGCAGCACATGGAGAGGAGACACACAGAGAGCTGTATACACAGGGGTTTTGATTACAATCGTGAGCTACGAGGATTATTGTGAAATGTAGGAAATAGTAAAATGTGGGTTATTTCCTAGATTTTTACACCCACAGAGGCCTACATCGACATCCATAAAGGTTTGTGTCACGTCCTGTGTTTGTTTTCCTAGCCATGTGCTCATTTAGCACATGGCTCTGTTTATTCTTCCTGTCTCTGCCCTAGTCCCGCCCTAGCTCCTCCCTCTCTTCAGAGCCTCCTTTGTAGTCCTGCCCTCAAACAGAAAACAAACAGGAGCAGGGAGGCAAGAAAACAAACTAGAACTCAGTGGAACAAAACTAGGACAGGAACATAACTGTGAAGTGGTGATAATGTGAAAGAGAACAGACAAAAAACACATCTACACACACAAGAACCGACCAGGGAACACTGAAACAAAGGGACTATATACACAGAGCACTGACAAGGAACACCTGGGGACAATAACGAGAGGGCGGAGCTAAGGCCGGACTAGGGCGGAGACAGGAAGAATAAACAGAGCCATGTGCTAAATGAGCACATGGCTAGGAAAACAAACACAGGACGTGACAGTTTGATTTAACCAGAATCAGTCGATACAACACTGCGTCCTAACTACAAGTGATGTCAATGAATGATAACGTAGACGTACCGTGACGTGTCACTCCTTTCTTCTGTGTCATTAACTGGAATTAGGACACAGTGTAACACTTTTCAAAGTAAAGTTGACTCCTGATATTTGTGGGAATGAGTCTTTATAGCTGTAGGTTTATGTCAGAGTCATGAAACTCTTACTAAGAACCATGTAGCCTTTGGAACAAACTCAAACTATAGAATGTTCCCAGTGAAAGAAAATCAAAGCGAGCTATAATTAGTGCTTTTTTCAGGCTCTGATTTCTCTTTATGGACCACGTCAACTTCTCCTTCTTCTGTTTCATGGGTTTGTTTGTAGACCGTCACTTGTTCCCTGTTCGGTAATAAATGTTTAATGCCTTGGCGACAGTCCTGAGAGGCATCAGCTCATACTTGAATCAATGTTCAGATCTTTAGGCTCGGCTCAAACGCGCAGTAAATGTGTTTAGGTTTGAATATTACAGCTTTGCTTCGGGCTCGAAACAAAGATAATGAATTAGTACATTTCACCAGAGACGTCATTATCAGGACGGCGGGGCTGGGGATTAGAGACGGTATCAAGTACTTAATAGAAAATAGTCTGGAAAATTGTCTGGAAGAATGAGGCGATGAATGAACGTATGGCCCAGGTTTCAATTTATAATCATCACAGTGTTAAAGCTTCAGTGAACCAACACAGGTCTAGTGTTCTTATAACCCATGCTGATAATGGAATCATTAAGTGTGAATACCATTAAGAAACCTGACTGAGCACCGTCCAATCAAAAACATTCATTCATTCATTCATTATCTGTAACCCTTATCCAGTTCAGGGTCGCGGTGGGTCCAGAGTCTACCTGGAATCATTAGGCGCAAGGCAGGAATAAACCCTGGAGGGGGCGCCAGTCCTTCACAGGACAACACATACACACACATATTCACTCACACACTCACACCTACGAACACTTTTGAGTCTCCAATCCACCTACCAACGTGTGTTTTTGGACTGTGGGAGGAAACCGGAGCACCCGGAGGAAACCCATGCAGACACAGGTAGAACACACCACACTCCTCACAGACAGTCACCCGGAGGAAACCCACGCACACACAGAGAGAACACACCACACTCCTCACAGACAGTCACCCGGAGGAAACCCACGCAGACACAGGGAGAACACACCACACTCCTCACAGACTGTCACCCGGAGGAAACCCACGCACACACAGAGAGAACACACCACACTCCTCACAGACTGTCACCCGGAGGAAACCCACGCAGACACAGAGAGAACACACCACACTCCTCACAGATAGTCACCCGGAGGAAACCCACGCACACACAGAGAGAACACACCACACTCCTCACAGACAGTCACCCGGAGGAAACCCACGCAGACACAGGGAGAACACACCACACTCCTCACAGACTGTCACCCGGAGGAAACCCACGCACACACAGAGAGAACACACCACACTCCTCACAGACTGTCACCCGGAGGAAACCCACGCAGACACAGAGAGAACACACCACACTCCTCACAGACAGTCACCCGGAGGAAACTCACGCAGACACAGGGAGAACACACCACACTCCTCACAGACAGTCACCCGGAGGCAACCCACGCAGACACAGGGAGAACACACCACACTCCTCAAAGACTGTCACCCGGAGGAAACCCGCGCACACACAGAGAGAACACACCACACTCCTCACAGACTGTCACCCGGAGCAGGTATTGAAACATGTATCTCCAAATTAGTAACTTTACAGGAGAAGGACAAAACCTGCTTAGATTTCAAATGGAAGTCAATGTAAAAATATTTAATTCAGAGTAAATTTGGAGCATTTCTATTGGTCCATTCTTCATGAAGTTTTCACACAGTGTGAAGGACAGCTGTTGAGTTCAAATGATGTAGTAAACTAAAGGAAAGTGACAATGTATTAGTGCTAACACAGTAATGAATAATAAAATAAACATCATCCCAGAGGTGTTTGCCTCATTTTTACCTCCTTTTGACATTTACGTCCCAAGCTTAGCTTTAATTGTAATCGTCCACCACTGGCTGCTATATGTGACCCATATTGGACATTGTTGTTGAGGTCTTCTCCCGTGTGTCTCCGTGGATCTGACCTTATTGTCGTCCTGCTCCTGAACCCACAGTTGCCGGCGCTAGCCTCTTGGGCACCACACAGTGACCCACATCCTCCAAGGTCCCTGGAAGTTTTTTTCTACAAAAGTTTAAAGACTCAGGAGGAGTTTGGATCTGAGCTGGAGGTCTCTGAAGTGAAGTCGGAAGGTAGGCTACTTCGCTGAAGTTCTTCCTGAACGTGACGGACCACTGAGGAATCTGTGATGTACTGAACATTTCCTGTTTCCCACATCGTGGACGTTTTTGATATCTTCTCTTGTTCATCTTGTAGAGATTTGCTACACACTGGGAGCGACTGGTTTCTGCTGGAAGCCGTGCTCAGACTGCTTTGTCAGTGAAAGCAGGATTCGACCACAATAAATCACTTCTGTCTGTGATCTCTTTTACTGCTGAAGTGAGCTTTATAAAAGAAGTCTTATGGAGAAATAATAGTGCACTTAATTTCCTGCGGTCAGCACGTTCCTCATTAAAGACTTATTACTACAAGAAAAGCATTTTAAAGGTAGAATATGGGCCCTAGCTCTAGCCCTTAGTCTTCAGTGCTGTGTAGAAACTGAACGGCGTGATCTTAATTCACATCTGATTCATTCATTCATTCATTCATTCATTCATTCATTCATTCAGATCCACTGCCTTAAAAACGAAGCTGCACTGTGGAGCAACAAGTGGTGACATTTCTCACGCACACATCTCCACTGTCCTGGGTTGGGGTTTAATGTCCGTCTCAGGTCACTCTCCCTTTGTCTGTGAGGGTTTTCTCTGGGTGCTCTGCGTACCTCCCACAGGCCTGAGTTACGTTCATAGGAGGAGTAGCAACTACATGGTCCTTAATGTTTAGAAGTGTCCATATAGGGGTGAGTGGGTGAGTGAATAATGCGCCATGATGGATTAGTGCACTAGTGTGTGGGTCTACACACACACACACACACACACACACACACAGACACACACACATGCACTAGAGGCAGTCAACACACAAACACACACTAGAGAAATAGAAGCAGTAAACCCACACAGACATATTCATGCACTACAGGCAGTGAACACACACACACACACATTAGAGCAATAGAGGCAGTAAAACCACAAAGACACACCCATACACTAGAGGCAGTGAACACACACACTAGTGCATTACATACAAGCAGTGAACACACACACAAATGCACAAGAGTCAGTGAAATCACACACACACACACACACACACATTCACACACACAACTGCACTAGTGCCAGTGAACACACACACACACACAATTGCACTAGTGCCAGTGAACATACACACACACACACACACACAAGTGCACTAGTGCCAGTGAACACACACCCAGAGCAGCAGGTAGCCATCCTTGACACCAAGTGAGAAGTTGGGTGCCTTGCTCTTGGTGCCTCAGCCGTGGATGTTGAGGGAGGATACAGCAGTGCTCCTTCACTACCCACCACCCCCAAATTTCCTGCCCGTCTTGAGAATCAAACCACTGACCTTCCAGAAGCAAACACACCTCTCAACCATTAGACCTTGGCCTTAGTCTAAGGACGATTGGTAAATGCCACATTTATCATTAGATTCAACACAATCTGCTCCAGTTCTGATCTCACTGTTGACGATTTCAGGGAACGGGGTCCAGATCTGCTGCTGTAGGCTTGTTTGTGCTTCTGTGTTTTTCCTTCGCCTCTTTAAGCCTCCTGAGCTCACGCTGAGACTTTCCGACAGATGCTAAACATATCTGCCAGGCTGCACTGGGCCGAGACATAATGAACATGTTATTATTGTGATGAAAGACCCTCTCTATCCCCTCTCTACTAAGGATCCCAGATGATCCCACTGCAGAGATCCACAGAGCCTGTCCCAAGCCCCCAAAGATATAAGCAAATCCTGCTATAATTATCCATTATTCCACTCATGGAAATGTCCGAATCCCCCTCACTTTTCACACTCTGACTGAACAAAGAAAAATCGTGGACGTCTCTACGCACTTAGCGCTCGTGTTCCTCCCACGCCGACTTTCCCCCCGGATTAATTCTGTAACCACTTTCTTACTCTTCAAATTACAGCAGAAACATGGACACACACTTGGTCAGCACTTTCAGAGGCAGAAGAAAAGCGGGATGATGAATCGTTGCTGTTTACAGCTCCTCTTTCTTCAGCCGTAAACGGAGGGTGTTCTTTAAAACTGCTACAGACCTCACAGCGCTAGCATCTTACATCCAGATGTTTACAACCCAGGCCCCATCGACTGTGGCTAGACAATAATTTGTTGCGCAGATGTTCGACACGACGAAGCAGAGAGAGAAGTGTGTTCCTTCTGAGCTCAACTGCAGATAAAAACCAAGTTCCAAATATGTGGCCAAATAGATTCTCCAGAACCGTTCTGTTTTCATTTGTGTTTAAGGCTCTGGATCTGATGAGTGAGGTGAATTGGCTTCTCTACTATTAACTGTCCTGGAGTGTGAGTGAATTTGTGTGTGCCCAGAAATGGATTGGCGCTCTATCCTTGGTGAACCCCTAATGCCCGATGAAGTCCTCCAGTCCACTTCTGCTTATCGACCGTGTGTGTGTGTGTGTGTGTAGATTGAATGTTGAATGGAATGCTGTTTTTGGGTTTTTAAAGGCACTATATAGGTGTAAAGATAAAATAAAATACAATAATACGTGTAAAAACAAACAATACGTATTCATTGTCTGTAACCCTTATCCAATTCAGGGCAGTGGTGAGTCCGGAGTGTACCTGGAATCACTAGAAGCAAGGCGGGAACACACCCTGGAGGGGGCGCCAGTCCTTCACAGGGCGGCACACACTCACACATTCACTCACACACTCACACCTACAGACACTTGTGAGTCACCAATCCACCTACCAATGTGTGTTTTTGGAGCATGGGAGGAAACCGGAGCACCCGGAGGAAACCCACGCAGACACAGGGAGAACACACCACACTCCTCACAGACAGTCACCCGGAGCGGGACTTGAACCCACACCCTTCAGGACCCTGGAGCTGTGACAGAAACACTACCTGCTGCTCCACAGCGCCGCGCAACAATACCTATGCCATATTATAATAACATAGCCCATATCACATCACTGTTTCACTGTAAATATTATATTTGGATACAGTGATAGCTAAAAATCTTTGAAGTCAAAGAAATCATGTGTGAAATGTTGGAATATAACTATATCCATGTTTAATAGTCCGTGTTATATGACTGCAGTCAGCGGACCCATGTTACGCCCTGATCATGTGAGTCACTCCTGATTTTTCAGGCCAAAATAAATCATCACAGCTCTGATAAGCTCCCCTCCCCCACTGTGGGTAGCTGATGTGAATTGGTTGTGCGATTGTGTGGGGGCTTGGTTTTGAGAGGAATGTGTATGTGGTGGTCTTTGGTGGTGTATCCCCTGCTGCTCTGCCTCAGCGCTAATTAGCCTCTGATTAATCTCTGCTGCCTGCCTTGCTGGCCCAGGCCTGGACAGAGACCTTGATGGAAGTCACAGTCCTCCCAGCTTATTAGATTCAGACTCTGAAAGTCAAGGATAGACCCCTTCACCCACAACAACAGGAATACAACAGCAAAGAAATTACACGGGATAATATTGGATTAATAAATAAAACAGTGAACCCAGTATAAATATCAATATCTCTACTATTTCTCATTCTGAGAGTGTGGAAAGAGGTTTATGAGACTATCCACCCTTTCAGCCCGGTCTCAGTTTGTATTATCTGACTAAAAGACTGTTGGCAGTACTTGTAAAATGTGTACTAGATATAGCTGTTCTTTTGTATATGTACATGTGTTTTTCTAACACCAACTCAGTGTGATAAATCAACTTTAAACTTTAACCATGACCCTAACGCTAACCCTAATCTCCAGAAGGGCAGGAGCTGCAGGACTGTGTAACCCCTGTGTAACGTGCTCCCAAAATAGTTTACATCACTGTTTCTGTTATACTTCTTCAGGTTCAGAACAGAAAGTCTGTGTGGATTCAGTGAAACAGCGCCACCATTGGACAGGAGCTACCCTTGTGCTGTTAAAGCTATATATATATATATATATTATGTGTGTTCTCCCCGTGTCCGCGTGGGTTTCCTCCCACAGTCCAAAAACACACGCTGGTAGGTGGATTGGTGACCCCAAAGTGTTCGTAGGTGTGAGTGTGTGAGTGAATGTGTGTGTGTGTGTGCGTTGCCCTGTGAAGTACCGGCGCCCCCTCCAGGGTGTATTCCCCACCTTGCGCCCAGTCATTCCAGGTAGGCTCTGGACCCACCGCGACCCTGAATTAGATAAGGGTTACAGATAATGAATTAATGAATATTATGTATGTGTGTATGTTAATGAATATATCTGGGCTGCCCTGTCTACACAAACACATATTTGGAGTTATTATTTTGGGATTGAATTTGACCCCTTGTGCTGATGTAACGTATTTCCCTTTGGATTCTCGCCGGTGTCCACTCCCCTGGCCACACTCGGGTTCCTCAGAGTGAGATGCATATTTAAGCTAAAAGTAAGAAACTTGTTTCTGACTCTGTGCAGCACATGACTCGGCAAATTCCAGATTTTCTGAAGCATGCGGCGCTAAGAGCTCAATCAGACGAGAGGTGTTTGAAGTCAAAACCCACTGTGACTCTTTCTCCCAAATAAAAGATGGAGGTTTTCCGGAGTTGCTTTCGGAGCGCTCCGGGGCAGACCGATTACAAAGAGCTGCAGATATTGAGTTTTTGAGCTTGGGTTACTCAAGCAAATAGCACACAACTTCATCTGAAACTTGGCAAAGAAGATGGAGATGAAAGAAAAGGTAGTTTTTTGAAGTTACCCAAAGGTATTTTCTTTTTGTGATTGGTCCAATCACACGGTGCAGTCCAATCCTGGAAGGTGCCATGTTTAAGAAACTTAATCAAAAGTTCAATCAAAAAGTGGAATCAGGGTTAATAATCAATAAAGGCAGCTGTTCTGGATTGATCTGATGGAACTAATGTTCAAACGTCAAACTACAGTCATAATCAGCTGCATTAAATATTCAGTAAATTACATTTGTCAAGACGCTAGGGATAGAAGCTAAAAAAAAAGGCTAAAAGTTTTTATGCTAGGTCCACACTCCCTCTGTGATGCAGGAAAGTTAGCATTTCTCCATTTGTCTCATTTAAAGGAGTAGTCACTTGTTTTCTCCACAGATTATTTGTCGTAATCATCTGTAACACTGACCCCTAGTGGCCTGGATGAGTCTATACTAAACCTGTGTTAAACATGGATGCCCCCAGGTTATGATTTATAGATTAATTTAATTATAAGGACTATATTTATGTTTAAATCTCTATTGTATATCCATGTTTTGTATGCTAGCTATATCATCACCTCTATATATATTTTATCATATTTTTAATGCTAATTTTGAACCTATATGTTGGTGTCTTGATTGATTTCTTTTTCATGGAAGTGTTAAAAATAAACTTTGATATTATTAACATAACATATGGACAATCATTAACGTTAAAAACTGTTGATGTTCTACTTGTTGTTGGTGACAATGACATACTGCCCCCTACAGTCCACACAAGTTAAAATCCTTTTAGCTGGACATGCAGTAAATAAATCTCCAGTCCACTGCATCACCGGCAGCATGTTGGTGGTTGCTAATGAGCTCTCAGTTGGTCGCCCACCTCAGTGGACAGTCACTGCCTGGTCATTTAGCCCACATCCTTTCCTGGACAGCAGAGGGTTTGTGGGAGCTAACAGTGACAGCTGGACGCTCCCAGGTGCCACCACCCCTCACAAGGTCACTAAGGTTTAACCAATGAGCGCGCTCAGCAATGCCAAGTGAACCCCATCAGCAGCCCACATTTAAACGGTGTGTCCAGAACAGGACTGGAGTAGCCGCTAACCCCTTGCCCTGGTGGACTGTATCACTGAGATGGACAGAAGGGCCCCTGTGGCCATTGGTGCAGTCACAGTGGTCTCTGCCAGCACTAACAAGGGCTAGTTTCACCATAGAGGGGGTCCCGGACCCTCGGCTCTAATTAGGGGAGGGAAACTGTTGGCCACATATTGTGCAGTGTGCCATCATTTCCCCACAGTGGAGAGGAGGCAGGAGTGGAGGAATAACATCATCTTAAACGTAGTCACAGTGTCTGATTCTCCTCACTGGTAGAGCGTGTTCATTGTGTAGACGTTTTCTAAAAGTTCCTTGTCCGGAGTATGTTCACATTACCATGTTTCCCACCAACCCACACACTGAGAAACAAACCCCCCCAGTCAGTTTTCTGTGTGCTTCCTAAGTCAGAAAACATGAGATAAAACGAGTTGTACTGATTCTGCTCCACTTCTGACACCTCTGACTATAGAATGGCCCCGCCCCCTCGTCTGAGTTTGTCCAATCACGGCGCTGGACCCGTGTTTACGTGAGAGCGCAATGACGTGGTTAAACGCAGCAAAACAGACACAACGAGCGTGGAGAAATAAGAGCACTGAGTAAAAACGGAGAAGAAAGAGAACAGAGTGAAAACGGCTGAAAAACAGTGCTTCTGCTCCTCGCTCCTCACTGCTGTGCGCTCGGGGTCGGGGTGAACAGAGAGCGGCTCATTATCATTTAAAGGAACAGGTGCTGAAAGCGGGCGTTCTGAACAGGGCTGTTTACACAGGGGGAGAACACTGCTGTGGGGTATTGACTAAAGCAGGTCACAGGCATTTCATTAAAAACCAGAACTGTGTTCCACTGCGGAGACGAGATGAGGGGGGGGGGTAATGTTTTTAATCTATTTTTATTTGATTTCCACAGAGAATCCAGGATGTAGTTGGGATGTATTTCCTTCTGCGCCTGAGAGGAGATGCTGGGGTTTAGTCCTGGACTTGTTACAAGTGCACACCACATTTGACAAATTTGAGTTTTTTAATTTCACTACGTTTGCCATTTTAACTGAACGAGATTAAGTTGGTCCACTTTGCAGAGACTTTAATTCCCTTGAGTTTCACAACGTCACTTTCTTCAGCCACTGATGAGGATTCACTGAGTCCTGAGTTCCTCAATGCTACGCCTCATTAGAGCCACTTAGTGGAAATGAGTGTCTCTCTTTCTCTCTCTCGTCACTAAAGCCCCATCCACGTGTATCTGGACTTTTTCTTTGCTGTTTTGGCCTCCTGTACACATTGTAAAACCCTGAAAACAGAGGACTCTGCACCAGACCTTTACTCTGAAAATAAATATGTTTCCAAATGAGATTTCACAGAATCTAAAAGAACCACGGCTTCTTCGCTGCTCTAGAAGAGATCTGAACATGTTCTGGAAGCTTTGCTGGTTCTAAACCCCAAGGAACCCTTCACAAAGTCTTAACCCCACGTTCCTAAATCTCAGATGACATCTCTCACGCAGCTGGTCTTTCACTATTCCGCTCTGTGAAGATGTGAAATTGATGAAGATACCAGGACTTCAGACGTCTCCTTTTAACTAATCTTAGAAGATCAGTGGAGCTGATAAAACACTGTCAGTGTTAGAAGTAATTTATCACAACGGTGACTCCCCTTTCATGAGAGGGCCACATCTCAGAGCTCAGAGTGGGCTTTAATTTTACAGCTCGGGGCAACATGAATGCATTCAGACGATGTGAAATATACAGCTGCCTCTCGTTTAAATAAGTTATCAAGGCAGGTTCGGCTGTGCTAAAGGCCTGAGGTTGTAAAAATCTCTCTCAATTCAGAATGAACTTTTTCCTCTCTGAGGACAATAATTCTCCTGCATTTTTTTAAGGGGGAAAAGAAAGATTATGAGCTGCTAGCATTAACCCTCACTACAACAGGACAATGCTGTCTGAGGCTATAGGGTGAATTCTGGCCTCTGGACCAAACGTGAGTTTTAGGAAACTCTGATTATTTTTGGGCGATTCTTTTGTTTAATAAAAGGAATGATAAACAAAGTCCATATGTTCATTATTATTGTTTTTTTTATGAAAACTGTAGAGTATAGGGTTAAAGTTAGGGTTTAAATTCAAATCCACAACCTCAGAGTGGCCATCCAAAGCAGAAATGTATGTCCTGAAGCAAAGTCTTATTTTCTTTTCCTATTCCACCTTAAACACAGCCTAAAGTGACACTCAGACACCTTTACTCAAACGTTCCTTTCCGTCTTAAACTGCTGCAAGACAGTGTGTTCTGACATTTTCAGTTAAATATTAATTTCCATGATAAATGCTGCCAAAATTTACATTATGGTAATTTGACTTCAGGTTTCCATCTGATCTTAAATGGTTCCAAAACCATTTTTATTCAATTTCAAATCCACCTTAAATCCACCTTAAACCACCACACTCCTCACAGACATTCACCCGGAGGAAACCCACGCAGACACAGGGAGAACACACCACACTCCTCACAGACAGTCACCCGGAGGAAACCCACGCAGACACAGGGAGAACACACCATACTCCTCACAGACAGTCACCCGGAGGAAACCCACACAGACACAGGGAGAACACACCACACTCCTCACAGACAGTCACCCAGAGGAAACCCATGCAGACACAGAGAGAACACACCACACTCCTCACAGACATTCACCCGGAGGAAACCCACGCAGAAACAGGGAGAACACACCACACTCCTCACAGACAGTCACCCGGAGGAAACCCACGCAGACACAGGGAGAACACACCATACTCCTCACAGACAGTCACCCGGAGGAAACCCACACAGACACAGGGAGAACACACCACACTCCTCACAGACAGTCACCCAGAGGAAACCCATGCAGACACAGAGAGAACACACCACACTCCTCACAGACAGTCACCCAGAGGAAACCCATGCAGACACAGGGAGAACACACCACACTCCTCACAGACAGTCTGTCTGTGAAAAAGATGGCGCCGAGGATGGCAGCCACGGTGACGAGCTCCTCCGTGTTATGTTTGTTTTTATTAATTAATGTTGTCTATTGTACCTCAAACTTGGTCAGCTGGAACAGAGAACAGTTATTAACCGCCAGAGACAACATTTCTCCTGATTTTATGCCGGAATTTATTCCAAAACCTTGGAAAAAACCGGAGTGTGTGGAAATCTTTACAACGGCCGCGCTGACGCTGCTCGGCCTCGCAAGGAGACGCTGGAGTCGCAGACGAAGGGGCAGACGCGCGGGCGCGCTCGTGCGTCTCAGGCGGCGCGGGCCTCGCACACCTCTACCATCATTATTCCTCTCCAACCTCCGATCTCTCAGCAACAAAACTGAGGAACTACTCCTGCTCCACCGGACCAACAAGGACATCTCCTCTGCTTCTGCCCTCTGCTTCACGGAGACCTGGCTGAACGAGCTGATCCCGGACAGTGCGCTGGACGTACCGGGCTTCCAGCTATTGAGAGCGGACAGAGACGTGGAACGTAGCGGGAAAAGTAGGGGAGGAGGAATCTGCTTCTACATCAACGAGCGCTGGTGTAGAGACACTACAGTATTGTTAACATCATGCTCTCCTCATCTGGAGTCTCTCTTCATTAACTGTCGGCCGTTTTACTCTCCCAGAGAATTCAGTTCCTTCATTCTGGCCGGCGTGTACATTAGGCCGAGCGCGTGCACCAGCGAAGCGCAGAGACAACTGGCCGAACAGATAATGGAACTAGAGAGAGATCATCCAGACTCGCTGCTGATCATTCTGGGGGACTTTAACAGCGCTAACCTCACGAAGGAGATGCCCAAATACAGGCAACATATCGCGTGCGCTACACGTGAAGGCAACACACTAGACAAATGCTACACAAGCATCAAGAATGCCTATTGCGCTGTTGCGCGCCGCTCTCGGGCTCTCTGATCACAGCCTCGTTCACCTCATTCCCACGTACCGGCAGATCTTAAAACCAACAAGCCGGCCATTACAACAGTGAAGAGGTGGACCAGTGGAGATATAGAGAAGCTGCAGGGCTGCTTCGAATCCACAAACTGGGCTGTGTTTGAGGAGGCGACAGACGGACTGGACGAATACACAGACGCTGTGACGTCATATATAAGCTTCTGTGAAGACAGCTGTATTTCAACTAGAACATGTGTTAAACACAGTAACAGCAAACCCTGGTTTTCTACAGAACTGAAACAGCTTAGGCGAGAGAAGGAGGCCGCATTCAGGAGTGGAGACAGAGCTGTCTACAAAAAAACCAAGTACAGATTGGAGAAAGGGGTTAAAGCAGCGAAAAGAAAGTTCTCAGAGCAGCTGGATAACCACATCACAGCTAACGACCCATCGTCAGCCTGGAACAGTCTTCAGCTTCTAACTGGCTACAAGGTGAGAAATACCCCCCTCCACCTGAACGACCGTCAGCTCACCAACGACCTGAATGAGTTCTTCTGCAGATTTCAAACAATAGACAATCAGCAGACTCTCTCACCCCATCATCAACCCCCCTCCTCCCCCACACTGGCTCTCACACCTCCACCCCCAGCTTGTCTCACCATCAGCCTGCAGGACGTCCACAGACTCTTCAGCAGACAGAAGGTGAAGAAAGCCCCGGGACCTGATTCAGTTTCTCCATCCATCCTAAAACACTGCTGTGACCAACTAGCACCAGTCTTCACCAGCATCTTCAACAGATCACTGGAGCTCCGTTGTGTTCCAGCCTGCTTCAAGACCTCCACCATCATTCCAGTCCCCAAGAAATCTACCATCACTGGATTTAATGATTACAGACCTGTCGCCCTGACATCTGTGGTCATGAAGGTCTTTGAACGCCTGGTCTTAGCCAACCTAAAGACCATTACAGATCCCCTGCTGGACCCCCTGCAGTTTGCATACAGAGCAAACAGATCTGTTGATGATGTGGTCAACCTAACTCTCCACTTCATCCTTCAGCATCTGGACAGCCCTGGAACCTACGCTCGGGTTCTGTTTGTTGACTTTAGCTCGGCTTTCAACACCGTTCCTCACAGACAGAAGACAGTATATGCGGCTTGGGAAACACACCTCAGACCTTCGAACACTCAGTACTGGAGTTCCACAAGGGTGTGTTCTTTCACCCCTTCTCTTCAGCCTTTACACCAACGACTGTGTCTCCAAGGAACCAGCTGTAAAGCTCCTGAAGTTTGCAGATGATTCCACTCTGGTGGGCCTCATAGCCAATAGTGATGAGTCTGCTTACAGAAAGGAGGTTGGTCAGCTGGTGTCCTGGTGCAGTGACAACCACTTGCTGCTGAACACAGACAAGACTGTAGAGATGGTGGTGGATTTCCGACGCAACCCACCCCCTGTATCCCCCCTCTACATCAATGGCACCGCAGTTTCCACTGTAGAGTCACTCAAGTTCCTGGGCACCACCATATCCAGGGACCTGAAGTGGGAGATGAACACCGTCTCCATCACCAAGAAAGCTCAGCAGAGAATGTTCTTCTTGAGACAGCTCAAGAAATTTGACCTGCCACAGACCCTGATGATCCAGTTCTACACAGCGATCATCGAGTCCATCATCACCTCATCCATAACCACCTGGTTTGGTTCCTCTACCTCACAAGAAAGAGCCAGGCTCCAGCGCATCATCAGATCAGCAGAGAAGATCATTGGATGTAACCTGCCAACGCTTCAGGAGATCCACACCAGCAGGGTGAGGAAACGCGCTCGCAAAATTATGCTTGACCCCTCACATCCTGGACATCACCTCTTCCAGACTCTCCCTTCTGGTAGAAGACTAAGGATCATCAAAACCAGCACAACACGACATGCTAACAGCTTCTTTCCCAGAGCTGTAGCTCTCCTCAACCACAGTGATCACCTCTGAGTCTCCAAACCACTGAACTAAACCGACTGGACATAACTGCACTGAACAGGACACTTTACTCTCTTGCACTATGCTATTTTGCACAGCCGTACAGAAGTTCTATTTCTGTAACTTCTACAACAATATATAATATAACCTACTTTAGGAATATCTGGAAACATTTATACTCATACCCATATCTGTACAGTATAGATTTATATTTTATGTTGTCTAATTTATGTCTTAACGCTCTTTTTTTTCTAGTACTTAACTGTATTTTTTTGTCTATTTATTGTTTATTGCACCTCTTTTAGAGTTATTTTTGTTAACACTCTGTGTACGTGTTACATGTCATACATGTGTTGCTGTCACCAAGACAAATTCCTAGTATGTTTAACATACCTGGCGAAATAAAGAGATTCTGATTCTGATTCTGAGACAGTCACTCGAACACACAACCTCCAGGTCCCTGGAGCTGTGTGACTGCGACACCTACCTGCTGCACCACCGTGCCGCCCCACGTATAATATATAAATTATATATTGAATGAATTGAGTGAATTACACTCCACTTTAAACAGTGACGATTGTGGAGAATGCGACCAACTTCAGAGACTGAAATTTACAGGTGTGGAAGACCACCACCTGAACTGTGCTGTCTGAGGGTCCGGGACTCATCTCCGACAAGAGCTGATGATCTGGGACAGAACCAGCTTTTTATCCACTGACACTTCCATCCTCCACAACAGACGACTCCATTCCCGTCCTGGTATTATCCACCTCGGCTTTCCAGTGGAGCCCCACTTGATTGATCTTCTCTGCCCGGGGACTTTATTTAACAGGAGGTTAGGGGGGTTTGTGCTCTGCCTCTGAAGCGTGTAATGAGAGCTGGAAATTTCAATGGACTGATCCTCTGGAGGTTCCTCGTCCCCGTTCCTCGCCTCTGTTCCTCTGACCTGCTTTTTGTTCACCTTCAAAAAGAGAGAGGCCAAACATTTACAGCTACTTCACTTCCTTTAGAAGCTCGTCCCTGTTCCAGCCTGTGAAGGGGGCTTCGCCTGTGATGTGTGTGTCCTGTAGATGCTAATATAGACAAATGTAACTTTAGGAGTCTTGCTCATGGACTTTTATTACCTGAGAAGGGAATCCAACCCACTCTATTCCACCAATAAGGTGTCAGGTACTGATGCTGCATAATTTGTCTTGGGCACAATTCTGAGCAGCTTTATACCCCACGTGCCCACGCTTGGCATTGAGCCTAGTGACTTCATGTGCAGCTGCTCCAGAGCTTCAAGCTTCATCTGTGCCATCTGAAGTCCATGTGGTGTGATGTTGTATCATCCCTAATCCCCCACACTCCCAGAAAGTGGGATAAAGACCTGCTCATTTGTATTTTTTTGATTCAGTGAACGGTATTTTCCCAGCATGCCTTGTTCTGAAGAAGCACCGGCCGTTATTCTGTGGAGTGGAGGATTGTGCACATTCCCAGGAAAGTTCCCTGATTATGTAAATGTGTCTTTGAATGCCATGGTGCTGCATGAAAGGCTTTAGATGAAGTGCTGCTGTTATCCCTCATCTGCTGCAACCAAACGCCTGAAGCTGCCCCTGCTTTTGCTGCCGTTGCTCCAGTTCCTCCCTCTGTGGAGCCAGAGAGGATCTTTCACACTGCTGCTACCTTTCACGGTTGGCCGAGAACAGAGGTGTCCACACTATGGCCCAGGGGCCATTCGTGGCCTATTACTATTTCTGAAAAGACCCGTGAAGTATTTTAAAAATAAAATGAAAAGTGTCCACTATTAAGGGCTGTTTTCCAACACCAAGTAAAAAGTCGCCTCGTACGAACCACTCTGTGATGCTGCAGTAAATGACAGGATATTCCGATCATTGATTCCAAAGTGACGGGAAGATGGCGTCCAGCAGGAACACGAGAACGTAAGAACAGACACCTGGACATAAAAACCCCGTCTACAGTAAAACGTTCCAAGAAAAACTCGGTCTAGAAAGAGCACAAAGACATTGTTTGTGTCTGCTGTCATTTGCCAGTGTTTTTTGTTTTGTCGAAACTCTGTCTATTCACTGTTCCAAAGCAGCTGGAGCGCTGTGAGAGTCTCATAATTAACTTCACTGCCAACAACGAACACATTCCCTATTTACTCAGGATAAAGTCTGGATGATGGACCCCCCTTTAGGAAGAAACCCCACCTCATGCTCCACTGATGGATACAGCACATTAAACAATAAGTGAAGTGGTGAGAAACCTTTAAAACCTAATACTGACACCAAGGACGTAGATTTGCTCTGGGTCTTTTACATTGGTGGGGACCTATGAATCTACGCCCCCCACCTGTTTTTTGTTAAAACTAAACTGTAAGAGAACTGACAATTGGCAGTTTGTTGTGTAGTTAATTTATGAACTATGTTGTTCAGCTACAGACGATTTTAGCCTGCTGTTATTATCATGGACTCATTTCATTAACGAATTTTGTGATTCACACGTTTCTTTGAAAACTAGCAACATATATCCACCTTCATCTTTTTTGTTGCCATCCTCACTCGCTTGCTTATGACCCCCATGTGTCACCAACGACATACAGTACTCACTTATGACCTCAAAGTTTTTACCATTTCATTGGATATTGGTGGGGACATGTCACCTCCGTCCATGCTATTTCTACACCCTTAATTGACACCAAGAAATAATCAACTGTTACGGGTTGTATGTCTGTGTCTCTTCTTTTTCTTTTCTTGTTGTCTTGCTATCCCTCCCTGTCTTTAGGTGGAGCTGTGGAGATATCCAGTATTAATGGGTACTGAGGTGTTTCCTGTGTCTGCCTATAAAAGAAGCAGGAAGCTGAAGCTGGGCATGCCCCTTTTTCCAATCGTGAATTGCCATGTGGTGTGAAACATGGTGATTGCTCTGTCTCTGTGTGAGAACTGTGTATATCTGGGAACTGTGTTTTTTCTTGTGTGTGTTAGTTGTGTTCTGTTTATTATTTTCGTGGTCACATGTGCCGGAAGGGGGTAAGCGCCGTTTGAGTTTGTCTATTTTCTCCTGGTTTATTGATAGATAGGGAGTCAGGTATATTCATTGTCATTTGTTTATTTATTTGTTTGAATAGCAAGGTAGTGTTGGGGTTGGAGTCAGTGTTGGGTTATGTTTGTTATTTTGGCCGTGGCTTACCCCTGGAGATATAGCTTTAAGTTTTGTGTGTTGTTGTTATAAGATTTGATTGTTTGATTTTGGTTAATATCCATATTTTCTTTGTAAATACACTTTTTCATTCATTCTAAACTGTGAGTTTCTCTTTTTTCTCTCTCCTTAATTTTTTTTTTTTTTAGGGAAATTTCATTTACCAATCACCTCCTAGACCGAGATGTAACACCAACCATGACATTGAACTGACCTTGTTTCTGCACTCACTGTCCATTCCCTCAGCCCCACTGATCACACAGGTGGACTTTGTAGCTCTAGATTCACAAACGGTAGTCTCTGTTGTCCTAAACATTTCCCTAGCTGTTAAATCCTTACACTGGACACCAGTCTGTTACAAAATGGACTGATACTGGTCTGTGATTGTCTTCATGGTGTTTATCAGATCTGGTACCGAGATATGAGCTGAGAGATCTTGGATCTTTAGGGAACAGTCAGTTTGGTGTGTTCTCCCCGTGTCCTTGTGGGTTTCCTAACACATGTTGGTAGGTGTTCACCCTTTTCTTGATTTGTTTTGTCAAAAGTTTAATAAAGAACACAGATGGCCTCACTCCAAAAAGTCTATTTTTCACCTTTTTTTTTTTTTTTTAAACCGTCTGATAAACAGAGACAGGTGTGGTCCTCATTGACACTAGGATGAATGTAAGATGGTGAAACAGTTTCGGATTCAAAAGTGGAGTCAGTCTGCAGCTGCTGCAGTGTCGCAAGAAAGGAAGGCGTCACATGCCTCGTCTGATGAATAGCAGCAATAAAAAAGGTTATTGCCCGAGCTGTTTCTACTTCCCCACCATCTTGTGTTATTTCTTTGTTTCCAAACTTTCAAATTACACATCGGGAGGCGACGCGGTCTTTAATTCCAAGGGTATCATGACCCTCCGCTATCCGAGCTTAATCACCGCACAGTGTACTATCAATATTTGATGCCTGTTTGGTTCAGGACTCAGCCTGGAACGAGCTGGCCTTCCTCCCTCTCTCTATAATTCTCTCAAACAGTCTTAGCCACAGGTGGAAAGGCCACTGTTTCCATTTTGTCTCTGCCTCTCGTCTCGGAGGCAGCCGGAATGGCCAGAGCGGCGAAGAGGAAGATTGATGGCACTTCATTTGCGGCCCCCGGGCTCACTGAGAAGGACCCGATGCCCGTGCATCTCCGAAGCCTGGGTTGACAGATGGGGCTCTGGCCGCTTTGACCTTGCCGGACGTTGGATATTGTTTCATGCCAAGTCCCCCCTCGTCTTTGTTCACATCTTCATACGCTCAGAACCCACACCTTGTCCAATCTGAAGAGCCCCGCAGGCAGGTGGCCCGGCACAATCTGACAGGGGGCAATTACAGCACCAGAGGCATTCTGGAGAGCTTGAGTCATGCTGGGCGGCCGAGATGTACTGTAACTAACAATAACATTGGAATAGTGGTTGCCTGCCTAGCACTCTCACTTCAGACTCTAGGACTCTAGGAAGAATGCTCAGATTTCTCCGATTGTGTGAAAGATAACCAGACGAGGGGGAAACAAAAGAATAAAGATGTTTCAAACCTTAACTTTTTAATTTTTTTTTTATTTTATTTTTTTTTTTTTTTTGCCAAATGCACTCCTCAAATCCTCAGATCTGCTCTGACATCTTGTGTAAATCGTCTGTTGCTGCAGCAAAGGAGAACAAACATTTGGAGAACCTTCATTTCAGAGGAATGATAGATAAACTGCAAAAGGACAAGAGGCAAATGGGTTTGAAGGCATTTGTGAATGTTCTTACCCTTTGTATGAGAATTTCTTCTGTGTATTTCAGAAGAACTGACTTATTTCTCCTTCCCTGGTCAACTGCCTCTTGTTCTCTGTGAAATATTTCAAGGACCATGTGGTTAGTGGGTTACAACAGCAGCTGCAATGCCTTTGCCTTCTGTAGAATAAATATAACCACAACAGCCCATACGTTCAGGTGACGCTTATGTAGTCCTCCTCAAAAAGTTCCTGAAGCTTGTGGCTGATTAAACCTGAGAATGTGACAACCACAGCTGTCTGCGCTGAGAAGGCAAGACCCTGTGCTCGAATGCTGTAGTGAGAAATAGACAAAAAAATATTAATAAATAAATAAGGGTGGGTGGGCGAGCAGCACCACGCCGTGAAGAAGGCAGAACTGTTCTGTTACTAAGCAACCTGGCAAATTGGACTCAGAGCATGCTAGGTAAGGGTCCGTCACAGAAAAAACCCACAACAGCCGCTCCTGCAGAGGTGTTGTTGATGCTGTTTCTAATGGTAAAGACCTGGTGTGTGTGTGTGTATACACTAGGCCTCGCTCTATAATACAGAGGCAAGAGGTGGAGTTAGGTGACAGTCAAGTGGAAATTGCTCAGCCTTAGGGGCATTTTTCATCCCTCAAGACATATGAAGAAACTCGTAATCGGGAGTCACGATGAGGACATGTCAGATTTCCTCCGCTTAAGAGAGATAGATGGTCCCCAAAGGCTGAGCAGGTTCCCCACATCCCAAACGGCCGAGGAAGTAGGCTCCAGTTAATATACGACGGAGGGCGCTGATAAAATTCCTCACATGTCCAACACCTGCCTCAGCCGAGTCTCATTAGTGAGACCTTCAAGTATCTAGGACTTCCTAACATGACGTTTTCTCAAGCTCCCCCGTGAGTAGACAGACATTAAGAGAGGTTATAAGAGGTATGAAGATGTTGATCACACCCTGAAGAGGTCATCCATCCGTCCAGTGGCAGAGCAACACCCTTCTCGAGCAAATGGGCTCCTTTCTGCTTCAGGAGAATGCTCCTTAATTATTTAGAGTCTGGCTGGAGAAAGAGCATCTGCGAAGCAACCAGGGAGCCACAAACCCGCCTTGAAAGCGTTGGATATCTGTCGAGGGGAAAGCCACAGCTTTGTGAAGTGTCAGGCTGAGATATGGCAGGAACCGCACCGGCCAAAAACAGCCCTCTGCCACAGCGGCAGAACCCTTTCAATTGATCGGGATTAGGAAGCGGACCAGAAAGTGCTTGTGTTAAATGAATCAGGACTGTGTTACATTATTTAACCAAGAAAGTGCCTTAGATGACACAAGGGTGGTCCTCTGTAGACAAACGCAGCGCATACACCATGTTTTTACCCTCTCTTTACAGTGACCTAATAACAAGGTAAAAGCTTCACAGCAACACAAACTCCCCTCCTGTTGGTGTTCATCCTATTTTAAGGTGGAGCAGTGTGGTTGAGTGAGAAGTGACCGTATCTTGTTGATGTCTGAAGTGTTTGCTGTTTGAATCTCCACAGAAACTCATGTGTAACTCGAGCGGTTTACTTCTGTATCACTTTCAGTCTGCGTTTACTTTCATGCGGATAGTGGAGCAGGAATACAGCAACATCCTCATCTCTTTTCATGCTTTTCAGCATTCCGAGTCTATGAAGAGAAACATTATTAATCCCCTTAAGGAAATTGTTTAATTTTAGAGAGAGAGAGAAAGAGAGAGAGATGCCTGAGCCAGTTCAGTCCAAGACAATTAGTTTTTTTCCC
Source organism: Hoplias malabaricus (assembly GCF_029633855.1). NCBI lineage: Eukaryota > Metazoa > Chordata > Actinopteri > Characiformes > Erythrinidae > Hoplias > Hoplias malabaricus. The sequence goes on along the minus strand of NC_089804.1, from coordinate 19,805,196 downwards.
ATTTATTTATCCAGGGCTACATACAAACACTGGACCTTTTTCCAGCACAAACACAGTGGAGAGCATCAAATGGTGAGGAAACCTTCTCTGAATTTTATAAAAGTGTATTGGATTAAAATCATGAACCTGACGCCCCTCGGTAAGTGTCTTCTCTACTCATCAGTGTGTTTACACTTCACAGGATATTCACTCAGAACGCTTCCTGTTTCTGTCTTTCCTACAGGCCTTGAACACATTCCATTATACAGTGATTTTACACTCGCACATTAAAAGGTCTTTATAAAAACCTACATGTACCAGCCCTGCTAAGTGGTTTGGCGCATAGGGCTCTTGGTCAAAGCCCCCGGAGCCGCTTTACAGTCGCCTGTGAGTGGATTTCACAGGGCAGCGGTGAGTGCGGTGTTAATGCACTGTTTGTGTTAGCTGTCCTCTAGCCCTTCATCAGTGGTCAGTTTCTCACCACAGATCTGCTCTGTTTGAAAAGCTTTTTAAGAGGTGGACAGTGCTCATGCCAGCAGTGACATTGTGACGTGAACATGTCCAGTGTCGGCAAAATAACACTTTCTCAGAGGTAGAAACAGAGGCAGCTGAAGGACATTGTGGGGCTAAAAGTCCTACAGTGGAAGCTCAGTCACAGCCTCGAGACCTACACCTTTAGTTGTCCTTAAAGGTGATGTTCATGATTTTAATAAAAAAAAAAACTTCTATAAAATTCTGAGAATGTTTTCTCACCATTTGTTGCTCTCCAGCTGTGTGTTGCACATTTACCCGAGTTGTAGATGCCTTAAGAACATTTTGCGACAAGCATCAAGACTCGTCTCTGTCCTGGACCCCGAAGATGTATTGAAATAGCAGTGTAGTGTGTTCTCCCTGTGTCTGCGTGGGTTTCCTCCGGGTGACTGTCTGTGAGGAGTGTGGTATGTTCTCCCTGTGTCTGCGTGGGTTTCCTCCGGGTGACTGTCTGTGAGGAGTGTGGTGTGTTCTCTCTGTGTCTGCGTGGGTTTCCTCCGGGTGATTGTCTGTGAGGAGTGTAGTGTGTTCTCCCTGTGTCAGCGTGGGTTTCCTCTGGGTGACTGTCTGTGAGGAGTGTGGTGTGTTCTCTCTGTGTCTGCGTGGGTTTCCTCCGGGTGACTGTCTGTGAGGAGTGTGGTGTGTTCTCTCTGTGTCTGCGTGTGTCCTCCGGGTGACTGTCTGTGAAGAGTGTGGTGTGTTCTCCCTGTGTCTGCGTGGGTTTCCTCCGGGTGACTGTCTGTGAGGAGTGTGGTGTGTTCTCTCTGTGTCTGCGTGTGTCCTCCGGGTGACTGTCTGTGAAGAGTGTGGTGTGTTCTCTCTGTGTCTGCGTGTGTCCTCCGGGTGCTCCGGTTTCCTCACACACTCCAAAAACACACGTTGGTAGGTGGATTGGAAACTCAAAAGTGTCCGTAGGTGTGAGTGAGTGTGTGTCGCCCTCTGAAAGACTGGCGCCCCCTCCAGGGTGTGTGCCTTGCGCCCAGTGATTCCGAGTTGGCTCCAGACCCACCGCGATCCTGCATTGGATAAGGGTTACAGACAATGAATGAATGAATGTTGGACTGTGAGAGACTCTCTAAAGTTCTCAGCTCTGACTCCTGTATCTCAAGGCTTCTTAGTTTGTTGGCATCTGGACTCCAACCCTGTCTCTAAGGTTGAGGGTGTATTCCCTGAGTAGACGCTGTAGCACATTTATAGCTCACTCTGGATAAGAACGTCTGCTAAGTGACGTAAGTGTGGGTCCATATCTGATGGACATCGCCGCCAAAGCATTATCTCTGGAATACATTGCTCCCTGGTTGATAATGATGTCTGTGTCTCTGAAGCCTAGTAGTTTGCTCCTCTGAACGCAGGTTTTTTAATAATAATTACCTCAGTTTATAGATGACGTTATGTACAGAACAAACACCGTGATATTTTGAAGCTCTCTGCCAAGGATCAATTTCTGTTCTTAGACTTCTGAAGCTGCTCAATGTTTAATCATGTTATTCTGGGGAAACAGGTTCAGAGATACCTCTCAGCGAGTCACACATCAATACGGCACGTCGCAGAAGAGCAGTGGGTTAAAAATTGCTGCCAGTAGCTGATCGATCCCAGCGAGTCCTCACTGTGTGATGCTTTCTAAAGGTCTCTCTCTGTGCTCTGAAGGAGGAGTAAACTCCCTCGCTCTCCTTTCCCGTTTATGAAAGACATTCCTGAATGTTATGAATTGCGAATGTACGTCGTCTTAAACCCACAAGCGGCTAAAAAGGGTTTTGACAATGGGACCTCGGCTGGGGGTTGACTAAATTAGATTGGAGCAGGTATTATCTGTTACAGAGATGTATGAGGGTCCACGGATATTGCCAAGAGGGTAAACAAGAGGACGACAAGCAAGCCGAGGGAAATAAATAATCCTCAGCGGCCGTTTATGAGGAATGACCCCGGGAGCTTAAATCTGGGGGCTTTATTTGACCACATGATGGCAGGAGATAAACCATTGCAGGAAAATCATGATTGACTGGGCCTTCACTGGTGAAGATCGTCAAAGATTGGAGCGAACGCTCAAGAAACAGTGCGCTTTAAAGGCAGATAATTCACTCATATCTCAGGGTTTGATCCAATTCCATTACCCGGGCTCCGCGGACGTTTGTCAAAGTATCGCAGGATGTGCAGCCTTTGTGGGGAAAGTCCGAGTAAAGCAAGGTTGCTCGTATCTTTTACCAGCTTCATGAACCCACCGTCTCCAACATGATCTCAGTGTCTCTGCACACACACTGGGTCTGGAGTCTACAAAGCCTGTGCTGTGTCCAAAATGGCTCCCTGTTCACTAGTACCTACTTTACTCACAATATAGTGCACTATTCAGGACGGTAGTGAACGAATTCAGACACGATCTCATAGGCTTTTACCACTGGGTAAAACACTGAAAGACACAGAGCAAGAGAGAGAGAGAGAGAGAGAGCGAGAGAGAGAGAATAAGGGGAATGAGAAAGGGAATGAGAGAGAGAGAGAGAGAGAAAGAAAGAGAGGGAAATGAGAAAGGGAAAGTGAGAGAGAGAGAGAGAAAGAAAGAGGGAAATGAGAAAGGGAATGAGAGAGAGAGAAAGAGGGAAATGAGAGAGAGAGAAAGAAAGAGAGAGAAATGAGAAAGGGAATGAGAGAGAGAGAGAGAGAGAGAGAGAGAGAAATGAGAAATGGAATGAGATAGTGAGAGAGAAAGAGAGACACCAAATTCCCATTCAAATCCCAGTTCACATCTGCTTCAAATGTTTCCTCTCAGATCTAGAACCCATTCTCCTGTACGGCAGTGAGGTGTGGGGGGCGCTCCACAGTCACACATTTCACCAATGGGACAAACACCCAACGGAAATGAGGCACACAGAGTTCTGTAAAAACATTCTGAAGTGCACAGGACGACAACAAACACCGGCAGCAGAGCGGAATTAGGCCAGTGCCCTCTGTTACTGAGAATGAAAAAACAATGATTAAATATCAGCTTCATGTAAAAACAGTGACCCCCTCCCAATCACTAAACAGCCAAGAGCTGAGCAAAGAGAAGAGCTCCATCACACAGTCATCCACATTATAACACACACACACACTAACCCCTGTCAGGACCAGTCTGAAACACCCCCAATCAGAGTCACCCACATTATAACACACACACACACACACACACACACACACTAACTCCATTAAGACCAGTCTGAAACACCCCTAGTCAGTCACCTACATTATAACACACACACACACACACACACACACTAACCCCTGTCAGGACCAGTCTGAAACACCCCCAATCAGAGTCACCCACATTATAACACACACACACACACACACACTAACTCCATTAAGACCAGTCTGAAACACCCCTAGTCAGTCACCTACATTATAACACACACACACACACACACACACACACACACACACACACACACACACACACACTAACTCCATTAAGACCAGTCTGAAACACCCCTAGTCAGTCACCCACATTATAACACAACTACATCACCCACAATTCCACAGTTTCTCTAAAGAATGCAAACTCAGTGATGAGAAAGAGAAAGGGAGTGAGACAGAAGGACAGACACTGGGAGAGAAAGGGAGATGAATAAAGAGACAGTGGGAGGAATGGAGAGAGAGAGGGAGAGAGAGAGTTTCCCCTGAAGCTTTGCACACAACTCAGTGAGTGTACATAAAGACTCTGAGGGATGAATCTCTGATGCTGTACGCTATGGAAGAACAGAGACCCAGGGCTTTAAAAACCATGAAGAGAAATTCATTAAGACTTTAATATCAGTGAAATAACTCCCAGCTATATATACATTTTAAACCTTATGTATATTTTATTACCATAATTACACACTCCATTTACATTTATGGCATTTGGGATAATGGTTTTACCCAGAACCGCGTACAATCCAGATGTTACTAAGGTAAACAAATGCAGTGTTAGAGGTCTTGCCCAAGGACACTAACTAGTGTGGTTACCCGGCCAGGGGCCTGAACCACTATGAAAGTGTATCCCAGATCCTTATCTGAGCTAGGGCCCGGGGGAGAGAGTTTTCCTGCAGTGGTGGTGTGTTTGACTGGATCAGACACAGCAGTGCTGCTGGACTTTTGAAAGCCCTGCCCTCAGAATGATGCTGCCCTCTCTCAGCCAGATTCTGGACCCTCTCAGAACCACCGCAGCCCCCTGCCATCTCGGCTGGAACCGCAGCAGAACCAAGCCCAGGTGATATCATCGTTTCCGCGGAGGGTCTGCGTTCTGCTGGTGAGACGAGGGGCATTAACTCTGCAGCCGCGGTGGAGCCGCGGGGCTTAATCAATCCGGACGCTGGCTTTCAGGTGCAGATTGTGACTTTGCATAATTCAACGCGCTCCTTGATTGCGCTTTAACCCGCGGCTGCCATTTTGCTTCATTGTTTTTTTCCCCCTCAGCTATTAGCGTCAACGCTGGAGACCCTCAAGCTTCATTAAGGGGGGGCCACAATCATAGCTTTTTTGATTGACGACTCCACGCTAATGTGCTACCTCTCACGCTGCTCGCTGCTATTAGCGAATAACACCTTGATGCATAATGCACTGAGAGAGAGAGAGAGATGTGACAGAGGAAGAGAGGAAATGAGAGTGGAATGGAGAGATGTAGGAATGGAGAGATGACCATGAAGAGAGAGAGAGGGGGGGAAGGAAGGTAGAGTGGAAAGAAAGACAGTGACAGGAAAAACAGACAGAGAGGAAAAGGAAAAGAAAGGCAGAGAGGGGAGAGACATGGTGAGAGAGGGTTAAAGAGAGGTATATTAAATAATGTAGCACTTTTACCACCTTAAACTGTTAGTGCATCAAGACATTTCTCCATGATTTGAATGAGATGGAGTGATATAAGATTCAGAATATTTTTTTAAAATGCTCTGAAATCAGAAAAGTGTGGACTTGCTTTTGAAAGTGTCCTGGGAATTTAATTTTGGCGGAGAAATAAGGAAGTGTAGACCAGATTCTAAAACTGATGCAGGTGAATGGTCATCTTCGCATCAGAGAAGCTGAAAATCTCTAGCAGGTGGCGCTCAGGGCAGAGGCTAATTATTTATATTAATTAGTTATTAGAAAAATTGAGAGATTCAGTGTGAGATCCTGTAAGCTGCAGTCAGTGGTTAGAATGAATGTTCTCCGCATTTAACCCAATCCCTGCAGTGAAACACATTTACAAACACACACTAGTGAACACTAGGGGGCACTGAGCACACACGTCTGGAGCGGTGGGCAGCTCTCCAGCTCAGCGTCAGTGCAGCAGCATTGAATGCCATCGAATAGTAGAGTGTGTGCCAAAAGGACGGAAGAAAATCAGCCCTGGCCTCGTCACTCATCTTTTATTGTGAATTTATGAAAACTCTTTTTGACGATGAACAAAGGCCTACAATTTTTTTTTTATTATTATTAACCTTAGTCTAGGGTGACTGTCTGTGAGGAGTGTGGTGTGTCCTCCCTGTGTCTGCGTGGGTTTCCTCCGGGTGACTGTCTGTGAGTAGTGTGGTGTGTTCTCCCTGTGTCTGCGTGTGTTTTCTCCGGGTGACTGTCTGTGAGGAGTGTGGTGTGTTCTCCCTGTGTCTGCGTGTGTTTCCTCCGGGTGACTGTCTGTGAGGAGTGTGGTGTGTTCTCCCTGTGTCTGTGGTGGTTTCCTCCAGGTGACTGTCTGTGAGGAGTGTGGTGTGTTCTCTCTGTGTCTGCATGGGTTTTCTCCGGGTGACTGTCTGTGAGGAGTGTGGTGTGTTCTCCCTCTGTCTGCGTGGGTTTTCTCCCACAATCCAAAAACACACGTTGGTACGTGTGAGTGTGTGTCACCCTGTGGAGGATTAGTGCCCTCCCCCCACCAGGGCATGTTCCTGCTTTGCACCCATTGATTCTGGGTAGACTCCAGACCCACCGTTGCCCTGAACTGGATAAAGGTTACAGACAGTAAATGAATTAACGTAAATTTGTCCAGCAGTGACGCTGAGGGGGTTAGTTCAGTTCAGAGTCAGGTTAAGCAGACTACGTAAACAGAGTGTCTAATCCAGACTCTGTAAATGTGGTTTGTTAGTGCACCACCAGAGCAAAACTGGCAGCAATAAGAGCAGCTCAGAGGCTCCTAAAGAGAAAGACAGAAGTGGTTTAGAGGGAGAAGTAGCCTCCTGTGAAAGTAACTCCTCCAGCTAATGAGTGAAATAAAGGCCTGGGTACAGATCTTTTTACACGGGCACAAACAGGAGAGGGTGGTATTTGTGTTCTGCTTCAAATCAACAGGAGCAGCCAGAGCACTTTTCTACTGAGAGCCCATTGTCCAGTGGTTCCTCAGCCTGCTGCAGAGCTACAGTGACTGGAGAAAAAGGAAAAAGCTTCCTGCCTTTAACAGCACCTTCTTAAAGGGCAGCACAGCGGAGGCTGGCACACATCGCCTTTCAGAAACCAACCAGCACCTCACAGTCAAGGAGAGTCACCTTTAAGAGGAGTAAACATTTTCTCCAGGAGATCAGCCCCGGTTGCAAAACCCTTTAGGCAAGAGCCGTGTTAAGGTTTCCGTCTGCCAAACATATACTGTGTGACCTCGGTTTATAGATCCACTGGAGGATGGCGAGAGCTTAGAATATACATTAATAAAGTACATCCTGATTCGAAGCACGGGGAGGACGCAGGGTTAATTCAAATTTTGAAGAAGCTTTTTCTTAAATTATAGATTTGACTGAGAATCCTCCTCTAGGTCAGGGTTTCTTATCGATTTCTTGAAGAAAGAGGTTTTAAAACCTGTATTGTGTGATGTATAATGACAATTCAGTATTCAGTCATTCTCTGCTGTTGTGTCACATGGTAACGGTGTGTTAAAAATTAAAACTCTCATTTATTCATTCATTCATTCATTCATTCATTATCTGTAACCGCTTATCTAGTTCAGGGACACGGTGGGTCCAGAGCCTACCTGGAATCATTGGGCGCAAGGCGGGAATGCACCCTGGAGGGGGCGCCAGTCCTTCACAGGGCAACACAGACACACACACACACACACTCACACCTACTTTGGACTTTGGAGTTGCCAATCTACCTACCAACGTGTGTTTTTGGACTGTGGGAGGAAACCAGAGCACCCTGAGGAAACCCACGCAGACACAGAGAGAACACACCACACTCCTCACAGACAGTCACCCGGAGGAAACCCTCGCAGACACAAAGAGAACACACCACACTCCTCACAGACAGTCACCCGGAGGAAACCCACACAGACACAGAGAGAACACACCACACTCCTCACCGACAATCACCCGGAGGAAACCCTCGCAGACACAAAGAGAACACACCACACTCCTCACAGACAGTCACCCGGAGGAAACCCACGCAGACACAGGAAGAACACACCACACTCCTCACAGACAGTCACCCGGAGGAAACCCTCGCAGACACAAAGAGAACACAACACACTCCTCACAGACAGTCACCCGGAGAAAACCCACGCAGACACAGGGAGAACACACCACACTCCTCACAGACAGTCACCCGGAGGAAACCCACGCAGACACAGAGAGAACACACCACACTCCTCACAGACAGTCACCCAGAGGAAACCCTCGCAGACACAAAGAGAACACACCACACTCCTCACAGACAGTCACCCGGAGGAAACCCACACAGACACAGAGAGAACACACCACACTCCTCACCGACAATCACCCGGAGGAAACCCTCGCAGACACAAAGAGAACACACCACACTCCTCACAGACAGTCACCCGGAGGAAACCCACACAGACACAGAGAGAACACACCACACTCCTCACCGACAATCACCCGGAGGAAACCCTCGCAGACACAAAGAGAACACACCACACTCCTCACAGACAGTCACCCGGAGGAAACCCACGCAGACACAGGAAGAACACACCACACTCCTCACAGACAGTCACCCGGAGGAAACCCTCGCAGACACAAAGAGAACACAACACACTCCTCACAGACAGTCACCCGGAGGAAACCCACGCAGACACAGGGAGAACACACCACACTCCTCACAGACAGTCACCCGGAGGAAACCCACGCAGACACAGAGAGAACACACCACACTCCTCACAGACAGTCACCCAGAGGAAACCCTCGCAGACACAAAGAGAACACACCACACTCCTCACAGACAGTCACCCGGAGGAAACCCACACAGACACAGAGAGAACACACCACACTCCTCACAGACAGTCACCCGGAGGAAACCCTCGCAAACACAAAGAGAACACACCACACTCCTCACAGACAGTCACCCGGAGGAAACCCACGCAGACACAGGGAGAACACACCACACTCCTCACAGACAGTCACCCGGAGGAAACCCACACAGACACAGAGAGAACACACCATACTCCTCACAGACAGTCACCCGGAGCGGGAATCGAACCCACAACTTCCAGGCAACTCTCATTTAATTAAACAAAAAAAAAAAAAATCACCTAAAAATGAAGCGGTGTGAAAAGTGAAGAGTTTATTGGGCGCTGTGTTGGTTCTGAACTCCATCAGGAAAAAGCTGCTGAAGCCTGTGATGGGTTTGTTATGTTCTTTGGGATAATACTGTGTCCAAAAGTCTGTTACAGATTTACAGATGGAGATCAGAGTCAGAGACCGGGAACAGACCGCATTAATGCTTCATATTTAGGTTATTGTTTGTTGAATAAAATTCAAATGGTCATTTTTAATACAACATGACAGGTGAATGTTTGAATACTGAATTGCATTTCTATGTTCCACAAAAACGCTTTAAAACTTCATCGGCTTCATGACTGGAACAACGGTAACGACAGTTCTGTCCTCCTTTGCTCTCGCCCTGAATCCTGAACACTGTATTTGGAGGTTAATGCGACCCAATATCTATCTTTGATAAGTTAAAAAAAAACCGGCAGCTCTCAAACGAGCCGATTTTATAATTCAGCCGCTGTAAATTTTTAAAAGCCAGACTGTTTCAAAGCCATTTCCAGTGACTTCTCATCGGGCACATCCTGCTCAGCCTGACCTACATTTATCAAAGCTGCTTCGAGCCTCTTTCTCTCTCCACATGGTTCTCGTGTTCCCAAACCCCTCGTCTCAGAACAGTGGTCTAACACCGAGTGACGCAAGCCGAGCCCACACCTTTAAGTACAGTCTCGGACTCCCATCAGCAGCCCCATCGGATTGTGGCCGCTTTATAAAAAGTGGCGTTTATTGATCCGTTCCTGCCAAACACGTCTCCACGGTGGGTTGAGTCATGGAGTGGGCGTCTTGCCAGTGGGCACCACTCGGGCCGAGGGAAAACCGTCTGTCTGCTTCTGACCTCTTTGGCTGTGAACCACCCGGCACTTCCTTCCCCTCACTGTGTTGTCGAGAGGGAAAAGACAGAGGAAACTAAAAAGGACAGCGCCTCTGGGCTTGGCAGAGATTGTTCATGTGTTTGTTTGTTTGTTTTCTAGGCTGCTCACCCACTCCTGTATTTCCCATGATCGCAGGGTCCCAGAGGCCTTCGTTCTACCTGTGAATAAGTCTGACACACACAATCCCAGGTCAGCTGTTTTGGTCTGTAAAGTAGGAACCAGCAGAGCAAGACGCATTGCAAACACTCCAGTCTCCAGAGAAGTGGAGTTTGTGATGCTGTAAAGGCTGCGTCTCCTGCCTCGGAGGCAAATCGATCCTATTCAAATACTGATATTACCCAAGCCCAGGGGTTCAAGGAGGTGGAGGAAATCGTTGTAAGGTTCACACAAGGCATAGTGTAAGAGCAGTAAAGCAGCAAGAAACCACAAAGGCAGCTGTGCAAGTCTGTTCTTGTAACACAGATTCCAAGGTCTTCAGACTGCCCCCCAGGCCATGGACAAACAGCACAGTGGTCAACAGAGTAATTGCACAATCGCTCAAAAGAATGGCACAGGCTTCAATTAAAGTAAGACGACCCCCCTGCACCCAATCGCCGTATTGGGTCACGTTGATGACCAGCAGCCGAGAGCTTTATGATTTGTTTGGGGGCTTTGTGTCGTAATGTAAATGCCTGCACTTTATAAGAGCAGCCCATTTCTCCAGCACCTGGAACGAAGGAGATCTCCTCCGTCTCTGGTCCTGGCTTTTCAGCTGCACGCTGACGTCTCATTGGAAACCTGTCGGCGTAATTTCCTCCCCCCCTTTTCCCCTCGTTCTTTTGGCAGACGTAATGAAAGTCGTCTGCGGGCCACAATCAGCGCACTGTCTCCTGCTCGGCGCTCTCACGGCTGGATGAGACAGAGAAGCACCTGGGGCCCACAGACACCACAAAACAAATGTTGCCCTGCCAAATTGGCCACCAGTGAGTGATCTATTCCTGCAAGACCCTCGGATCAGTACCTCCGCCGCTTGCCGTCTCGTCCCAGCTGGGATGCGGAACGATCTTCCTTCCTCGTCATCTCTGGTGGACGCCGATGCTGTAAATCTCACCTGCTGCGATGCTGCGCCAGCTGAACCATCAAGAGGCAGGATCCCAGTGCATTAGCATCAGGGCTTATGGGGATTTGTAGAGTTTTGCCTCGAGAATGTGACGACACTACACTTCGCCCCAGGACTTCCAGATGAAACCGAGGATTAAGTTCTTTCCTTCGACGAAAAGCAATCCGCAGGCCACACACCAAAATGTATAGCACTCGCCTCCACTAATTGTTGATTGCTATTCCATTAGGCTCACATTATCTTCCCGGTTATTTACATTTTGACTCAATAAGCTCATTTGGGGCACGTAGGCTGCACTGGGAGAAGGTCATGGTTAATTAGATTTCAGGACTTATCTCTTTCTGGCCTCCAAACAATTAGTGGAATAATAAGCCAATGAGTGCCGCTATCAGCATCTGTGACAATACAGTAATAAGCTGAGGTGCGGGGACTGCTCCACGTAGGTTCACAAGCTGTCCCTAAACTATCAGGACGGTAATAACTCGTAATCTGTGAATGCATGAACCTGCCTTTCCTTGCTGTAGTCCATGCTAATTGTCAGATTGAAACAAATCAACCACAGAAATCAGTTTCATATTAAACAGCACCGATGAAATAAGCCTTAAATGTAAAGTATTTATATCCCTCTTAAAACACAAAGGGGTTAAAGGAGGTCCTTACTGCAATGCAACAGAAATTCATTAAACAGGATAGAATATGAAAATATATCGGATCAGGAGCCCACCAACCCTCACACTGTGAAACAAGACCACGCAGTGAGTTTCCTGTGCGCTCAGAAAAACATTCTGCTCCGCTTCTGATGTCAAATGCAGAGACTTTAGAATGCCCCCGCCCCCTCGTCGGAGTCTGTCCAATCACAGCGCTGGACCCGTGTTTATGTGAGAGCGCAAAGACGAGGTTAAACTCAGCAAAACAGACACAACGAGCGCGGAGAAATAAGAGCACTGAGTAAAAACGGAGAAGAAAGAGAACAGAGCGAAAACGGCTAAAAACCAGAGCTTCTGCTCCTCGCTCCTCACTGCTGTGCGCTCGGGGTCGGGGTGAACAGAGAGCGGCTCATTATCATTTAAAGTCCCTTTTAAACGTAACATGAAGCTGGGGGTTTAAACACTGATATATGCTCATGTGCAGCTGCTCCAAAGCATCCTGTGTCGTTTCATTCTTGTCTGTGGAGATTACATAAGCAGTGTGCATACAAATGAATTGAACTGGACTGAGCTGATCAATGACATCTTTCCCTGTCTGCACCTGCAGCACCGCTCTGCTGGTGTTTGAGTGTTATAGCAAATGACTGAAAGCATTTCCTGGGTTTGGTCTTTCATCCTTTGATCTTGTTCATCTGCTCCTCCAGTTTTTTTTTTTTTGGAGAAACAAGAGGAAGCTTCTTGGCGAGTTGTGAAAGCAGACCAAACAGGCTGAGATGGATTTAGCTCCGCCGGTGGTCCACAGCAACATGTCCACACCAGACTGCACCGCTTGTTGCCATATTGGGGGATTAGCCCCCTTCTGGCCTTTAAAGACGAGCCAGAGAGTGAGGCCTTCACGGCTTTGGCAGAGGTTTCAGACCAGCTTCGTTTCTCATAGATCACATTGACTCTCTCTCTCTCTCTCTCTCTCTCTCTCTCTCTCTCTCTCTCTCTCTCTCTTCCACAAAGGCACCTTCCACTCTGTTTCTCGAGCGAGTGTTCGGTGTCGTTCTCTCATCTCTGAAGAGGTTTGCCGGAGTCAAGCTGGAGATGAAGTCACAGCGACTGAGGAAGCAGTGAGAGCGAGAGAAAACTGTGGAAATAGCTCCAGGAGTCGAGAGATTGTGAGTATGGGGAAAAAAGAGCTTCACCTCACTGTTCTGTCTCAAGGGTTTGAGGAGAGTTGGTGGAAATGAGGAGAGACTAGGCCTAGGAACAGAGAGAGAGAGAGAGAGAGAGATGGAGGGAAGGAGAGAGAGAGAGAAAGATGGAGGGAAAGAGAGAGAGAGAGAGAAAGATGGAGGGAAGGAGAGAGAGAGAGATGGAGGGAAATAGAGAAAGATGGAGGGAAAGAGAGAGAGATGGAGGGAAGGAGAGAGAGAAAGAGAGAGAGAGAGAGAGAGATGGAGGGAAGGGGAGAGAGAGAGAGATGGGGGGAAGGAGAGAGAGAGAGAGAGATGGAGGGAAGGAGAGAGAGAAAGACTTGTTAGACTTTTTAAACCCTTTTTATTTAATCATTAATTGGTTTGTAGCAGTTAGTAACTTCACATGTTGATAATGAAATATGATCAAAGACAATATCCTTCACAGTGAGAGAGCGAGAGAAAAAGAGGAGAAGGAATGGAGAAGCTCCCTTCAGTGTGAGTAAATAGATGCGATGAAAAGTCTCGGAGCCCATGCTGACGGACACAGACCGGGCGGCTGCTACGAAGCCATGAAAAAATCAATTTGGTGGAATTCCTGCTCGGAATAGAGAGAGACCTATTAGAGCAGTTAGACGGGGATTATGGGACGCTGGATGTGCAGCGCATCACTGAGGACAAAAAATGCTCGCTGTCCCTACTATCGATCGAACTCGGCACGAATGTCCAAGACAAATCGATTATGTCCAGCCGGGAAGGTGTGTATGATTAGGAGAAAGAGCTTCTGCTGTCCAAACAGGGGCAGCCTGGACACACACACACACCGTAACACTGTGTAAAAGACAAACACACCCCTCCTTTCTGTTTGATTTGGTCAGAATTGCTCCTTGTTTCTGAACACACTGTCCAGTTTATCAACTCCACTGACCACGCTGGTCAATTACAGTCCATCTCTCTCCCTATTCCCCATTGTTCTGGTACGAGTGGATCAGACACAGCAATAGTTGGTGGGGTATCTCCTGTGGACATCGGTGTCCTGGGCAGCGTCCTGTGTCACTGATGAAGGACTAGAGGACGAGCGACACACACTGTGCAGCGACAGAGGAGCTACTGTCTCTGACTTTACATCTACAAGGTGGACCAACGAGGGAGGAGTGTCTCACAGAGTGGACAGAGAGTGGACCCAGGGTTTAAAAACTCCAGCAGCACTGCTGTGTCTGATCCACTAGTGCAACCCATGCTTACACCAGGAGACGGTCCACATTGTAAGGTACAGATGCTGTTTAAAACCTGATAAATGCATTTAGGAAGCCTTATGAATACATGACTGATGCAGATGTTCTTTTAGGCAGGGTCTGAATCCAGATGTGTCCATCCTCTGGACTCTGATGGCACCGAGTCCTGTGGCTGAGGCTGAGAGTGGACGGTGGGGAGAGATTAACCTGACCACAGAGTAATGTTTTCATTCAGGGAAGTTCTCAGAGGAACAGGAAGAGATCTCTTTTCTGCTGCTAGAGCTTTAGAAGCCTAACACCTTCAGTGTCAGTCTGCTTTACCTGTGGAGAGACTGAGGCACACAGCCTCACTCCGGCCTGAGTCGTATGTATAATACATCACCATGCAGTCACACGGCGCCAAAGCCATTTGTCAAAGTTATTGCTTCCCGCTCACCGTGACTCAGGCCGTTAAACACATACGAGACACCAGCCCTCCACAGTAAAGGCTGTGTTAAAGTGTTAATCTGAAATTAGCATCAGCACTGCACTTCCAGACCCGCTGGACTGTGCAGAATTTAGAGACCACACTTTACTAGAAACAGACATTCAAAGCAGAGCTTAACATGCTCTAGTCCTTCATCAGTGACACAGGACGCTGTCGGCTGGATGTTTTTGGTCGGTGGACTGTTCTCAGTCCAGACACTAAGGGGTTTAAAAACTCCTGCGGCACTGCTGTGTCTGATCCACTCGCACCAGCACAACACACACTAACACACCACCACACCACGTCAGTGTCACTGCAGCGCTGAGAATGATCCACCACCACATCACACCTGCTCTGTGGTGGTCCTGAGCGCTGAGGAACAGGGGGAGAGGGGGGTAACAAAGTTTGCAGAGCCACAGCTGGACTACAGTTTGTAACCGTGTGGTCAATGAAGCTGAGTCTATTCTGTATTCTGAAAAGACCGTAAATACAGAACTCCTACAAAGTGTACGTGAGACTTCCTCCGCACTGAAAAATGGCTTAAACGCTTTCCGTCAATTTCACAACAAACCACAAAGTGGCACAAACGCAGAGCGAATTTGGCCGAGATCACAGAGCTCACCTCAGCCGTGATGTGATGTGGAGTGGCGAGGCAGAGGGTGGAACTCCGGAACAGTTCAGAAAACAACAAGACGAGTAAATCACGAGAAAATGAACTCTGGCCATAAAATCTATGACTTTAACGGTGGAAATGTTCACGGGTCGATTCTGAGAGAACACAACAGAGATCCGTTCTGACAGTGATGCAGTTTTCTTTGCACCGCACAAGAGCAAAAAAATACAAAACAAAAAAAATAATAATCCTGAAGCCTCAACAACTTAACAGGACATGACTGAGTTCAAGTTCAGTCTCAGCATCGGAATAATCATTCATTCATTTACCTTCTGTAAGCACTTCACCTCGATGAATCTCACAGTTGGTCCAGACCCCACTTAGGATCATTGGGCGCAAGCAGAAACACCGTTCACAGGATTCATAGATTGTGTATGAAATGGTTGACCTACCCACCTCATAAAATGTTATTTACATTTACGGACACTTCTGAGTTGCCAATCCACCTACCAACGTGAGTTTTTGGAGCGTGGGAGCAAACCGGAGCACCCGGAGGAAACCCACGCAGACAGTGAGAGAACACACCACACTCCTCACAGACAGTCACCCGGAGGAAACCCACGCGGTCACAGAGAGAACACACCACACTCCTTACAGACAGTCACCCGGAGAGGGAATCGAACCCACAACCTCCAGGTCCCTGGAGCTGTGTGACTGCGACACTACCTGCTGCGCCACCGTGCTGCCACATTTGTGGATGTTCACATGAATATCTGGCAACCCAGCATGCAAACAACAATCTCCAACTAAACCTAACCTTACCCATAAAACTCAATTTATTTGTAAACTCAACACTAAGCACCAAAGCCCTAACCTTAAACCTGACCCTCAGCATTTACTTAACTCTAAACCAAATGGAGAGTTGGAGTGAATTTAATGAAACAGCGCCACCAGTGGATGGGAGCTCACTGTGTGAACATAAAATAACTGAAAAAGATAGTAATGAAGCAAAAGATGAAAATGTTATGAACACCAGGAGTGCTTTTTGTTTCTTTTTTTAGTAAAATATGTTTGGATCTAGAGCCTGGGCTGGACCCCAGTCAAACACATGCACCGCGAACGTTCCAGTGTGCAGCTATTCTCCTCTTAAAAGCTAATGCCAGGGCCTGCGTTGTTAACTAAACATTACACAAGGTTTGGTATTCATGCTCCTGGGCTCCCCCTGCAGGTGAAGAGTGTAATTCACCTAACTCTGAAATCAAGGGGGAGGAGGAAGAGGGAGGAGGGAGGGAGGGAGGGGGTGTTTGTCTACTCTCCCTCAAACATTACATAGTGCAGTTTCTGTAGTGCTGCTTCTGGAGTAGCAACCACAGAGGTTCTATTCCCCTATTAGCGCTCAGTGGAGCGTCACAATTATTTTGAAGCTTTAATATTACAATAACAACACTACCTAGTGTTACTTTACTGTGTCGCACCGTGTCTATGCATCGGAAGGGTTTCCCTCTTTTTTTATACACACAGCACGTTCCGCAGGCTGTTTGTGAAGAGGAATAATGGAGTGACACAGTAAGTGTTTGTTAACGTTAGCGTGGCCTGGTCAGTTTCATTTCTTGGTGGAGAAACAAATGGCAGCTGTCAAACTCGGCTGCAATGAAATGTAGTTTTTCCAGCTTCTACACGGAGCGAAGTGGTCTCCAAAACAATATCCTTCCAGTGATATTTATCAGGGGAGTCGGATTGCGTTTCAGAGGATGAAGGAGGGATTGTTTCTGAAAGGCTGGTCCTAGTCCACTGCAGTAGAAGCGTTTATTTTTGTGAAGGGGGTGGAATTGATTGGTTTATAGCTTGGGTTGTTTGAGTAGGAATGGGACTTGGGACAAGTGTAAATGTGCTTCTGTGTCTAAGCGAATGGTGTCATTCATTGTGTGGACAATACGGGGCCATGAGGGCACCCTGGTGTAACTCGGGTCAAAATGTCATTGGACTCTCATCCCAGTGGCCATTATAAAAGCAATGGAGCAATCTTCTGAGAGTGATAGGCAATTCAAGAAGTCCCTCTTCTTTAGAAATACGTTATCATCCTCCTTTCCTAATCTGAAATCCTCTCCCTGCTGGAGGAGGAGGCCAGGAGTCCGGTCGTTTCCTGCCAGAGCGGCTCGGGTGAAGACACGTCTGATTGGAGATATTTAAGGAAAGATTAAAGACAAATTAAAGTCTGGACGAGTCTAATGCACAGTCTGATCCCTTAATGCAGCCATTCTCAGGCCCCTCCTGATTTCTGTGATATTCAAAAAAGCGGCGTGTCGGCGTTAAATCAAAGCAAACAAGTGCTTTTAAGGCCGTGTTTAAACAGACGGCATTAGGATGCCATGAGATTTGCTTGTTGACGGGATTTTATGGTCATGTCATCGTTTGATGTGCACAGCTGTGTCAATATATGGATGCGGTCCAAGTAAAAACATCATTGTTTTGTTGCTGTGAGGATATGAGGAGGCTTGGCATTTTCAGGGGCTGCAGTGCTCCAATGTTATGTGCTTTTCCTCTGCATCAATAATCATTTAGTATTAGACTACACTTATAAAGTTTATATCAAAGTTTATTAATTAGTTTGTAAACACATTAATAATCGTTAATAGTCATTTATAATAAAGATATAGGAAAGGGTAACAGTGACCTCTTCTTTGCCAAATAGTGAACCCACACCCATCTACAGTTAAGCCTCACATCTTGCAGAATACTGACCCCACGAGTCAACATTAACCCTGTCAGCTCCAGCACGTGTGTTAATGCGTTTAACCATTTAACCCCCGATAGAACGTCTGTCACTTTCTCAGGTCTGTACTTATTCTTAACCTTGACACTTTCAGTGAGTTCTGACACTTTAAATATTCGACAAAAAAGAGGTCACGGTTATTCCTTGATCATAATTAATGATTATTAATGAGATTTAAGGTGTGTACAACCTAAATAATAACCATGTAATAAACAGAGTTTTTACAAAGTTTTATAAGCGTTAATATATTATTTTAAAGCGGCATTGAAATATTCAACACTAAACTGTGTGGAGTTTAGACTATTTCCTATAAATTATTATTAAATTACTAGAAATCAAAGAAACTATGAACTATTTTGGTGATTAATACTGTAATCAAGTGTTTACAGATGGCCAACCAATAAACAATGACTTGCAGGAACACTAGATACGATTTGGTATTTTTACTCCTGGGCTCCCCCTACATTTGCAGAGTGTAGTTCACCTTACTTCACTTTGTCAGCACTGTCCTGAAATCGAGGGGGGGATGGGAGGAAGGACGAGGGAGGGTGGGGTTTCCTACACTCCTCCAAAAGTTAGTTTAGCTTCTGCAGTGGTGAGCCCAGTGTAGCTACAACAGAGGCTCTGTTCTCTGTATTACAGCTCAGTGGAGCAATGATTTTGAAGTTGTAAATATAAGATGATAGTATTCCTTTAACATGATAAAATATTAAAATATCTCTAAAATATTAAGAGTAAATGTATGCTAAATTTAAAAAAAAATGTAGGTAAAATGAGACTAAAATTAACACCCATTCGTCAAAATCTGAATTAAAATCAGCTGTTAAAGCTAACACTGGCGACAGAAGAGCTGTTCAGGAGAAACACAGCGGCCGTATAACGTACGTGACCCAGCGGAGCCGTAGTATAATTATTCTTTCACAACATAAGCTTAGACTTACATCTGACAAACCCTCAAATCACTCACACCAGGAGGACGTGTGTGACAGGTCCATAATTACGTCTGAGCGTTTTAAACAACAGTTCTTACACGAGCCGACGCCTGCAGGTCGCCATGAACCGACCCCTTTTCTGAAAATGATGGAGAGTACAGCTGTAAAGAGAAGCCGAAGGGTCAAAGACAGGTCAGCGTCTGTGAAACTCGTCAATGAATAGCAGCAGCGGCCACCGAGCGGCGCGTAATTACAGCCCACGCCTTAATCACAGAACGGAGGGATGCAAATGATCTCTGCCTTTGGCATGTTGTTTGGATAAAGCAGCTGGATCCTGGGCTGTGATTGGATGATTGATGGGGCTGCCCCAGAGCTGTAATCATTCCTTTCTTTGCAGGTATTGAGGATGCAGAGAAGCGCCTGGTTCGCTGCGAGGCTCTGGACCAAATCCTGTTGTAAATACCTTCCTTTCAGTTTAGCTCCATTTCCCAATCAAACGCCTGTGGGTGACGTTAACCGTCGCCAGAAATCCACGTCCCTGACCTGCCCCGAAACCCTCTCGCTGCCCTTTCAGCCCCGGCACATAAAGCAATATGTCACTGCAGGCCTTCTGCTGATTTCACCACAGGTAAAGAGTGTTGTGATGTGTTCATTCATTCATTCATTCATTCATTCAGTCAGGGTGGGTCCAGAGCCTACATGATGAATTTTGCTGCAAGGACAAAGCACCAGCCCATCACACACTCACCCATTCTCTCACACATACCCAGACACTCATGCACTCACCCTGTCACTCGCACCTGTAGACAGCTTCACTCACTCACTAACTAACACCTGTGGGCAGTTTCACACAGTCACTCCTCCTAACAAATGTGTGTTTGGACTGTTAGAGGAAAGCAGAGCACCTGGAGGAAACACCACACCCCTCACAGACAGTCACCCGGAGGAAACCCACGCAGACACAGAGAGAACACACCACACTCCTCACAGACAGTCACCCGGAGGAAACCCACGCAGACACAGGGAGAACACACCACACTCCTCAGAGACAGTCACCCGAAGAAAACCCATGCAGACACAGAGAGAACACACCACACTCCTCACAGACACTCACCCAGAGGAAACCCACGCAGACACAGAGAGAACACACCACACTCCTCACAGACAGTCACCCGAAGGAAACCCACGCAGACACAGAGAGAACACACCACACTCCTCACAGACAGTCACCCAGAGGAAACCCACACAGACACAGAGAGAACACACCACACTCCTCACAGACAGTCACCCGGAGGAAACACACGCAGACACAGAGAGAACACACCACACTCCTCACAGACACTCACCCAGAGGAAACCCAAGCAGACACAGAGAGAACACACCACACTCCTCACAGACAGTCACCCGAAGAAAACCCACACAGACACAGAGAGGACACACCACACTCCTCACAGACAGTCACCCGAAGAAAACCCACGCAGACACAGAGAGAACACACCACACTCCTCACAGACACTCACCCAGAGGAAACCCACGCAGACACAGAGAGGACACACCACACTCCTCACAGACAGTCACCCAGAGGAAACCCACACAGACACAGAGAGAACACACCACACTCCTCACAGACAGTCACCCGAAGAAAACCCACGCAGACACAGAGAGAACACACCACACTCCTCACAGACAGTCACCCGAAGAAAACCCACACAGACACAGAGAGAACACACCACACTCCTCACAGACACTCACCCAGAGGAAACCCACACAGACACAGGGAGAACACACCACACTCCTCACAGACAGTCACCCGGAGGAAATCCACACAGACACAGAGAGGACACACCACACTCCTCACAGACAGTCACCCAGAGGAAACCCACACAGACACAGAGAGGACACACCACACTCCTCACAGACAGTCACCCGGAGGAAATCCATGCGTGTCTCATCTGATGAGATTTCAGACCTGGCTTCTTTTTATAGCCACTGTAGGTCAGATTCACCACGCGCTGAGGGCATCATCATCATCGCGATGCCACTGAAGAATCTACCGAGGTGTCGCTGACTTCAGGAGACGAGTCGACCTCCCCCAGCCGAGGAGGAAACAGACAGACACCGCTCTGTGCCGGAGAGAGCCGACGGCAGACAAGATCTCCAGGTATTCCCCAGCGGCTTGGAAGTCTCATCCTCATCCAGGGAGGATTAGCGCCTCAGCAGACGGTGATAGCATCGCAGGGTTCTTCAGGGCCACATCTCCTCCTCCAGTCAGCTGAGCATTGATTGCACAGTCAGCAGAAAGGCAGCTCCAGGAGGGCGCCAAGTTTGATTGTCCCTAATCAAGTCCAATCATCTCCCCTCAGACGGGGGAGAGGAGTCCAGCTGAGCGAAACCTGACTAGCCTGATAAGCTTTATCTCATCCGTAAAGTCCGGTATTTCCACGAAAATCCATTTCTCAGAGTCGCCAGCAACAGTGATTGATCTCTATGGTTGGTAAGCTGGAATTTGCAGGTAAATGTCCCCCACCACACACACACACACACACACACACACCTTCAGCTCCTCTTTGAAGGTGCCTTCAACTTATTCCTTTAAACACAAATGAAATAAAATCAGGGGTGAATCTCCTGCATTGAGCCCAATGTTTCCAGGTAGGATCTGGACCCACCGCCACCTTTATCAGGATTGAATATTAATGAACGTGTGAATGTGAAATTTGAACCCCAATCTGGGAAGATTCTAGGAATTCTGGGATCGTTTGTGAAGGATTTTTTGTTTGTTTGTTTTAAGAACAAACTAATCTTTACTCATAGAGAGAATCAACTAAGACTCAGAATGTTTAATATGAGCATGACATCATCCACCGAACCACGACGTCGTTTCCGAAGCCTGACTCCAGCTCCACGAGTTTGTAGAAAAATGCAATAATGTAATTTAAGAAAATGTTATTTTACGGTTTTTAGAGTAAAATTACAGCAGTTGTTTACAGTGCTGATGGAGGACGGTTTAATAGCTCATTCCAGATGTTCAGCTGTGTGTTATCATCTCAACCCAGGTTTCCTATATCACTTCAATAAAACTGAAATAGACTTTTCGATAATAACCTTCCACAACCCGCAACAACGCGTCTTTCCAAAGTCGTTCCAAACATAAGGGTGAAGACACAAATCTAGACACCAGCCATCTCTTCGGAGGAGCGCGATTCCACACGGGGCTGATCTAATTCATCATGTAACGGCACATTAGCTTCCTCAATAAGCTTCAATGTTCCAATATCCACACTGTCAGCCGGCAGATGGCTTCGGCAGCAGAATATCCAATTATTGGCACAGAAGCGGTTAAAAGCAAGAGCCACTTAAAGCCAAGAAATACCGCTTTTGCCTGCAAGACAATAATTGTATTTCTTTTTCCCCCGTAAATAGCCAGGTACATAAAATCAATGCCAGAGGACCCAATAACAATCCATCTTTCCTCCTCGGGCCTGATCACTGGCCTTCCACCTCCCCCACGTCCACCGGGGCCTTTATTACTGCAGATTCGTGTTAGAAATCCACTCCAGCGTCGCGCTGACCACATCGATCTGGCATCTGTTTGTTGTATTAAAGTGATTCCTCCAGCAGAACACGCACAGAGGCAAATGTGACCCGCTGGCCGAGTCAATCCTGTACGGTTCTTATGCACATATCCACATGAGAAGACACAGTGGGCCCCACACACTCTGGCTTTCCATCAGTTTCGAAGGGAACCAAGACAATGTAAACAGCCCTGTTCAGAACGCCCGCTTTCAGCACCTGTTCCTTTAAATGATAATGAACCGCTCGCTGTTCACCCCAACCCCGAGCGCACAGCAGTGAGGAGCGAGGAGCAGAAGCTCCGGTTTTTAGCCGTTTTCACTCGGTTCTCTTTATTCTCCTCGTTTCTTAACCTCGTCTTTGCGCTCTCACATAAACACGGGTCCAGCGCTGTGATTGGACACAGATTGAGTCAGACTAGGGGGCGGGGCCATTCTAAAGTCTCTGCACTTGACGTCTTGTTTCACAGTTTGTGGGTTGGTGGGAAACAGATTCTCAGGGATATAGTTTATAATGTCTTTAAAATTGCACCAGTATTTAATCTGATATGATTGATCTTCTCTACTTTGGGGGAAAAAGCCTAGATACATCACTCTGATGTGAATTTCATCATAAAAAAATCAATGTAGTTGAGTCACTGCCTTTGGCATTATCACCCAGACGGTCCGACGCATTTGTACACCTCCAGTGCGTACGGGAAAGCATAACCTATTGGAATTCCTCGAGGACCTCAGAGCTCCTGGGTCTGGCTGACTGAGTCTGTACTTAAGAATTCAACATGTCATCCCGGTCTGAAAAAGTCTCTTTTCATATGTCGTTCCTCCGATGGAGCCATTGATCCATGGGGAGCAGCGAGAACAGCAGGTTCGCTCCGAGTGAGGCCGGCCGAGGTAAACGCCAGAGGACAACTGGCCGCACCATAAATAAATAAACACCTTCTGTTTTCTTAAAACTGCTCATTAATCTTTAAAAACGCCCTCGTCTCTCGGTGCCCAAAGTGTTGAACAGGCCTGAGGTTCTGCGGGGAACCATGGGCTGTTGTGAGTATGATTTTTTGAGAAAGAGAGAAAGAGATTGCAGCAATAAATTAAGGGAATCTTCAGCTCAGACAAAAGCCAAGACCATGTGCCGAACTGAAGAGCGGCGGTGACCAGGGTCAGGGACATTCAACTGCAATTCAGCAGCAAAAACTTACAAAAACGTTGTTCAGGAAGTTATATCTCAGCTTGTATCATCTCCGTAGAAGACCATGGAACAACATGAGACCCTGGAGCAGCTGCACATGAGCCAGGGCTATGGAGGGAGTAGGAAGAGAGTCCGATCCATGGTCTTCGGGATGAGTTGGAGTGGTGTCTGTGATCCCAAACTAATCCCCGAACACCAGCAACTGACCTCACTGATGATTATGTGGTTGAATGCCATGAAATTCTCACAGAAGCACTACAACACCTAATCATAAGCCTTCACACAGACAGGTGGCAGAGGAACAGAAGTCCTAAACAAAACAGAACTGGATCAGAACTGGACTGGAACAGAAGTGGACTTAAGTAAAACTACATGTGGGTTTTTTTTACTCGAGTAGAAGTATAAAGGTGTTTTCACAGCAATAGTTTGTTTGCTCTGGTTTGATTCAATTCACAGGATTGTTTACTTGGAGTGTTTTCACATAAATATAGTTTGTTTTCACACAATAATAAATCAAATTGCACCAAAATGAGTCACAACAAATCGTGTGAGAACGCTCTCTTCGCTTATTGGTCAGATCTCTATGGGGCGGGATCAAGAAAGTTCATCCAGGAAGAAGCCCCTGTGCTCTGTGCAATTTAACACAGAGCAATGGCAGCAGTTCACACTTGTTTATAGCACTGACAATTGTCTGGGCAATATACACCCCATAATGCAAAGCACACATGGCTACAGGAGGCGATATTAGCTGAGATGATAATTGGATCGGATCGAGGACGGATCACATTCTCACCACAAACTAATTACTCCAGAGTTTGTTTGGGACGGGACCGAGACCAACTCCTCGCAAGGGTCTCGTTGTTTTGGTCCGTATCCGAGGGCGATTACTGTGTTCACACTCGCACAAACAATTTGCTCCTAAGCTGTAAACAAACCACAGTCTGATTTAACGAGACTACAGGAGTGAAAACGCCCTAAAAATACATGATCCTAAATTTATAGTTAATGTAGTTCTTTAAAAATATCCATTAAAAAAAACCAATATATTTTAAACAGGTACTCTCATACACATCCACACACACACACACACACATTCACACACTCACACACTCACACACACACTCATCCTTAAATGCCATGAGTTCCTGCTTCTTTGGAGACGCAAAGGGTACCTCGTGTGGCCATGGTGTGTTGGTTGACGCAGGCAGATTTAACCAAAGCCCTGGATGCAGGTTTAGTCCGACACTGGCTTTAACCACTGCCTCGACTCTAAATTCTCTCTTTGTCCATGTTTATGTCGTATCTGTTTTTCTCTTTTTCTTTTCTGCATGCTCACTGCTGGGGGCAATAAGCCGTGAAAGTAACCAATCACATGATGTACACAGCACTCCTCCAGCACCTCCTCTGCTTCACATCCAATACGTGCTGGGTACTGGGTGAGTGAAGAAAACAACCTGATGGTAAAATACATAAATACACAGAAATAAATTCAATAAATAGAACTAAAGTAATGAGACAGTTTGTAAAAAGTAGTGAGTAAAAGGTTCAGAAGTAAAATACTCAAGTACAGACGTCTAAAAAGCAGTGTATATAATGTTACAGTGTCAACTGCTGCCAACATTAAGCCGAACAGTGTCTGGTGATGGGGAGGGGGAGGGCTGTTGGCTGAGGTCTTTTGTTTGCTTTGGAAATCTGTGTGTGTTTTGGGGAAGCACATGCGCCCTGCGTCTGAATAAATCGTGTTTGTTGTGAACAGGCCTGTGGCGGCTGCTGCCACCTGCTCGATGCCATGCAAACGCACCTGGTTAAACAGCACCTGGACCAGCCGCCTTGCTCCGTCCTGGACATAATTAAAGGAGCTTGCGGTTTCTGCCGAAACTCTTTGAACATCCTAAGGACAGCGGCTGCTGAGCTCACGAAGCACCTGTTCAGCTCCGTGTTCATCTGTTCCATTACTGAGCCAGCTGAGGTCCAGGGAAACGGGTCAGAACCAGCAGGAACCATTCGGAAACACCGCTGCTGACGCCAGCTCTCGTAACATTACAGTTATCATTTAACCACGTTACACATGCAGGCAACTTTAGCTGTAGAGAAGTTTTAGAGCGTGTTTTATGTGGTGTATAACTTTAATACAACATTCATTCTTTCTCCCGCGATTTTCTCTTTTATAGTAGTTGTGTGTCGTATTAAAAATGACAAATATCATTTAATTTAACAAATAATAAGCTAAAAATCAAGAGTTAATTGGCCACTGCGTTCTTCTGAGCTTTCCATCAGGAAAAAGCTACAGAAGCCTGTGATGGATTGGTTCTGTTCTTGGGGAGAATACTGTGTTCAAAAGTCCATGTGAGTTTATATTTAGACGATTTACAGATGAGGACTGCAACGTTAGCGATCTTGAACGGTTTGTTAATACATCATTTTTTGTGAAAGTTCAATAAAATCTCAAAAGAACAGGAGACAGATTGATTTTTTATTACAATTATAGGTTAAAATGATTTAAAACTTACTGAAACAACTACTACATGATATTTATATTAAAAATACATATTTTGAAATTTCTGCCTAATGCTTTACTGTCCAAAAAACTATCACAGAGGTGGTACCTTCACGGGAACATAGTGCCTTTAGTTAGGGAACGTATTTGTACCTTATTCTATTATAATTCATTCATTGTCTGTGACCCTTATCCAGTTCAGGGTCACAGTGAGTCCGGAGCCTACCCGGAATCACTGGGTACAAGGTGGGAACACACCCTGAAGGGGGCGCCAGTCCTTCACAGGGTGTCACACACTCACACTTACGGACATTTCTGAGTCTCCAATCCACCTACCAACATGGGAGGAAATCGGAGCACCACTGCTGTACCTTTAAAGCAGAGGCGATTGCTCTAAGACTGCAAGGGAAGCTCAGCTTCCCCTAAAATGTCAAAAAATAAGTGAGCAAATATATACTGTTGTGTGTACGTCATTGAATAAATATGCACTACAACGTGCTCAACTTTTGTTCAGAATCAGCTTCTTATCACTGGTAAAGACGCAGCTTTCCTCTCAATCATTCCCACAGCTTCACAGTGCTTTAAACAGTGAGAATGCTGAGCGTCCACAGGGTTCAATAGCGAAGCAGCAAAGTGCAGCGAAACGAGAACAGTCAGTGGATAATTGCTGGGCTTTGTCCCACCCATCAGACGCTCAGCGTCTCTGGGGGTCTATGGGGCAGTGGGCTGGCCTGGACGCTCAGCTTCTGCATGATGATTGGATGATCTGTCTGAGGCTGAATCCCTTTTTGATTGACAGCGAAATGAGCGAATCAGCGACCCTTTGGTGTAAAGATCCGAGGGAGCATTACATTTTCATTCTGTTCTGCGTTGAACCAGAGACTTTCTTTATCCTCTTAGCGGCATTTTCTTTGTTAAAAACGACTAGCGACAAATCGAGCTTCTATTTCTGGTGGGTTTTTTGTAGCTGCTTGTGTTTGGAGACTGACTTCTATCACTCTTTCTGACTTCTATCGCAGTTTCTAGCGGGTGCTGCTGAGCCCCTCCACCATCACAAAGCACTCACAGGCGGACACACTTCACATGGGCCAAGGCCGTTTAAGCAGCCTAACTCTGCTGGCCATTGAGAGGACACTATTCAAGTCCCTGGAAAAGACGCCTTGTTGGTACGACAGGGTCACAGATCATTATCTTTAAAAAGAAACAGAGGGTAGAATTTACGTATAAATAAACCGACACATTTTGTGATGTAGGCCGAAATTGAGCTTCCCCTCCTTGAAAGACCAGCATCCGCCACTGCTTTAAAGATAAAGGTTATATATTTGTCATAAACACTGACAAAGTAAGATACCTACCACTGAAAAGAGCTTGCGATGTTGTGATTCACTGTGTGTCTCTATCCGCTGGCTAAGTGCCTCCGAGCTGTCGTCACAGTTTGGAAACACAGATGAAGTAATGGATTTAATGTGGAATGCTCCTTTAACGCATAACGGAATAAAAACAACAAGGCCCTGCAAATGGTCTCTGTCCTCGTTGCTCATTCTGCGTGGCACCTCTCGGCTCGCTGATAGAATTGAGGAAACAGTGAGCCATAACCTATTGTTATTAAACTACCATGCAATAATCTTTATACCATTACACTGCGCTGCTTTCAGGGAAGAGTCAATATCTGTGCTGGGACGTGATGGCTGATACAGAAATGTGCAGTCGTTAGGGCTTGGGAGAATGAGATGGAGCCTAAAGCGTTCAGCTCTGCGTTTTCATTGCGGAGAAGAGCGAGTGATGAAGTGTTTTTCCAGATAAGAGTCATGTATTGTCAAAACTCAAAGCTCCAGAATTGCTCCCTTGACATAACTGAGAAAGCTTTGAGTTCCTCTTGGGGGGGTCTTCTCAGATTTTGCGTGGCTTTTTCATGTTCTGCTATTGATTAGATGTTGGGGGGGTTCGGTAGGAGATAATGGCGGCGTGACGAGTTGATCTCGGGGGAGAGCTTTGCAGTTATTACCAGTGAAGAGTCGTCAGGTTGTCATTTCTGTCTCATTGGCCTAACCCTGTGGAGTGTTACGCAGATGATAATCAGGGGGTATTACAGCTGTGGTCTTATGTAACTGGAAATCTCACTCTGATCTGAACGTGTTGCTGTTTTCAAAATCACATAACACTCATTACACACCAAAATATAATCAACCCTGTGTACTCACAATAAACCAGTCACCATGAGGCCATCCTAAGCCAGCTGTGTAAGAACGAGGCCTGAGATGCAGTTCTAAGTCTTAATCAGCAGGTTAGCCACAGGCTGGTTATAGAACCAACAATAGCTAGCACTGGTGAGAGTTATAACCAGCCGTCACTGAATTATCACTGACCATAATTTTAATTGGTAATGGTTATCACTGGTGATAGCTCTGACAATAATTAGCACTGGTGATAATTAACACTGGCAATAGTCAGCAGCTGTGTGTTATCACTGGTGTGTGTTATCACTAGTGTTTGTTAGCACTGGTGTGTGTTATAACTGGTGTTTGATAGCATTGGTGTGTGTTATCACTGGTGTTTGTTAGCATTGGTGTTTGTTATCACTGGTGTTTGTTGGCACTGGTATGTGTTAGCACTGGCATGTGTTATCAATTATGTTTGTTCACACTGGTGTTTGTTAGCACTGGTGTGTGTTATTACTGGTGTTTGTTAGCACTGGTTTGTCTTAGCACGGGTGTGTGTTATCACCGGTGTGTGTTATCACTGGTGTGTCTTAGCACCGGTGTGTGTTATCACTGGTGTGTATCTTCACTGGTGATTGTTCGCACAGGTGTTTGTTAGCACTGGTGTGTGTTATCACTGGTGTTTGTTTAGCACTTGTGTGTATTATCACTGGTGTTTGTTTAGCACTGGTGTTTGTTTAGCACTGGTGTGTATTATCACTGGTGTTTGTTTAGCACTTGTGTGTATTATCACTGGTGTTTGTTTAGCACTTGTGTGTATTATCACTGGTGTTTGTTTAGCACTGGTGTGTGTTATCACTGGTGTTTGTTTAGCACTTGTGTGTATTATCACTGGTGTTTGTTTAGCACTGGTGTGTATTATCACTGGTGTTTGTTTAACACTGGTGTGTATTATCACTGATGTTTGTTTAGCACAGGTGTGTGTTATCACTGGTGTTTGTTAGCACTTGTGTGTAATCACTGGTGTTTGTTAGCACTTGTGTGTATTATCACTGGTGTTTGTTTAGCACTGGTGTGTATTATCACTGGTGTTTGTTAGCACTGGTGTGTATTATCACTGATGTTTGTTTAGCACTGGTGTGTATTATCACTGGTGTTTGTTTAGCACTGGTGTGTATTATCAGTGGTGTTTGTTATCACTGGTGTGTATTATCACTGATGTTTGTTTAGCACTGGTGTGTATTATCAGTGGTGTTTGTTATCACTGGTGTTTGTTAGCATTGGTGTTTGTTAGGACTGGTGAGTGTTAGCACCGGTGTGTGTTATCACTGGTGTTTGTTAGCACTGGTGTGTATTATCACTGATGTTTGTTTAGCACTGGTGTGTATTATCAGTGGTGTTTGTTATCACTGGTGTTTGTTAGCATTGGTGTTTGTTAGGACTGGTGAGTGTTAGCACCGGTGTGTGTTATCACTGGTGTTTGTTATCATTGATGTGTTTATCACTGGTGTATGTTAGCATTGGTGTTTCTTAGCACAGGTGTATGTCAGCATCAATGTTTGTTAGCATTGGTGAAATTTATATAAGGACTTGAATATTTATTTTTAGTCGATTTGACCAATCTACAATGTTTCTACAATGTTTTACTTCCAAAGGCTAAATTTGAAGTAGACCTCACTCCACTTTGACTCCACATGTCACAGATTACGGTAGTTTTCCAGAATAGTAAGAAAGCTTCTACTGATGTGGCATGCAGATGTTTAACGATCACAACACTGACCTGAACAATGCTGTTCTTCAGTGATGTAGAGTTTTATATGTTTCCTCTCAATTATGCTTTTGTGATTCAGCTAATTTACACAAATGGTTTACGCTGACTCCATAAGCTGCTGTGTGGGGCTTGACAGGGTATCTGCGCTTCTCGTGTTGGTGGTGAAATACATTCCTAATCAGTCTAAAGAATGCAATACAATTACAAGATAAAAATCAAAGTTAATGAGATTATTCGTCAAAATGTCAGCGCTGTCCTTTGAAGCGAGATTAAAACAACGGCCTTGGCAAAGATGTGCTCGTCATCGCGTCCAAGGCCAACTCACATGTCAGTCATGTGTTTTCCCTCTCGCAGAGGCTGTAATTAAAAAAGACGGTGCTTAGAGCTGTAATCAGCTGAACTGGAGAGGCCTGCAGGTTGCGAGGGAGATTTCTTTCACTCTGATCTTATGTGTTAGACACTCACTGCCTTCAAAACAATCTTGACCTCTGATACAATCTGTTCTTCACTGCAAAGGCAAATGTATCTGAGTATCTCCACACAGCTCCACGTTCCATCCACATACACATACAACTTCTTCTGACAGGTGCAACACGAACAGTGCAGGACCCTCAGGGTCATCCAGACCTCCAGAGAAAACACATTCCTGAGATGTACATTGTTCACATCTACACTTAATGATCACTGCATTAGGAAGACAGTAGTCCACCTTTTGCTCTGCATACTTTCTTACCCATGTTTCACCCTGTTCTTTAATAGTCAGGACCCCATCAGTGTTCCTAATGCAGTGATTGTTCACAGTGAATGTAGCACAAACTACACTGTACACACACAGCTCCTCGCTCCCTCTACAGTGAACTACATCAGTCACAAACTACACTGTACACACACAGCTCCTCGCTCCCTCTAAAGTGAACTACATCAGTCACAAACTACACTGTACACACACAGCTCCTCGCTCCCTCTAAAGTGAACTACATCAGTCACAAACTACACTGTACACACACAGCTCCTCGCTCCCTCTACAGTGAACTACAACAGTCACAAACTACACTGTACACAAACAGCTCCTCGCTCCCTCTACAGTGAACTACATCAGTCACAAACTACACTGTACACACACAGCTCCTCGCTCCCTCTACAGTGAACTACATCAGTCACAAACTACACTGTACACACACAGCTCCTCGCTCCCTCTAAAGTGAACTACATCAGTCACAAACTACACTGCACACACACAGCTCCTCGCTCCCTCTACAGTGAACTACATCAGTCACAAACTACACTGTACACACACAGCTCCTCACTACCTCTACAGTGAACTACATCAGTCATAAACTACACTGTACACACACAGCTCCTCGCTCCCTCTACAGTGAACTACATCAGTCACAAACTACACTGTACACACACAGCTCCTCGCTCCCTCTACAGTGAACTACATCAGTCACAAACTACACTGTACACACACAGCTCCTCGCTCCCTCTACAGTGAACTACATCAGTCACAAACTACACTGTACACACACAGCTCCTCGCTCCCTCTACAGTGAACTACATCAGTCACAAAATACACTGTACACACACAGCTCCTCGCTCCCTCTACAGTGAACTACATCAGTCACAAAATACACTGTACACACACAGCTCCTCGCTCCCTCTACAGTGAACTACATCAGTCATAAACTACACTGTACACACACAGCTCCTCGCTCCCTCTACAGTGAACTACATCAGTCACAAACTACACTGTACACACACAGCTCCTCGCTCCCTCTACAGTGAACTACATCAGTCACAAACTACACTGTACACACACAGCTCCTCGCTCCCTCTACAGTGAACTACATCAGTCACAAACTACACTGTACACACACAGCTCCTCGCTCCCTCTACAGTGAACTACATCAGTCACAAAATACACTGTACACACACAGCTCCTCGCTCCCTCTACAGTGAACTACATCAGTCACAAAATACACTGTACACACACAGCTCCTCGCTCCCTCTACAGTGAACTACATCAGTCATAAACTACACTGTACACACACAGCTCCTCGCTCCCTCTACAGTGAACTACATCAGTCATAAACTACACTGTACACACAGCTCCTCGCTCCCTCTACAGTGAACTACATCAGTCATAAACTACACTGTACACACACAGCTCCTCGCTCCCTCTACAGTGAACTACATAAGTCACAAACTACACTGTACACACACAGCTCCTCGCTCCCTCTACAGTGAACTACATCAGTCATAAACTACACTGTACACACAGCCTCTCGCTCACTCTACAGTGAACTACATCAGTCATAAACTACACTGTACACACACAGCTCCTCACTCCCTCTACAGTGAACTACATCAGTCATAAACTACACTGTACACACACAGCTCCTCACTCCCTCTACAGTGAACTACATCAGTCATAAACTACACTGTACACACACAGCTCCTCGCTCCCTCTACAGTGAACTACATCAGTCATAAACTACACTGTACACACACAGCTCCTCGCTCCCTCTACAGTGAACTACATCAGTCATAAACTACACTGTACACACACAGCTCCTCGCTCCCTCTACAGTGAACTACATAAGTCACAAACTACACTGTACACACAGCTCCTCTCTCCCTCTACAGTGAACTACATCAGTCACAAACTACACTGTACACACACAGCTCCTCGCTCCCTCTACAGTGAACTACATAAGTCACAAACTACACTGTACACACACAGCTCCTCGCTCCCTCTACAGTGAACTACATAAGTCACAAACTACACTGTACACACAGCTCCTCTCTCCCTCTACAGTGAACTACATCAGTCATAAAATACACTGTACACACACAGCTCCTCGCTCCCTCTACAGTGAACTACATCAGTCACAAACTACACTGTACACACACAGCTCCTCACTCCCTCTACAGTGAACTACATCAGTCACAAACTACACTGTACACACAGCTCCTCACTCCCTCTACAGTGAACTACGTCAGTCATAAACTACACTGTACACACACAGACAGCACTACAGTTCAGATTCACACAGATGAATAAATAGAAATGATGTGTGTTAGAAATATATACTGCACTGTTAACATCTAGAGTCAGTCGTTTCAGGACGTGTGTAGTGCACTACAGAGGGAGCATGGAGTGATAACCTCTAGGTTAATCTCAGGCTTTTTGATGTTTTGAGGTCTTGCTTAAAGAGGTAAAATGGCCCCCTGCTGGACTGGCGTGAGTATGCTACTCTTTTTGCATTCATCTGGACGGATATTTTCAAAAACAGGAGAAACTTCCATATCCGTGTGGAAGGGACCGTAGTTAAATATCTACAAATTCACCTGGAGACCAAGCAACAGCAAGCCTTCCAGATTTGGGCGATGATGCAGTGGAGTGTGTGTGTGTGTGTATAGAGAGAATTATGTAAGAGTGTGTGTGGTGGCCAGGATGTGTCAGAAAGCGGGACTGAGGCCAGTCATGTGAACAGTGTGTTTGTGGGGGTGCTGCTCTCTCCGGAGGCCGTCTGGCTCGGGCGAGTTTTTTCTCTCTTTTCTCTCTCTCTCTCTCTTTCCTCAGGCAGAGCGATGAAGCCCAATATGTCCCATGTCAGCGAGGGGCCGGGAGCAGAGTGTCCCCTGGTGTGAGGGGAGGTGGTCTGGCCAGCGTCTTCCGCCTGCTGACCCCATTCACATCTGCCACTCCATGAAGATGTCAACTCACTCCACTCAGCCATCCATCATTTTCAGAGGCTTCTCCTTTCAGGACACACACACACACACTTGTGCGCCTCATCTTCAGCGTCTCAAGGCAAGAGCGAGCAGACAACAACAGCATTGTGCTTTTATGTCACCGCAGCAGAGAGCAGCATATTCATCCTGGTCTGTGTTCTCATCCCACATGTCGCATTGGACCTCATCCCTCAGTTGCAGGTGTAGCCTCTGGTCTTCTAGTCTGCTTTTACGTGAGGATTTGATGGCATTCCGATTTACATTTACAGCATTTAGCAGATCCTCTTACTCAGAGTGACTCAGAAAAAGTGCATAGTGTTCAGACAGAATGTGTGTCCTAACTCGTACAAATAAGAGTCCAAACTCCCTCTGAGCGCAGACTCGTGTTAGAGCAAGGGCCAGTGCTGATACCGGGAACAAGCATCTAGTCAGTGCTCAAACCGAGACAGAAAACCAGTCAGAGCTCATACCTAGAAAGAGAGGAGAAGTAAGTGCAGCACGGTCTGTTACGGTAAGCACTTAGATCAGTGGGTCACAAAGAGACGGGTCTTCAGTATGTGTGTGAAGACCGTGAGAGGGTACGCTGTTGGAAGCCAGTGGAGGTTTGTTCCACCGTCTGGGCGCCAGGACTGAGAAGAGTCCTCCATGTGTCCTCAGAGATGGCGGGTCGAGTCGAGCTGTACTTGAAGCTCTTACGTGAATATTAGAGCGTTGGTCAGAAAAGACGGCAGGAGCAGGTTATATAAGGAGTTTCCTCCATTTGGTCGATTTGTGAAGGTAGCGTAGATGTGTCCTTCACCGTCTTATTTCCCATAATCCTGTGTGTCAGCACAGTCAGCAGTTAATAATAAATTATTAAATATATTTTTTAAATCTTACAAAAACCAGCAGATTTAGTTTAAAAGTTAAAAAGTCTTTGTACATATTTTTTGTATTAGTTTAAGCACCTTTCATACATAATATAAATAGATAAATATAAATGATTATTATAGAAGTTATAATGAAAGAAAGACAGGACAAAATGCAAATAAATGGAACATATTTTTAAAGAGAGTATGTAATGAAATGAGGAAAAAGTTAATACAACTTTAAAGTTTGGAAAGAGAGGAACAGCCCATCGTTTAATCCACTTCCCCACCGACGTTTTTACAGATCGTCTGATACAACACCACTCCCACCGATTCAAACAAGACCAGCCCAGTGCAGGTGGAGTTTACGGATGTGGGCAGCAGTGTGGAGCAGGAAGAGATGAGCTCCAGCCCTGGGACAGCGCAGTGGGGTACTGTGTGCAGAGCTAATTGTTGGATGTGAGAGTTGAATCAGAAGATGTTTCCCCGAGCAGATCCACACCTGTCGCCGTCTCAGCTGCATTTATCTACTTTATCCACGGCTCAGTTTTAAAGCCGCGTCCTCGATCTCCTCGGAGTGGAGTTATATAAGTGTGTTCTTTCATGCAGATCACAGAGGAATGATCTTTTCATGCGTTTCAGACGTGATGTGTTTGGGCAGCGCTCCACTCTGATGACAACGCTCAGAATGAAGGCTGCGGGTTTCCTCTGCGCTCCCCATCCTTCCGTCCTCTCTCCGAACGGAGAGGAACGCATTATCATGCTAATGGTCTGTGGATGGATAAACGGGCCAGAAGCCATTTCCCTTCTATTCATATCCTATTCTTAACTTTCCGTCCCAATCCTACACTCAAACTCGCTCACACACATTCCCGCTGGAGCTCGATCAGTGTGGGCACTGGGGGACCTCTTCAACAATTACCAAGAGTGAGAAACAACACTGAAATATGCACGGCACGACCAAACGTTTGTGGAGCTGATCCAATGTTTCTTTTGGGACAAGTTAAAGCATCTACTCCTCTGCTGAGGCTTTATGGTGCTTTTCAATTGCACAGCACCTACTCTAATTGACTACTCAGCTCTACTCCCCAAAAATAGGTAACCGGTTGTTTGTTCTTTGGAAACCACAACAACGGCGGTGGTAACGTTAAGCAGTGTTTACTCATGGTGTATTGGCGTGTTGTTGTTGTTTGGGACTGAACACAGTTCCGTCATCAGTTCAGACAGATCAGTAGAGTTTGCTCTCGCTGGATTCTTTCGTCGGCCACTGATCCAAGGAGCGTTTGAACCTCTTCAAAAGACCACGGCGTCATTTTACGAGCTGCCGTCGTGAGTCGGATAAAAACAAACGTGATCTCTGCTGCAGCTGGAGATTTTACAGATGGAGAGTTGGTGCAGGTCGTCTGCGTTGCGTGGCGTAGAGTGACGACTCTCTCTGGACAATCAGCGCTCTGCAAGGTTTACACGCCACGGTTTAGTCCCTACTCGACTCGCTCTGAACCACGAGAGAACAGCCACTAAACAAGAACCCGCTTCCAGAACCAGGACCTGATTCACCTGGTGGAGGAGTGAAAAGACGAGTTGAGTCCAGTAGGGACCCTGCAGTGGAAAAGAATTATTAGACTGATATCAGAACATTGCTGTAATCATCTGATGGCAGTCAGGTCTAGATTTCCAAAAGTCTAGAAGACATCACAGGTAGTGTCTCTGCAGCACAGCAGCAGGTTCTTAGAGTACTGGCTTGTAAAGTAGTTTTAGTCCCCCAACTGTGATATATTCCACACACACACCGTAAATTAACACAACCTTGACCTCAGCAGCAGCCCGGGCTCAGCTTATCAGAAAAATGCCGTTCTCAGGATCATCTTCATCCTGATATTGCTGATGGAGAACAGAACCCTTCCTTCTTCACCAAGGTCACAACCTCGGCTTTACGCGGTGATGGAGCACCACAGTGACGCAGGAGAGACATACACCCTACACCATAAAACCAGGACCGGAGTTATTAGAGCAAGAGCAGGAGCATCAGGAACTCAGACCTTTGGTGAATTAGGAACAACTGGAATTCCTCAAGGATTCGGGATGGATTTCCTGCCGCAGTGAAGCCTTGTTTATTTCTGGACCCATTATATACAAGTAATTAAACAGGGAGGGGTTCTGTGTGAACGTGAGCTAGAATAAAGTCCCAGTCAAGTCGACCCAACATTTCACCCAGTCCCAGCACCTGGGAGAGTCCCTAGTAATTACCACAAGTGAACAGAAGCCATTACACAGTTCAAACACAGCGAGGCCCAACATTTCTGTGATGATTTGATTTAACAGTTGTGTTTTTATTAATCAGATCCTCACAGCAATTCACCAATGTCCAGCGTAAAGCCATCACAGAAAAATGGGACAAATTCCCCTCTGATATCTTTCATTTCAGAAGAAGTTCCACAAAGAGATGTCCACAAACATTTGGCCATGGAGCAGTTGTAGAAACCAAGAGCCCAGGTCCGATGAGCAATCTGAACATTTCAGCATGGAATATGGAATATTTTTAACAATCAATCTATTCATTCATTATCTGTAACCCAGTTCAGGGCGGTGGTGGGTTCTGAGTCTACCCAGAATCACTGGGCACAAAGCAAAAACACACCCTGGAGGGGGCGCCAGTCCTCCACAGGGCGGCACACACTCACACATTCACTCACACCTACAGACACCACCCACCAACGTGTGTTTTTGGAGCATGGGAGGAAACCAGAGCACCCGGAGGAAACCCACGCAGACACAGGGAGAACATACCACACTCCTCACAGACATTCACCCGGAGGACACCCACGCAGACACAGGGAGAACACACCACACTCCTCACAGACATTCACCCGGAGGACACCCACGCAGACACAGGGAGAACACACCACACTCCTCACAGACAGTCACCCGGAGCGGGACTTGAACCCACAACGCTGTGACAGAGACACCACCTGCTGCTCCACTGTGACACCTGTAATGTATAATTTCTTCAAGAGTGTTGAGCTCCAATGTCGTTGGATGCAGTTTTGTGGAGGTTGAAAGATGTACAGACTTTGTGCAGATCGTCTTGGTTTGTTTTACAGCGCTCAGATTAATCTCCAACATGAGAAACCCCAGCCGTCAGAGGCTTCACCTCCTTCCACTGCGTCTGAAGAGCGTGCCGACGGAGAAGCTCAGGGGTTTGATTTCTACAGCTATTTACAGCACCTTATAAAACACAACAGCAGGCTCTAAAGCCATCGATGGCAAACAGGTCTGAGCTGTGCACTCTTTTCGCTGGGAGCCCACTGTGAGAAAGCCTCCCACACACAGCCAGCGTTTCCACGGCGTGGACGCAAACAGGAAAGCAGTGGACGGACCTTAAAGGAGCCGCTGACCGCTCTGCTCTGACAAAACAAGGTGCTGGGAAGCGGCGCTGATTGAATCCGCACGGATTGGCATAAACATTCCCAACAGCAGCTCGGAGGGAGGTAGTTTTCCTCCTCAGTGAAGCACAACAGCCCCATCTGCAGGCAACTGCCCTCCACTGGACCTAGACATGGGCATATTTTCCAACACGGTGCGTCCATTATGCCGCGTGTGCTCAGATCTGTCAGCACAGGGGCTGTTTTCCATTTCCATTTCCATTTCCATTAGCTAAGCCTCATCAGTTTATCTGGACTCCTTTCCTGTCAAGTCTTCTGATGGAGCATAGCTGTGAGGATTTGATGGTAGATACCTGAGGTCAGTCCCTGACGCTGGATGATGAGCTCTGCCACTCAGACTCATCCCAAAGTTGTCGAATGGAGGTCCTCACACCTGATGGAGCTCATAACAAATGCAGGGTCCAATAAACTCCTCATTCACCCTTTTCACATTGCTTCATTTTTAGGTTATTTTTGTTGAATTAAATGACAAAAGAGATGCAGGAAATTGTTTGAATTTTGAATTACACTTATACATTACAGGTGGAGCAGCAGGTAGTGTCTCTGTCACAGCTCCAGGGTCCTGAACGTTGTGGGTTTGAGTCCCGCTCCGGGTGACTGTCTGTGAGGAGTGTGGTGTGTTCTCTCTGTGTCTACGTGGGTTTCCTCCGGGTGACTGTCTGTGAGGAGTGTGGTGTGTTCTCTCTGTGTCTGCGTGGGTTTCCTCCGGGTGACTGTCTGTGAGGAGTGTGGTGTGTACTCCCTGTGTCTGCATGGGTTTCCTCCGGGTGACTGTCTGTGAGGAGTGTGGTGTGTTCTCTCTGTGTCTGCGTGGGTTTCCTCCGGGTGACTGTCTGTGAGGAGTGTGGTGTGTTCTCCCTGTGTCTGCATGGGTTTCCTCCGGGTGACTGTCTGTGAGGCGTGTGGTGTGTTCTCTCTGTGTCTGCGTGGGTTTCCTCCGGGTGACTGTCTGTGAGGGGTGTGGTGTGTTCTCTCTGTGTCTGCGTGGGTTTCCTCCGGGTGACTGTGAGGAGTGTGGTATGTTGGTAGGTGGTTTGGAGACTCAAAAGTGTCCGTAGGTGTGAGTGTGTGTCGCCCTGTGAAGGACTGGTGCCCCCTCCAGGGTGTGTTCCTGCCTTGTGCCAAGTGATTCCAGGTAGGCTCCAGACCCACCGCTGCCCTGAAATGGATAAGGGTTACAGAAAATGAATGAATTACATATTACACAATAAAGGCTTTAAACCTTATCTGTACACCTGATATCTTCACACTGAACTGTGTAGAATGTAATAGATGTTTATAACACTGTCCACGCTCAGTCGCCCCGAACACTGACTCAGACAAAAGCACCAGACGAAAGCCGAAAGGCTGCAGCTGTGTCAGACGAATCTGTTCAGCTCATAAACCCCACACTGTCCCAGCAGCAAGAGTGAAGCAGAGCCACAGCTACAGGCCTCTGTCAGCTGCTCTGTGTGATAGCAGCACCAACAAAAGAGCAACACACACACACACACACACACACACACACACACAAAAGCCATAGAAGGGTCAGTCAGAAAAAAGCCTGCATCTCTCTCTCTGTCCCTCAAACACCCATCCTCTCTCTCTCTCACTCACTCTCTCTCTCTGTGTGTCCCTCTCTCTCTCCCTCCCTCTCTCTCTCTCTCTCTCTCTCTCTCCCTCCCTCTCTCTCTCTCTCTCTAACACCCATCCTCTCTCTCTCTCTCTCTCTCTCTCTCTCTCCCCTATATCTCTCTCTCCCTCTCTCTCCCCTATCTCTCTCTCTCTCTCTCTCTCTCTCTCTCTCTCTCTCTCTCTCTCTCTCGGCCCCCAGCGGAGGCTTCTCCCACATCAGTTCTCAGAGCGTGAAGTGCACACATCAGTCATATCCATTACTTTTCACAGAGCAAAAGCCGGCCATTTGCCGCCACTGATGCAGCACATTCTGCCCAAGCTTAAGGCGGAGTGTCCGAGTCAGGGGCCACGGGGCGGAACGGTGGAACAGAGTGCCATGACAGACCAGAAATTACACAGACAGCTTGGTGAAGGACAGGAGCATGGAAAGCATTGTCTGAATCTCGCAGGAAATACACCTCTGAGAACCGAAGATGTGGCAGGATTCAGGGATTCTGTTCTGTGGACTTTTCCGCTCAGAAAACACAAGACAAGAGTGGAGCTGTGGGTAGAGTGTGAGCAGAAAATCATTCACAGGGCAGGATTATTAGGATTAAAACACTGAACAACAGAAAAAGAACGATATTGTCCTGTGGGTGGCGTCTGTGCAGCGACAGATGAGCTACTGTCTCTGACTCTACATCTACAAGGTGGACCAACGAGGGAGGAGTGTCTCACAGAGTGGACAGAGAGTGGACACAGGGTTTAAAAACTCCAGCAGCACTGCTGTGTCTGATCCACTCTACACCAGCACAACACACACTAACACACCACCACCACGTCAGTGTCACTGCAGCGCTGAGAATGATCCACCACCACATCACACCTGCTGTGTTTTTAAACACTGTTGACCCTCGTGCGGTGACCACGGCGGTGGTCCGGGAGAACTAGCCCCTCCTGACAGAAGTGTATGACCCTCGGCCACGTCCCCGTCACAGAGCACTCTCCTGTGAGAGCTCAACGCGGACAGCACTTAACAGAGTAAACATCTCTCCAGCGCCGCCTTAAAAGCCGAGATGTTATTAAAGAGCTGCCTCTGAATCTCTGCACAACTCGATAATCACCGCTTCATCTGCTGATCTCCTCGGGGAAATACACTCATCATCGATTGTTAAAACACCTGCCGCGCTCCAGCCTCCGCAGACACTCAGGAAGCCCCCCGCTGTGCCGACGCTGACCGGATTTACAGTGAGGGGATACACACACATCATTCAGGAGCGGTTTATTATCCACAGAAACATGAAACATGCTGTTATCATCATCAGCACGATCAAATCTGGACTCTGCATTTTACACATCCATGGCACTCAACACACACACACACAGCTTGTATCTGTGAATTGTGGGGACATTGCATGGACATTCATTTTGTGGGGAATTACCATTCAGTTTTTACAGACGTACCACGAACCCTAACCCTACCTTTAATCCTAACCTGAAATCTGCTGTGTAATAGTTACATTGTGGGGACCTGCTGGTGTTACCTACAAGGAAGACAAGTCCCCACAATGTGGAGTGTTTAAACAAGTTTTTGTCCACAAAAAATGATGTATTCCTGGCACACACACAAACACACACATTCATGAATTCATGATCTAGGGCACTTCAGCCGTGAATGCTGAGGGAGGAGAGTCTTACTGATCTGTGGTGAACCCGAGCAGGGAATCGAACCCTAACGACCTGTGGTTATCCAAAGCAAGGATGGAACCGTCCTCTGTGTACAAGGCAGTGACGTTACCACTGCACTTCTGGTGTCCCTCATTATCCAGCACCGCTTAAACACCTCGTGGACACCTTCTGATGACGTGGTCTGGGAGACGGGGGTCAAGAAGATAGTACTCTCTGATGCTGCAATTTGTGCTTACAGTCTCTGGGAGGTCTTAGTATCAGGGACTCTCACAAGTGCAGTCTACCCCCCAGAACTCCAATCAGACGTGAAATATTCACCTCGTCTTTCCCTCATCATTCACACAGAGAGGGAGAGAGGCTCGGTGAGACGAGACGAGAGCAAACCTCCAACAGAAACAACGTTTGTTTCACAGGTTCATCATTTCTCCTCTCCGTGTCCTCTCCAGTACGAAGCGATGGGGACCGAACGTCTTCACTGATTTGTGTTGCTTCAGAATGAGAGATGTCTATTGTACTGCAGTAAAACTGCGATTAACCTCTGCTCCTCTTCGTCCTCAGCGCTAGGATCCTTCCGCCCGAGGTCTTTCTTTCTCAGGCCTCACAGAAGCAGGGGTGACGTCTCTAGAGCTGAATAATTTATACGTCTACGGTTCGGGCGTCTGAACTTCTGTGACCACTGCTGCAGCTTCGCGATGAGGAGAGTGGCGTCTGATTGGTTTCACATGGCGCAGCAGGTCATCAGTATCCTCTTCCCACACATTACACATCTCACACCACCACGCAGTCTGATCTCCACCCTGGAGGTCACTCTGGCGCTCCACTGACTGTACAGGAGCACCCTCATACGATTCACCCCTCTGTTCCCCCTGTTCCTCAGCGCTCAGGACCCCCACAGAGCAGGTGTGATGTGGTGGTGGATCATTCTCAGCGCTGCAGTGACACTGACATGGTGGTGGTGTGTTAGTGTGTGTTGTGCTGGTGTAGAGTGGATCAGACACAGCAGTGCTGCTGGAGTTTTTAAACCCTGTGTCCACTCTCTGTCCACTCTGTGAGACACTCCTCCCTTGTTGGTCCACCTTGTAGATGTAGAGTCAGAGACAGTAGCTCATCTGTCACTGTACAGTGTGTGTCACTCGTCCTCTAGTCCTTCATCAGTGACACTGAGGGGTTTAAAAACTCAGACCTGTGTGTGATTTAATCAAACAGCTCACAGCAGCAGGTGTTCGGTCAGTTGCTTAGAGATCAGCCAGGGTCTCAGCTCCTGTGGAAGACCACCGTTACCTCACTGACCTCCACAGCGTCCAGACACCTCACACACTCATGTCAAACAGGCTCCTCCATCGTCCTCCACAGATCTGCAGCGCAGGGAAAGGTGAGACGGCTCACGGAATCACAAACAGCTTCATCTGCAATATCTGGATTCTGCAGGTTTCTGTTGAGAAACAGATGAGTTCATCCAGCGGAGTTTTGTATTCCAGGGTCCTGGGTTCCCCACACCCACCCATCTATCAGTGTATGAGACCTGCATCTGTCTGTAATGTGAACAGGAATCTGAAACAGCAGCGTACTCACACTGATACGTTTATACACCTGTCACCAACGACACACACATGTGGGATGACGTGTTTTCATTCATTCATTATCTGTAACACTTATCCAGTTCAGGGCGGCGGTGGGTCTGGAGCCTACCCGGAATCACTGG
Source organism: Hoplias malabaricus (assembly GCF_029633855.1). Taxonomy (NCBI): domain Eukaryota; kingdom Metazoa; phylum Chordata; class Actinopteri; order Characiformes; family Erythrinidae; genus Hoplias; species Hoplias malabaricus. The sequence goes on along the minus strand of NC_089804.1, from coordinate 19,762,205 downwards.
GCGCAAGACAGGAACACACCCTGGAGGGGGTGCCAGTCTTTCACAGGGCGACACACACTCACACATTCACTCACACCTACGGACACTTTTGAGTCTCCAATCCACCTACCAACATGTGTTTTTGGGAGGAAACCGGAGCACCCGGAGGAAACCCACACAGACACAGGGAGAACACACCACACTCCTCACAGACAGTCACCCGGAGGAAACCCACGCAGACACAGGGAGAACACACCACACTCCTCACAGACAGTCACCCGGAGGAAACCCACGCAGACACAGGGAGAACACACCACACTCCTCACAGACAGTCACCAGGAGCGGGAATCGAACCCACAACCTCCAGGACCCTGAACACCTGAACGGCCTTTTACATCAAGAAAGTGCTCTTCAGATGCTATATACATGGTTCTATACGGCACCTGCTCTTTAGAACCATGTATATAGCATCTGACGGGCACTTTCTTGATGCAACGAACACTTTAATCATGCAAAAGGTCCTTCAGGTTTCCAGGGTTCTGTATAGAATCATTCTCTTTTATTAAGAAAACCAGATTTGGGCTTGGAGATGTGAACATATACCTTTCTAACTTCATCATAAAGGGGCGGAGCTAAACTGTGACCCGAGTAGGTGGCTGTGGATGAAACCTGGACGTGGCTCAGGCTTCAGTATGAGATTCTTCCCGGGATTCATTCTTAAAATCAGAGAGGATCATACCTCAGCTCACTTCAGGAGATCTCTCCACACTCTGCATCCTCTGTCTCCATCTAGAGGCTGAAGAGCAGTCTGCGGCTGCACTTTAATCCAGCACCGAGCGCCAGCAGCCACTAGATGACGCTCTCACTTCAGTCTTTTCATAAATGGGGTTCCAGATGATTTCTGATGCAACACCCCGCACATCCTCCAGAGGGCTCCTCAGTCCTGCATGTGTCAGACTACAACAGTGTGTCCAAATGTATCCGGACACCGCTGCTGCCCCCCTGTGGACACATGATCAGCAGTGGACACAGCTTTACTAACCTGCACAGACAGGCCTGGGACACGGTGGGACACTCTGGAGAGACCAGGCTCAGGGCCAAGAGTCGGACAGAGGGGTGTAAAGACCCTCTGGGCCCTCTGTGTGGTCTGGAGGGACAGCACTAATCTGTGTAGTTTCTCTGAGAAGAGCTGGGCTGATTTCTGTGATACACAGATAATGTTTTTTGTGGATGAATGCTATCAGATCCTAACAGCAATGTTCCATCATCTGCTCTAAAGCCAGAACCTGGAGGAATGCTGTTGATTTCAGATGAAATGCTGTTGTTTTGAGAGGGTTCAAACAAGACACTGAGGATCCAGAACTCCCTCTCTGAGTGTCTGTCTCCCTCTGTCTCACCCTCTCCCCATCTCTCTGACTCATCCATTCTGTCTCACCCTCTCTCTCGCCCTCTCTGTCTCACCATATCTCTCTCTGCCTTTCTGTCTCACCCTCTCCCCGTCTCTTTCCCTTTCTCTCCCTCTCTGACTCATCCATTCTGTCTCACCCTCTCTGTCTCTCTCCCGTTCTGTCTCACCCTCTCTTTCCCTTTCTCTCCCTCTCTGACTCATCCAGTCTGTCTCACCCTCACTGTCTAACCTTCTCTGTCCCTCTCTGTATGTCTCACCCCCTCTGACTCATCCATTCTGTCTCACCATACCTGTCTCTCTCTCTCTCCCTCTGTCTCACCTTCCCCCTGTCTCTCTCCCTCTCTGACTCATCCAGTCTGTCTCACCATAGCTCTCCCTCTGTCTCACCCCCGTCTTCTCTACCACAATTCTCCATCTCTCTCTCCCTCTCTGTATGTCTCACCCCTCCCTGTGTCTCCCTCTCTGACTCATCCATTTTGTCTCACCATAGCTCTCCATCTGTCTCACCCCCCTTCTCTTTCACATTTCTCCATCTCTATGTCTTACACCCTCCCCGTCTCTCCCTCTCTGACTCATCCATTCTGTCTCACCATAGCTCTCCCTCCGTCTCACATTTCTCCCTCTCTGTATGTCTCACCCCCTCCCTGTCTCACCATCATTTGCCCTCTGTCTCACTTTCTTCCCTTGTCTCACCCCTTTCTCTCTCCGTCTCACCATCTGTCTCCGTCTCTCTCTCCCTCTCTGTATGTCTCACCTTCCGACTGTCTCACACTGTCACTCTCTCTCTGATCCGCTGGAGATGAGCACACACAGCTCTCAGCCGATTGATCACTGCGTCTCACACAGGATCCCCTGCAGGTCTCGCACAGCAAACTGACCACAGAGTGGACAGACGCCCTGGATACTTCAGAGCTGCAGCAAACTCCTCTGATATTTAAGTCCTGATAAAACACTAGAGCTGAATACATCAGAACTTCACAAACCCTTTTCCTTCAACTGGTTCAGTTCCCGCTCGATGCATTTCCACCGACATAAACAGGTTCCTGAACCAGAAGTCAGTCCTCGGCTGGAACCATATCTCACTCTGCTCTGACTGCACTGTACAAACCAGTCCCAGAAACAGGCTCCTGCTTTACTCTCTCCCCTGAGTAGAGGTGGATAAAGGCCTGCAGCTCTCTGCTTATTCCAGTAAAGGCTTACGTATCTCAACAAAATCCCATCTTCCTGAAACCGTGGTTCTAATGACCACAGGAACTCCTCTGACCACAGTCTTTCTGACCCTCTGAGTCGGCGGTGTCTCTGTGTAAGACGCTCAGGTGTTTCTCCACGTTCAAAACAGTGGAACTGAAACATTCGATAAACTCTGCTCTCAGTTCACCTTAGTCCTGTTGTTTTTGAAGCAAGTAGCAGATGTCACCCCCTCCTAAAGTCCAGCAGAAACAGGGGACCATCAACAAATGTCTCTGATTTCTAAAGAAATGTTGGATGAGAAAGTTAACACATACGTGACCTCATTAGCCAGTGCTGAATCTATTTACTATTAATCTATTATAATTCATCCATTGTCTGTAACCCTTATCCAGTTCAGGGCAGCGGTGGGTCCGGAGCCTACCTGGAATCACTGGGCGAAAGGAGGGAACACACCCGGGAGGGCACCCTTCACAGGGTGACACACACACACACATTCACTCACACCTACCAACACTTTTGAGTCGCCAATCCACCTACCAACGTGTGTTTTTGGAGCATGGGAGGAAACTGGAGCACCCGGAGGAAACCCACGCAGACACAGAGAGAACACACCACACTCCTCACAGACAGTCACCCGGAGGAAGCCCAAGCAGACACAGGGAGAACACACCACACTCCTCACAGACAGTCACCCGGAGGAAGCCCAAGCAGACACAGGGAGAACACACCACACTCCTCACAGACAGTCACCCGGAGGAAACCCACTCAGACACATGGAGAACACACCACACTCCTCGCAGACAGTCACCCGGAGGAAACCCACGCAGACACAGAGAGAACACACCACACTCCTCGCAGACAATCACCCGGAGGAAACCCACGCAGACAGAGAGAACACACCACACTCCTCACAGACAGTCACCCGGAGGAAATCCAAGCAGACACAGGGGGAACACACCACACTCCTCACAGACAGTCACCTGGAGGAAACCCACGCAGACACAGGGAGAACACACCACACTCCTCACAGACAGTCACCCGGAGGAAACCCACACAGACACAGGGAGAACACACCACACTCCTCACAGACATAGCGGGATTTGTCTTAAAACAGTTTCCCCCAAAATATTTCATACGGAAGGTTTTCTGCTGAACCTTCCATCACGGGATTCCTGCTGAGCTTCACGTCCCAGTGTTTCCCGACCGTTCTCTGGCTACAGCGGGCAGGTCGTGTCAGATCCGGGGGTCTATTGATCCAGGCTCTTGTTCTGCTATAAATACACGGAGGCCTTGCTATCGTTCTTGGGGGGAGTAAGGGAGGGAGGGATTCACTTGTTTTTACCTTCTCCTCTGCGTCCCTCTCCCCTTTCCCCTGCTGTGGCTATTTCTGCCGGCGATCCATACGGACCCCAGCTCTCCGCTTGGGCTTCGGTTTCCATGCGGCTGATCAATGGAGAGCTGAGATCAAGGCCGGCCCGAGGTTCAGTTGCACTGCAGCACTGGGGTGAGAGGGAAGGAGAAAGGGAGGGAGGAGGGAGAGAGGGATACACAGCCTTGCTTAAAGCCTGCAGAGATGATAGAAATGTTCACCAATGACCCATAAAAGACCTTGCTATTGTTTATACATGTAATGACACTATTACACATTATATATATATATATATATATATATATATATATATATATATATATATACATACACACACAGTTATGAATTATTTATAAACAACATTCTGTAATAAAGGGTCTCCGAGAAAGGGACAGAAAACCCTGGGCAGGTGGGTGGCTAAGAGGTTTTGATCTTCCCTCACATCACCTTTATTTCAGGCCTTGTTTCAGGAAGCCATCAGTGAGAAATTATTAAAGAATATTTAAGACAAATCAAGGCTCACACACCATGAGGGACCTGGGAGGAAGGAGCTTCAGGGCCTTGTCTGGAACATCATCCACGGCTCTCGGGCTCTCATTATCTTCCTGATATCAAAATGAGCAGCGAGGAGAGAGCAGTCCAGATGAAGGTGAGTACGAAGGGCATTAGTGAAGGAGTTTGGTTTCTCTGTTTCTCATTCACCTCCTTTTGGACACTGTTCTCCACAAACGCATCAGCCACAGCTTCTCTGTGAATAACTACGCCATGGAACCAACTGGTGCAATACACATCAGTGAAAGAAAGAGTGTCCTGGGGCCCAGGCTAATGATATAAGTTCTAATAGCATCTGGTTGATCCAGTTCAAGCCTATCGGGAATCATTGGGTGCAAGGTGGGAACACACACTGGAGGGGGCGCCAGTCCTTCGCAGGGCAACACACAATCACTTTTGAGTCTCCAATCCACCTACCAATGTGTGTCTTTGGACCGTGGGAGGAAACCGGAGCACCTGGAGGAAACCCACGCAGACACAGAGAGAACACACCACACTCCTCACAGACAGTCACCAGGAGGAAACCCACGCAGACACAGGGAGAACACACTACACTCCTCACAGACAGTCACCCGGAGGAAACCCTAGCAGACACAGGGAGAACACACCACACTCCTCACAGACAGACACCCGGAGGAAACCCACGCAGACACAGAGAGAACACACCACACTCCTCACAGACAGTCACCCGGAGGAAACCCACGCAGACACAGGGAGAACACACCACACTCCTCACAGACAGTCACCCGGAGGAAACCCACGCAGACACAGAGAGAACACACCACACTCCTCACAGACAGTCACCCGGAGGAAACCCACGCAGACACAGAGAGAACACACCACACTCCTCACAGACAGTCACCCGGAGGAAACCCACGCAGACACAGAGAACACACCACACTCCTCACAGACAGTCACCCAGAGGAAACCCACACAGACACAGGGAGAACACACCACACTCCTCACAGACAGTCACCCGGAGGAAACCCACACAGACACAGGGAGAACACACCACACTCCTCACAGACAGTCACCCGGAGGAAACCCACACAGACACAGGGAGAACAGAGACACCACCATGACAGAGACACCACCGTTATACAGTACAATACACACTTTAAAACATAATTGTGCACCTGATAAATAAAGTACAGTAGTCAGTTTGTTTGGATAAATAATTTAATGCTGTTACACCTTTGATGTATGTGCACTCTCACTCGCAAACGAGAAATAATAAAAAACGGACACAGCCCGCCCACCCTCCCCTTTTCCAAACCACACAATAAAAACACAAACAGTCCTTTAAATATTGCTTATACAACCTAAAGCTCCCTTGGCCGACTGACGCTGAAGCCTGAGAGTGGGTACCCTTTTACTGTTAAATTAAATTTCTCTCTCTCACACACACACACACACACACTCGCTATCTCACACACCTTAAGAGCGATATATGTGGGGTTTCCAAATCTGTATCATGCACCCCCCCCAAGTTTTAAAAGGTTACTACAGGTGAGGAATATTTCAACAGTCCGACGGAGAGCGAAGTCAGAAAGCTGGATGAACACATGAATCGGTTCAGAACTAATGTCTGATGAGTTTGGACATCTGTAAGACAGCGGACAGTCCTCAGTCTGTGTTGGAACAAAATTTTGGACAGAAGAAGAAAGAAAAGATAAAACACAAGTGCACTTCTGTCTCTCTCTCTCTCTCTAACACCTCTATCACTCTCTTTCTCACCCTCTCACACCCTCCTATCTCTCTTTCTCTCCTCTCTTTCTCACCCCCTCCTTTCTATCTCTTTCTCTCCTTTCTCTGTCTTTCTCCCCCTCACCCCATCCTCTTTCTATCTTTCTCTCCTCTCTCTCCCCTTCCTCCTTCTATCTTTTTCTCTCCTCTCTCTCTGTCTCTTTCTCACACCATCCTCTCTTTCTCTTCTCTCTCTTTTTCTTACCCCTTCCTCTCTTTCTCGCCCCATCCTCTCTTTCTCTCCTCTCTCTCACCCCCTCCTCTTTCTCTCCTCTCCCTCCTTCTCCCTCTCTCCTCCATAGACGACATGTGGACATTTACTGGTTGTAAAAAAGCTTGCCCCAGTGCAGTGGAGGATGTTGTAGAGGGGGCTGTGGAAAGGCGGTGGAGTGAAGGAGTGAATGTGCTGGACCTGAGCCAGCATTAGCTGCATTGTTCAGATTTCTCAGAGTGACGTGGTGAATGTTCATGAACGATCACAGCTGCCAGTTGAGTAGAGCCAGAGAAAGTGTGAGCCCCGATGTCAAACCTGGACCTCAATGGGAAAGGGACCACCTTAAGACCACCTTAAAATGCAGAGGTGTTCTCACTATGTTCTCTGTGGCCAGTGTCTTGCCGCATCTGCAGACCTCGCCGTGAGAACACACACCCAACACTAACACAGACGGTACACACTTAAAACGACAGTTCTACAGGGGTTCTTTATTTGAATTAATGGTTCTATATAGAACCCTGAACAGTTGAAGAACCTTTTGCACGATTAAAGGTTTTTTCAGATTGTTGGAGACGTCGTAACAAGAGAGGAATCGTAGAACCCTTCTCTTAAAGGTGCCATTTAGAAGCACGTTCTCCATCAATCTGAAGAACCCCATTACGATGCAAAGAACCCTTCAATCACGTGGAAGGTCCTTCAAGTTTTTAGGACAGTTTTTTTAGATCCCTTGTAGAACCATCATTTTTAAGTGTGAAGAAAAAAAAGCGTAAAAGTCAGTTCTTTGAGGGTTCCTTAGTCAAGGAAATGGTTATATAAAGCACCCTGAGTTCCACATAGAGCCGACTGCACGGGGAAACGGATCTTCAGCGCAATGGAGAATGTGTTGTCTGTTTCTTTGTAGCACAGATGTTCTTCTAGTGTCGTGATTTCCTCATGTACATGCAAACGTTTTAGGCTCCTAAAGATTATCATCATTATTATATTATTATTATTATTATTATTATTATTGTTATTATTTAAACTACTGTTTCTCAATAACTGTGATTGTATAAATATGTATTTTTACAGTAAATACACAAACACAGTTAAAGTAAAAAGATTTTTGGAAGAATACAGTGTGTTTCCTGACGTCCGCTGACACTAGGCACTGGACTGTCACCAGGAGAGACGTGGAAAGGGTTAAAGCAACATTTTCTCAGGTGACTAAAAGTGTGCAGTGTGCTGTAAACTGCTCTACAGTGAGCTGAAGGTGCTAGGACAAAAGCCTTCACTAAAGAACCCTTAAAAAACATCTTTTTCCAAGGTGTAGAGTCCAGCAGTGGTCTGTTTCCATCAATGGCCTAATGGTAACGATAAATCCACAACATCCACCCACTGTCCTTATCAGGGTCAGAAAGGCCCAGTGACTGCGGAGACCCTGGACACTAGGCTTCTGTGTGAAGCTGTAAAGAAGAGTGAAACGATGCTGACACCGTGGCTTAGACACTCCTGACTCGCAGGGTCAGGGTCAGCTCACAACACCAGAACAGACGGAACAGCCATAAAAAGCACCCGCCCTGCCCAGGGGAGGAGGGAAACAGTGTCTGGACAAGAGCCGACTTCCTGAGGGAAGAACAGGCACCAGTGGGGCGCATCAACACACAGGCCCTGTCCCAATACCTCCCTCAGCTCTAGGGCCCTCTGTGAAGTGTGCACGTTTTGGTGTTTTCTACTCTATGGGATCAGCTCGACTCGGCTCAGCTCGCTTTTAGCCGGTAGTTGTCCACAAGCACAGTTCCCCCGTGAAATGGAGCCTGTGACGTTACAAAGCCCCGTCTCTAACGTGAATCATGGCTTTGAAAAACATAACAATGGCGGCGGTAAAGTTAGGTGCTATTTACTCGTTGTGTATTCACATGTTGTTGTTGTTGTTTTTTGGACTGTACACAGCTCCACGCCCCCAGTTCTCACAGATCAGTTTTCCTTGTCGCACGTTGGGCTTCCGCAGGAGATTTTCCTCAGCCACCGACCCAAGGAGCATCCGGCCCTCTTCAGAAACCCCTCGGGGGAATGTTACGAGCTGCTGTTGAGAGTCGGATAAAAACTAATGTGAGAATTGCTGTAACTTCAGAGATTTCAGAGATGGTTTGTGCTGGAGCTCTGTATTTTGTGGTGATTGACAGGTCTCTGGCCAATCAGAGCTCTGCAGGGTTTACACATCATGATTCAGTACTTACTCTGACCGGTTGGAACCATAAGCGAGCAGGAACTTAAAAAGAACCCGGTTCCAAGACCAGGACCAGATTTGGCCGGTGGAAAAACAAAAGTCGAGTCGTATAGGTTCCTTGCAGTGGAAAAGCAGCATTTCTGTGATTGTTTAAGGGCAAACACAGTTAAATATGATGGGTTCTTTAGTAAAATAAATGCTTCTATATAGAACCATGAACATTTAAAAGGCCCTTCGCATGATTAAAGTGTTCTCTACATCGTGAAAGCCTTCTTAATAATGTTAAAAATGTACTAAAAATGGTTAATTTTGAAGTGTGGACAATAAGGGCGTCAGAAGCTTAAACAGAAAAGGAACACAGTCAGATCAAGTGCCCTAGAAATGTAGGCGCCTCTTCAGTTTTTAAATATTTAGATAGAGCTGATAATGGTCGTTTCCTCAGTTTTGAAGCTGATTTCTCATTGGTTCATATTTGAATCATCACAGGATCTCAGCGGATTGAGGGTAATGGCTCATAATAAATGCTCATAGGGGGCGCTCATGAGCAGCGTACAGTGTGAGGAAATGGGACAGGGCTGAAGTCATGCACTGGGAGACTCTAAAGCTGAGGACACCGGGGAGACTGGGAGGTTGTTGAGGGGGGTAACGGCACCTGCAATGGACTTGTAAAGGTGTCTCCACTGTGTTTCTTTTATAAAAATGTAAACCAAATTTGTTCCTCTGGCGTTGGTGCAGACCTGATCTGAAGAACGTGTGAGCGGGATCAGTCTCAGATCTCCCTGTGCTTAGAACCACAAACGAAAACCCATGAACCTGAAGCACAGCCGGAGCAGAGGCCGCAGCTGATGTCCGTCAGGAAACGGATGAAAACAGTGATTGTGAAATCAATTTTTTGTGAGTTTTTTTAGCCGAAACACGAGTCCTATCCTCCGTGGGCGGAGCTCCTAGATATTGCAGTGTCCGATATGGCTGTCAGGGAATATAAAATTGTTATAACAAGTCCAGCGGAAAGTGACGGACAGCAAAAAGCTTTGGGCACCTGCGTTCCTGATTTGTATCTATGGTCTATGGGTGCAAGTGCAGCGCGGTACCCGGCGGTGACCGGTGTCCAGGGAGATAGAGAGGACAACAAGATGGAAAAGGTCCTGGAACGTGGCGTCTGTCTCCAGTGGGCCCTGCTTCTTCTTCATGACGAGGACCAGGTCCGGACGGTCCAGAAGCAAGAGGAGGACACGCGGCTGCACAAGAGGCGACTTAGTTACATGCAGATCTAACAACACATGGCAACATCAGGTGCTTTGATGGTTTTTGATGCGTTCGCTGGTTCAGAGGGGGGTGGTGTTGAGGAGAGAAGTGTGAGTACAGTTCTGTGCAAAATCAGAGACCACAATAAACCTACTCCTTTTACACTTAAAATGGACAGAGACCCTCCAACATCCAAATACAACATCTGGCTTTTTTCTGAAGTCTTAAATAATCCAGTTTTTTTTTTTTAAATTAATAAATAAATAAATCCCTTATTCACTGATGCTGAGGTCTGTACGATTTGTTCATTTTCCACGTTTCTATCCTCTTCCTTTTCTCCACAACAGCATCCTTTCAGACCCATAGCATTGAGCCAACTATTCCCTGTGGAAGGATGCACACACAGCTGTGGACTGTTCAAATCAAAAGGCTTTTTCTCGTCTATTTCACAGACAAAGTTCTGAGTGGAGTTTATCTGAATGAATGAGTTGGTGGTGGTAGTTAAAGAGTCCTGTTTTGTCCAGATCTAATTTTTGTTTGTTGAACCGTGGTTGGAAAGTGCTCTGACATCTGTGTTATATTGGTATTTCCACACAAACAGCTGCTAAAGGAGGCTGTTTTAAAGGAAAGTGAAGTGGTCTCTGATTGCGCACGGCTCTGTGAGTGAAGGGAGAGGAGTGCACACTCTGAAAGTCTTTGGAGATGTGGGTTGACGTGTTGGTTTTCAGTTCACAAAGGCTGTGTGTGTTTATGAATATGTGTGTGTGTGTGTGTGTGAGTGTATTTGCGCATCTGATGAAGGGCACGCTAAGAGCCAGCAGGCTTGCTGTAATCTTCCACTCCAGTGATAGTGGCCTTGCAGAAGAAGCAGTCCTTGTTATTCATCAGATGTTGATTGATGCAGGCTCTGAAAGGAGAGATGGGACGGGTGAGAGAGATAAAGGGAGAGCGGGAAGGGAGAGAGAGGGGCAGGGAGAGAATAAACAGCTTGTCAGTGATATCAGGTCGTTGTGAGTTTGCTGAGTCATGCAGGGGCTGGTTTTTATGAGCCGCACTTTGCAGCTGCTCTCGCACAAATATAATAAAGTGTCAGGTGAACTGATGTAGAACTAAAACCCCACACCGGGCTGCATCTGTCCTGCGACGTTGGAAATTTAGAGCGCTTCATGCCTCCCCCGTACTGACGAACTTCATGGAGATGTGCATCTCATTTTCCAGCAGAACTTGGCAACTGTCCACACGGCCAAAAGCACCAATAACTAGTTTAATAAACACAGTATCACTGCGCTTGATTGGCCAGCAACCTCGCCTCACTCAAACCCCATAGAGAATCTGTGGAGTGTTGTCAAGAGGAAGATGAGAGACACCAGACCCAATGCAGACGAGCTGAAGGCCTCTATCAAAGCAACCTGGGCCTCCATAACACCTCCGCAGTGCCACAGACGGACCGCCTCCGCTCCACGCCGCACTGATGCAGTAATTTATGCGAAAGGAGCCCCAACCAAGTACTGAGTGTATATATTTATATTGGTCTCATATAATATTCTAATTTTCTGAGTTAACGACATTTGGGTTTTCGTTGGCTGTGAGTCGTCATCATCCACAATAAAAGAAATAAACATTTGAAATACATCACTCTGTTTGTAATGATTCTACAGCACTGTGCAAAAGTGTGAGGCACCAGAGAGAGTGACATTTAAAAAGCTATTTATCTGAGCAGTAAGTGCTAAAAACAAACAAATAAACAAACAAACAACATTAGAATAAACCGAATCACATTCCTCCAGTGTGATCCTCTGTGTGTGAATGTGTTTAACTTTGTCCAAGTCTCTCCTCGTGGAGTGTGTTATTTGAGGTGATCATCCAGTGCCTAGTTTTAGTGGTGAATTAATAATGATTTTAAATTCAAACAAATTCATACAAATCAAGGAGAATCTGAACAAAACACTGTTCTTCAAACTCACTCTCACCCACTGCTTTATAGAAAAACATTATCTTATTTCTGATGTCTTTTATATTATTATTTATTTGTGTTTACTGTGATTATATAGAACTTTATACCAGCCCCAGACTCACTGAGGAGGCACTAGTTTAAATATAGATCACTATCTTAGGGGCCGAAGACTTCTGCATAGTGCTGTGTGTAATATATGATTTTCACTTTTTGAATTGAATTACTGGAATAAATTGTACTCAGTTTTCTCCCCAATTTAGTCAAAGCCAGTTCCACCCCACCCAGCTGCCCCAGTGCCACGATGCTCCTGAACCTGGTGAACCTCGACGTCTAGAACACAATGCTTGGGGAAGCTCAACAAAGTGCAGGTCGGCAGGGGACACGGGGCGGTAACTCACTTGCAGGACTTGTGGGAGCAGGGCTTGAAGATGGCCGATATGGAGTGTGCATAGCAGATGGGACACAGGTCGTCTTCGCTGGTCGGCTGCGGGGGACGAAAGAATAAACAGGAATGAGTGGACGCCGTGGACAAAGCACAACAACGCACAGGACACAGGACAAACAAGGACACGGTGTCCACTCAACACTGCCCCTAGTGTCTCATGTCTAAAATGCATGTGTGTGAGTGAATGAGTGAATGAGTGAGTGCATGTGATGTATGAGTGAGTTTGTTAGGGAAAGTAATTAAAGTAGTAATTGTGTGTGAATGAGTGACTGAGAGAGCGAGTGAGTATGTAAATGAGTGTGAGAGTGTGATTAAGTGTCTAATCTCCAAATACAAGGACACGGTGTCCACTCAACACTGCCCCTAGTGTCTCATGTCTAAAATGCATGAGTATGTGAGCGAGTGAGTTAAAAGCAAGTGCAGGGCTAAATTTAACACTCTTAAACACATTGTATATTTTTATGCATTTTACATTTCAAAACAACAATTTTATTAGAAAAAACACAAGTTCACCATTTCACATCGGTTCACTCTGAATGACTCTTGTGACACTGGCTTTACGTGATTATGATATTTTTAACCGTTGCGTAATTGTGAATCGTTTTTATTCGTCTGCTCGGCGTGAAAGTTAAACATCGACCTGACACACAGTACACAGCTCAAGTCCAGTGTTGTAATTGGCCGAGCCTGAAGCCAAAACACCACAAGGTATATCCCGCTCCAGTTAGCGTTATGTAAATGTGATCATGCTAATTAGCCTCCTCTGGATGTAAGTCCCTGTTAAGCACATTAGCATTTTAGGGTGAAGTGTTGCTTCGAGCTCAGAACGTCCTCAAATACACTGCTCCGCCATCATCAGGACCGCACACGGAGTGGACGCCCTTCAGTCGGTCCCTCCTCTGACGTCTAAAGGGTCACTCCAGCTTTCCCCAGGGATCCTGACCCTCCACCATTACAGAAATGGCCTGAAGTGGTCACAGCCCTTTCTTTTTAATCAAGGCCCACTAAGCTAGAGATGCCATTAACTCCATAACCCCTCCATATCCAACATTATCATTACCTTTACATTAACCACCGCGCCGGACAGAACGGGGTCGTCTTTCCACTTGGCTTCCCATTAAAAGATGAGACTAATGTCTTAAAATGTCTGCACATCACTGCTGTTCAAAGAAAACCTTTTACTGTCTTCATCTTTCAACATCAGGTCGTTTACACATTTATTTCAATGCGAAAAATCTCAGCAAGAATCAACCTGTAGAAACTGTCCAAGGTGATTCTACAACACCTCTTCTGTAGCCTCTAATCCAGAGACATGATTTCAGCTGAGGACCCTAGGGACATGTCCTCACCACTTTCTACGGCTGATTCTGTCCCTCTTTCTGAAACTGTCCTCTGAGGGTATGCTATATGACAATAGAGTGTTGGGAAATGGGTTTTAGGTCCTTTAAAGGCTAAGCAGCAGCTCTATCAAAGTGTCGAACAAATAAATACAGTGGAATTTGAGTTCCTAACTTGCGTTTATTGATAGTCAGAAAACATGTTATTTCTTACTAATTGAAGGAATAAGGTTTAAAAGACCGTTGGTCGTCGTCCCCCCAACGGTGTTCGGAAACTCTAATAGGCGTCTTGCCTGTGACGTAGATGGTGGACAACAACTCTAGAAGCTGCACTTAATTTAATGCAAAATGACGAAAAGGTGTGTTGTTTTTGGCTGCAATCATTCAATGTACAGTGGGACATCTGTGCACAAATGGCCCAAAGATCCCAAAATATCCAGAAAATGGACTAAATTTGTCAACTTTAAACGGGCACTTTGGAAAGGACCATCCGCTCACTCCGTTATCTGTAGCTCATTTCACTGGCGGTTTTCCAACAATATGGGCATGTAAGGACACCAACGAAAGGTGTTCAAGAGCCTCTGTAACATGGAGGTAAACAGGGTAAGGACACTTACTTCGCCTGTTTTAGTTGGTGTTAGTTAACGTTAGCTTGACTTGCTAAACTCGGGGGCTCAGATTATACTCGGCTACGTAGCTGCATTACGGAGGTTTATAGTGTCGGGTGAATTCGAGTTCGACTTCGATCACATTTACAAGAATAACGGTACCTCTAAATCTGAGTTTAGCTTATTGCTAGGCTATTGTCATGAATAATGTTGGTTATTTAGCTAGATACTGTCATAACAGTCAGTCATAACGGTGTTTTACCGCGGCGTTGTTCAGCTGTTGTCCAACAGTGACGTCATGGTCGCGTTCAAGAATTTCCGTAGCGAGCTCGGGTTTTTCTGTCAATTTACTAAAATTGTCAGTTTTAAAGCAAATTAAGCTGCTATTTTCATTTTAATTCATACTTATATATGTCAGTACCTAAAATAATGTGGAATATTCATGGAGGTCCATTACGTGGTGTTTAGGCTTTAAAAACGTGGGGGAGCTTGAGCGCCCCCTATAGACCCAGTTTGTTGGGACCAATAACACTAACTGTGCTAAACACAAGGCTCTTTCCCCTCTATCTTATAATCATATGCTCTTTAAATTCACTGCGGTCAGTGTGAGTGTTTTTTTTTTTTTTTTGGTCTTTTAAATAACGACCTTCATTACACTGACACCGTCTACTCTTTCACATTTTATAATTTTTGTTTTAAGGTTTGTGTAGAGCACTTTGAGCTGCATTTATGTATGAATAGTTCTACACAAGTAAAGACTGTTATTATTATGTTTATTTAGTTTTTGTTGTAATTATTTACTTATTGCTGGTAGTGTTTCACCTCCTACTTCACCTTTAATCCTGTAACACGTTGGTAACATTGCTCTTGTATTTTCTCATTCCTGTAATGATGGATTTCCCTCTGGGATCAATAACGAGAAATTTTTTCTTTCTTTTTCTTTCTTTCTATCTATCATATGTCATACATAACACTTTACTCTACCTGTGTATAAAACAAGAGCGCATTAAACATCTGATTATACAAACGTTGTTGCAGTATGCCACATATATTAAGGTTTTAAGGAAGCCCTGTGGAGATTTATAAATGCACAGTAGATTCATGTCGCCAAATATTTACTTTAGCTGTAGACCTCTCCATTTCTGTTTCCATATTCCAGGTAGTTCTTTCTTTCTTTGTTTTTAGTCCCTCACATTACGTAGCGGTGCTGCTTTATGGAAGTGGAGGAGAAATAAATTGCACTGCAGCGACGTGAGGCCATCAATAGTCATTCTGTAAAGAGGAAAGAAAGTGATTTACGACTCACGCATGCTCACGCACGCAGGTCGGACGCGTGGCATATTCAATGTATATTGAAATGAAATTTAAAAAAACAAGCACATGCTGCGTGCAATTTACATCCCCCCCGAGGGGAGAACTCGTCTGGTGATAATTCAGCTCCCACAGAAAGAATAGCGCCACTCAGAAATGTGACTGGACCAATGGTGCTCATCTAAAGATGCTCAGGGCCTTAAGCACACACACATTTGTACGCTTGCATGTAGCATCAGGAGGATTTACAGCTTCCGCCTGCTCCTCCATCAGTCGACTGTGCAGCACTCAGAGCTGGAGGATTTGGGACAAAAAGTAAAATTCTGGGTGATGTAGAGCAAAATACGTTACTGTCACCTCCAGCATGTAAATGTGCTCTCGTTTTCTGGCACAGATTTGATCTAAGCTCATATTTGGAGTGGAATTAGGTGCTCACTCTCTTTCAGCACTTGCTGTAGGTTTGACAGAGTTCTTTTCCTTCCGTAGAATTCCAAACCAAGACGCGGCACCTGATATCCAGCTAATATTAGGTGAGACCTACAGTCCATCTGAGCAGAGAAAGGGTTAACGAGACTTGTATATCCATTAAAGAGGGTCAGGTGGTCATGAAGACAATGAATCTTCACAGGAAAACCATTGAGCAATAGACCAAGACACTGCCAAAGGGCCACACGTGGGCCCAAAGCCATCAGGATCAATGCCAAGTGTGGCCTAGAGAGGTCTAAACCCTCAGGGATTTGGAACATGCCGCTGGGAAGCTGTTCTTTGGCATGATTGAGCGAGGTCTGGTACCTCAGGGATGAGCCGGAGTGGTGCTGGAGAAATAGTCATTCAACATCAGAACATTATCTCGCTTATGTCTCATTGATAAATACCATCTAATGAGGGATGGGCTCTATCCACATTTTTCATACCGTCTCAAAACATTAAGACAGTATATGGTTTTGCGGGGTGTTGGGGAGGTGCCTCATAACTCAGCAGAAGATCGACTGAAGGGTCTTCAGGGCTTTGTCTGTTTTCAGAGCCCTTCTTCCAGTGCATACAGTGGTGGACAGTATTACTGTTATCCTGCCCAACCTTACATCAAACCCTCACAGATGTTCCTCAATCTACTGTAAAGCCCTCAAAGAAAAGTAAAAGCTGTTACTAGAGCAGAGGCAACACGAGGTGGAGCATGATCAGTAGACCTGAACTTCTCATCATAAGCTGGAATGACCTCTAAACTGGATTTCACCAGGTTCCAAAAACACCAAGAGAAAGAGATAGAGAGAGAGAAGGATCTTCCATCCATCCATCAGCCCCCGAGAGAGCCCCTGCCTCCACATCCTTTCATCTCAGGCACATCTCCACTGGAGGAACTGGAGCTAGAGGTGGCAAACGCTGAGGATGGAGGAGTGGGAACAAAAAGCCGAATGGACAGAAGGGATTGGTCGCTGAAACCTGCCTCAGGTCCTCAGTACATCTGCTGCACGGACATCTGACAGTCCAGTCAAGTCCCGGGGTTTAATATAATCTCCAATCTGATTCCCGGCAAAGATGCCACAGCCAATCAACTTCAAGCCTTGGCAATTTCTCCAGGGCTGGCTTCTTGTTTCTGAAGTTTAGCGCAGAGTTAAAGGCTGCTGCACAGACACTGCCTCGCCTACTTTTTAACTGACTGCAGCTAGAACACACATGGGACTTTCAATGTTATGTTTGGTTTATGTTCATAATACAGCATCTTAAAATGAATTTCTGATGATCAGAACAGACATTCCCCTAACATTTTCTTTACTTTGTCACGTTGAAAGGCTTGGATTTGATGCAAGGGCCAGTCAAGTCCTGGGATTTAATATAATCTCTGATCTAATCCTGGACAAAGACGACACGGCCAATCAGCTTCAAGTCCTGGCTGCTTCTCCAAGACATGGCTGTATTTCAGACGTTTAGAACGGACACTGCACAGATACAGTACAATTCTATTAATGCATAGGGTCTCCTGGAACATTTTAATCTTAAATGTGAGAGAAGGCTTTGGCAGAAATGCTGTAAAGGAAACAAAAACGGATTATACCTGAGCTCTAGGGAGAGATTAATCAGAAGAGGTCTCTTCCAAACTGATTAAAAACTAAGAGCAGAGGGGAGAGGTCTCGTCAGGAGTTCCAGCTTTAGTCCGGAGAGAACTGCTCCAGAGTGAACTCACTTCTTCATCTTGAGTTACACTATAAGCCAAAGACAGCAGGGCTATCAGCTCCTTAATAACTCTTCAGAGAGGGGGTCCGATATGTCCAGGCTTCTTTGTTTTTATGGCTGTACTCCACATGTCCTTCTCGTCTCAAAGTCACACACTCTCCACAGGGAACGATTGGGTTTCTGTTTGGTGTCTGGGCCAGGACGGAGGAAATACAAGCTTCTTATAAACCTCCTTCACTCCTGCAAAGTTCTTCTCTCTTTTTTAATCACTCCGTACCTGCACCTTCCCTGACGCAGATCTGGTGTCGAGGTAAAGGACTGGATCGTTTAACAAATGACCTTGACCTTGACCAAGAAACAACGGAGCTGTAGTTTGTGTGAAACCAGCCAAGTTTTTGTTAGGACGAGTTAGCCTTCAAAATAACATCAATAAACTTTGGAGTGGATGTTTATCAACACCTTCAAAGTTCAGTCTTGGAAGTTGGTTGCATTTACTTTGCAGTTATAATTGTCCTTACAGCAACACTAGGTAGTATTTTAACCTTAAACCTACAGCTTCTAAACCATGGTGATGCTCCACAGAGCTGTAATAGGGAGAACAGATCCTCTGTCTTTGCTACTCCGACTCAGCACTGCAGAAACCGCACTGAATGTAAGTTGTGGGTTCGAGTCCCGCTCTGGGTGACTGTCTGTGAGGAGTGTGGTGTGTTCTCCCTGTGTCTGCGTGGGTTTCCTCCAGGTGACTGTCTGTGAGGAGTGTGGTGTGTTCTCCCTGTGTCTGCGTGAGTTTCCTCCGGGTGACTGTCTGTGAGGAGTGTGGTGTGTTCTCCCTGTGTCTGCGTGGGTTTCCTCCAGGTGACTGTCTGTGAGGAGTGTGTGGTGTGTTCTCCTTGTGTCTGCGTGGGTTTCCTCCGGGTGACTGTCTGTGAGGAGTGTGGTGTGTTCTCCCTGTGTCTGCGTGGGTTTCCTCAGGGTGACTGTCTGTGAGGAGTGTGGTTTGTCCTTCCTGTGTCTGCGTGGGTTTCCTCCGGGTGCTCCGGTTTCCTCCCACACTCCACAAGTCCTGGCGCCCCCTCCAGGGTGTGTTCCTGCCTTGTGCCCAGTGATTCTGGGTAGGCTATGGACCCACCGCCGCCCTGAACTGGATAAGGGTTACAAACAATGAATGAATGAAACTCCAGTTTATGGAACTCTTGTGTCTGTCACTTTTTTTTTCTTTGCTCTTCATTTTCTTCTCATAAACGTTTATAACTGGGAAGGACGGTCCCTTCAGTGGACAGCACAGAGACAGCTGTTAAATAATCCACTTACAAAATCCTGAAAAACTACAGAAGCTTGTGTCCAAAAACGTAGACAACCATTCGTAAAAACTGTGCTATGAGCATGAGTATTGGCTGCTGACAGTCTGGAGTAAACATCCCCACCCCCTCATCCACACACACACACACACACACAAAAAAGCCTAATATTAATATAAAGCACCGGCTGCCTGACGGACTTATAATAAGAGATGAGGATGAGTAAAGTGAATTTATTTATGCCACAGAGATTCCTTTCAGCTGATGGGCAGGACTGGGGAGAGGGAGAGAGAGAGAGAGAGAGATACCAGGGTGGACAAGGCTGACTGGAGCTGGCGAGTCTTCCGAGTCAGAATATATCTCGTCCCAGAGAAGCTCAGCAGCCAAAAATAAAGCCTGTGACAGCATCTGAAGGACAGGGTCTAAGCCGAGCTTCCTGATTTTCTTATTTATGTTTATTTTTTTGGAGACTCTTTCTGTGCTTCTCAGACTGAGCTTCAGGAACTGTGGACGAGGCTTCGGTTAATCAACTTCAATAAATCCGTCCTGAAAAATCAGTTGAGTTTGCTCGGCAGGTTGGACAGGACGGAAGCTCTTTAGAAAATGGAACCGTTTCCTCAAAACTGGGCGCAATTTCTACATCTGTGCTAGGGCTGTGTGATATAGTATCATTCGCAATAATATCGTCATCAGTTTTAAAACGATAAAAAACCAATATCATGATAACAGTCGTATTCGGACTTGTTTACGTAGTGACCTCATGCAGTTACCTGTAATATGGCATACGTTCATTACATGAGTCATTTAGTCACAGTGAAGTACGGTGGGAAGTGGGGAAAGGGGAGTGGCTTCAGTCGTGTGGAGAGGGTGTGGTTACAGAAGCTCAGGCGTACAATAAACCACAGTGTTATATAGGAACTGAAATGAGCCTGTAACAACAGAAGAGGGAAACACAACGGGTCTGTTCCACCTCCTCGAGCAGAAACACTCAGCTGAGGACGAGGAAAATCCTTAACGCCGTTAGAAGAGTTCAACAGCCAATGAGCTCTGACCCCAGCAGAGAACCTCCACTGACTTGACACTGTTCTGGGATTGTTTTATTTACTGTGAAGCTTTAATGTTACTTTTTCGTATTATTGTTTACGTTTCCTCCAGGTGACTGTCTGTGAGGAGTGTGGTGTGTTCTCCCTGTGTCTACGTGGGTTTCCTCCGGGTGACTGTCTGTGAGGAGTGTGGTGTGTTCTCCCTGTGTCTGCGTGGGTTTCCTCCGGGTGACTGTCTGTGAGGAGTGTGGTGTGTTCTCCCTGTCTCCATGTGGGTTTCCTCCGGGTGACTGTCTGTGAGGAGTGTGGTGTGTTCTCCCTGTCTCCGTGTGGGTTTCCTCCGGGTGACTGCCTGTGAGGAGTGTGGGGTGTTCTCCCTGTGTCTGCATGGGTTTCCTCCGGGTGACTGTCTGTGAGGAGTGTGGTGTGTTCTCTCTGTGTCTGCGTGGGTTTCCTCCGGGTGACTCTCTGTGAAGAGTGTGGTGTGTACTCCCTGTCTCCATGTGGGTTTCCTCCGGGTGACTGTCTGTGAGGAGTGTGATGTGTTCTCCCTGTCTCCGTGTGGGTTTCCTCCGGGTAACTGTCTGTGAGGAGTGTGGTGTGTTCTCTCTGTGTCTGCGTGGGTTTCCTCCGGGTGACTGTTTGTGAGGAGTGTGGTGTGTACTCCCTGTCTCCGTGTGGGTTTCCTCCGGGTGACTGTCTGTGAGGAGTGTGGTGTGTTTTCCCTGTGTCTGCGTGGGTTTCCTCCGGGTGACTGTCTGTGAGGAGTGTGGTGTGTTCTCCCTGTGTCTGCGTGGGTTTCCTCCGGGTGACTGTCTGTGAGGAGTGTGGTGTGTTCTCCCTGTCTCCATGTGGGTTTCCTCCGGGTGACTGTCTGTGAGGAGTGTGGTGTGTTCTCCCTGTCTCCGTGTGGGTTTCCTCCGGGTGACTGCCTGTGAGGAGTGTGGGGTGTTCTCCCTGTGTCTGCATGGGTTTCCTCCGGGTGACTGTCTGTGAGGAGTGTGGTGTGTTCTCTCTGTGTCTGCGTGGGTTTCCTCCGGGTGACTCTCTGTGAAGAGTGTGGTGTGTACTCCCTGTCTCCATGTGGGTTTCCTCCGGGTGACTGTCTGTGAGGAGTGTGATGTGTTCTCCCTGTCTCCGTGTGGGTTTCCTCCGGGTAACTGTCTGTGAGGAGTGTGGTGTGTTCTCTCTGTGTCTGCGTGGGTTTCCTCCGGGTGACTGTTTGTGAGGAGTGTGGTGTGTACTCCCTGTCTCCGTGTGGGTTTCCTCCGGGTGACTGTCTGTGAGGAGTGTGGTGTGTTTTCCCTGTGTCTGCGTGGGTTTCCTCCGGGTGACTGTCTGTGAGGAGTGTGGTGTGTTCTCCCTGTGTCTGCGTGGGTTTCCTCCGGGTGACTGTCTGTGAGGAGTGTGGTGTGTTCTCCCTGTCTCCGTGTGGGTTTCCTCCGGGTGACTGTCTGTGAGGAGTGTGGTGTGTTCTCCCTGTGTCTGCGTGGATTTCCTCCGGGTGACTGTCTGTGAGGTGTGTGGTGTGTTCTCCCTGTGTCTGCGTGGGTTTCCTCCGG
Organism: Hoplias malabaricus; assembly: GCF_029633855.1. NCBI lineage: Eukaryota > Metazoa > Chordata > Actinopteri > Characiformes > Erythrinidae > Hoplias > Hoplias malabaricus. Next base: position 19,740,565 of record NC_089804.1, on the reverse strand, counting down.
GTGACTGTCTGTGAGGAGTGTGGTGTGTTCTCCCTGTCTCCGTGTGGGTTTCCTCCGGGTGACTGTCTGTGAGGAGTGTGGTGTGTTCTCCCTGTGTCTGCGTGGGTTTCCTCCGGGTGACTGTCTGTGAGGAGTGTGGTGTGTTCTCCCTGTCTCCGTGTGGGTTTCCTCCGGGTAACTGTCTGTGAGGAGTGTGGTGTGTTCTCCCTGTCTCCGTGTGGGTTTCCTCCGGGTAACTGTCTGTGAGGAGTGTGGTGTGTTCTCCCTGTCTCCGTGTGGGTTTCCTCCGGGTGACTGTCTGTGAGGAGTGTGGTGTGTTCTCCCTGTCTCCGTGTGGGTTTCCTCCGGGTAACTGTCTGTGAGGAGTGTGGTGTGTTCTCCCTGTCTCCGTGTGGGTTTCCTCCGGGTGACTGTCTGTGAGGAGTGTGGTGTGTTCTCCCTGTCTCCGTGTGGGTTTCCTCCGGGTAACTGTCTGTGAGGAGTGTGGTGTGTTCTCCCTGTCTCCGTGTGGGTTTCCTCCGGGTGACTGGATCAGTGGTAAAAGCAGACCAGTGATCCCCGTTACTACATCTCAGTCAGGTGAGACCAGCGGCTGGGTAGAGGAGTACACACTGAACCACACGGCTCTGGAGCAGTGCAGCACTTCACTGTAATCTACAGTCATTTTCCATCACGCTCCAGGTAAACTACAGCAGAATGTGACACTCAGTGACGCACATTCCTGACACTGAGGGAACGGGCCATTTGCAGCTTTAACCATTCCATTAAAAAACCCATTTGCGAGGTCAAGACACGCCGTCTTTTAAAACTGACCGGTCAAATCTCACCTCCTCTATGTTAAATCACGTCACTGAAGGTAATTTCACAAATGTGAGTTACGGCGATAAATAACAGAGAGACTCAGCATTTCCTGCCCCTAAAAATTTCCTGCCTTGTAGAGATCATGAATTCTTTACGTATTCATTTATATACGTTATATATTTCACAGTCTGTGTGTAAAGGCCAGGATCAGCAAAAAGACTGTTAGGCTTGAGTCTCTAACAGTGGAGAACAACAAAGACAGCTCTAATTGGTCGTTTCTGAGGGACACGCCCCTTATCTGTGTGTGATCAGAGAAGCAGGTCCAGACCTGGAGTCCAGCGTTAGAAGAAAGAGGACGGTCCGAGTGGTTTCTCAGTATGAAACACTGTCTCTGTCTCCACTGCTGCTGCTCTGTGTTTACACCAACGTCCCATGGAAATCACACGATGGTTCTGTGTTGGGACAGGAACTGGACACAGGTCTGGGAACAGGGTGCGCTGGGATCTGTTTCATTTTAGCCACCATACATATTTCTCAGGTCACTCCCCTGCCCTCTAAACGCATACCATATCCAGCTCAGCAAAATGCAGCCAGAGTTATGTGCTTTTGTAAGGGGACGGCAGAGTTATGTGCGCTGGACTGGAGAGATATGACTCTGAGGGCTTAGGGGGCTGTGGAGAAGCTACTCTGCTCCGATGGAGGCGATTAATCCCTCTGAAGACACAGGGAACACGCTGAGAAGCATGAACACACGCAGGACACTGCAGACCACATGGGCTTTTTTAGTTACTGAATATTGAATTGAGTTACATTAACTTTTTGTTTTTTGAATTTACACATGCAGAAAGACAGACAGACAGACAGACAGATAGATAGATAGATAGATAGATAGATATCATTTTTATGTTTCTTGTTTTTTAAACATGTATATTGTGCAAGTTAAAAAAATACATACTTTTTCATGTGATTCACATGAGCTTAGAATCTCAAAGGTCAATGCCAAGTGCTGGCAAGATGAGCCTAAAGCCCCCTGCACTGTGCTGTGGACCGGGGCCTGTGTTCTGTGAAGAGATGCCTCTCCAACACGTACAGCTACTTGTTTTCTCTGATTCTCTCAGCTGAATGCCATTAAATCCCCACAACAATGCTCTAAAACCTAATGAGAAGATTTCCCAGAAGAGTACAGGCTGTTATTAAACCACTGAAATCCTGGGTTTTGGGATCAATGATGAATCAATGGATGAGCAGCTGTCCACCAACTTTTGGCCATATGGCGTACATCTTCCCTGCCGTCTTGCAGAAACTCAGGCCTGGTCTGACCACAGAGCACTGTCCACTGCTTCTCTCCCACCCACACGGCACATTCACAATCACAGAGGGAAAGCTCCGGACATCTGCGCTGACCCTGTCCACCTCTATTACAGCACGTTTCATCCCCCATTGTTCAGCAAATGGCATCAGAGTGTCTGGACCTGAACTAGAAATCGTCTTATCAGCGGGAAGCTTTGTCTATTCAAATTAGTGCACTTCACAAAGTAAACAACAAAGTGGGAGCTCACTATTTGGAAGCACTGTTTCTCAATGCCATAATCACAAAAATGGACTTGTGCCGCAGCGAATGGTGGTATTTTCAAGTCGTTCTCAAGTCGTTGGTGAGTCACAAACCGATGTGTCTTTGTTATTTTGGGGTGGAGACCCGTGTTGTGTTATGAGAACAGTTTTGTAAAGATAGGATGGTGCACTCGAGACACCGATACAGAATGTTAGTTCTGTTTGGGGGTAAGTTCTGGACTCGTTAGTAAGGGCACACACGTTTTTCAGCTATTGTAATATCTAGAGACAGCAGCGTAGTGTCTGAGATGATTTATATTTTATACTGTATTTATTGATTTACAAACACATGTTTGTAAACACTTCTATGATTCATTTTTGCTCATTATTTGTTTAACCCCTGCTCCCACAGGGGGTCGCCACAGTGGATGTCTGATGAGCTCCGCGAACCCAGCCAACATCCCAGTAAACAATTAGCCGTTGATTCAACGTTGAAATAACGTAATGACTGCCGTCTAATCAACGTTCTCTTAAGGTTGAAAATGAAAGTTGAAAAGACGTCCAAACACAGACATTGAAAAGATGACTATTAGACGTATTTTGGACGTCCGTTGACGTTATTAATTGGTCCCGAAATAAATGACTTGTATAAAACGCGTTTTGGACGTCCACTGACGTTATCGATTGGTCACCACTTGATAACTAACTTATTAGGATGGATTTTGGACGTCCATTGACGTTTAAAATACGACTACTATTAGACCTATTTTGAACGTTCAGGGATGTTCCTTGTTTACTGGGATGTTTCTGCTGACTGTTTTAACAAAGCAAGTTTCTCAGAGAACACGAGGACTGTAAACATCTGAACCGAAATCAAACAGTGGCCTGAGGGCTCAGAAATGGAACAGTGCGACTGGAGCAGACGAGGTGCTACGGCAATATTATTTCAAACCTCTGTTGCTTTTGTTTGCGGACGCAGAGAGAAAACCACAGAAGGACGACTGTGTTTAAATCATCCAGAAAGACTGAGTCTGAGTTTCCTCTGAGCCACTGTTTACTCTGAAAATGGACCAGACACTCTGCGCTGCATATGGATGAGTCTTAACTGGATCTGCTTTGTTTATCAGGTCCATTTTCACAAATGTGATGCAAGCGTAGAAGCCCAACACACTGCCAACGGCTGAGGAAGCTGCAGAGTACAGACTGGCTGCTTTCCTGATGGGAGCCAATGATGGCAGCGTCCCTCTGCCTTTAGGGCCAAGTGGACGTCTGAATTATCTATTAGCTCGATCATTCCAATCTCTTCCAAATGCTGTCGGACGGCGAGTCCGACAGACACATACAGACACACACAGGTGCAGTTTTCCTGTTGTATCTCAGAAAGGACTTTTCTCAGGTGCTCCCTATTCTCCTGCTTTTTATTCACACGTCAATCTCCACCATCCCAGACCACCGCTGGGACTAATTTAAAAGTGCCTGTTCCTCCTGCTCCTTTAGTCCAGCTCTTGACTACACAGATGTGTCAGCAACATTTACACCATTTCCTTTGTGGCCAACTGGGCAGATGGGGCATTAGCAGCTGCGGAATCCTGTGGTTTCTCTGGGGTTTCTGACAGTAAGAGGAACACTAAACCTTCCCGTGATGGGCACTGACTGAGGTGTCCAGAGTGGCTTTTTAGAGGTGGCCCCAGCTCTGTGCGTAGTTCCTGAGAGCACAGAATGAGGCCCCTAGTTGGAGCTTTATTTTTTAATGAAAAAGAAAAGGCACGGGAACTCCACGACGATTCAGGCCGTAGAGCACGGCATTAAAGGTGTGTTACGTGGTTGTTTACAAGGAAAACACACCATCATAGTTATGTTGTATCTGGTTACTCCTCAGCGGAAGCTTTATATTGGATGTTGAAACATTTCTGCGAGGATTACACTGCATTCAGAGCTGCTGATGTTGGACGATTAGATTTGCCTCACAAAAGCTACAGCTCATCATCCCAAAGGACTGAACATTGCTGTGTAACTCGAGAACACGGCCGCGCTGAATCATAGCCCAGTGCTTTCTCCTCAAACCCCAGAGTTTAATCCCTGATAATAAAAAACGTTTTAACTGAAGTGTACGACTTCTAAACTGGAATATATGTTCGTACGATGTAATTAAGGCTGAAAGGTCGTTGGTTCGATTCCTGCGAGCCGCAGGAAAACTGGGGGCGGTGGGAGTGAAGGAACAGCACTGTCCTCCTCCTCAATCCACGGCTGAGGAGCCCTTGAGCAAGGCACCAAACCCACAACCACAACTACAATGACCAATAAGTGCAGGGTAACTTCAATAAACATGGTGCTGTCTCGGCCAAGTGACTTGAAAAAGAGATTTTAATCTCAAGAGACTTCCTGGTTAAATAAAGGTTCAATTGCTGCGATGGAAATGGAGACCTTAAGCTCAGTGGAGGTTATGGAAGCTGTCAGAACGCAAATAAACCTCAAGTTCACCTTGTAAATCAGAGTTTAGTCAAAATTAGAGGAGTCCACCAACTTTGGGCAAGCAATGTTTTAATAACAATAATCAATGGAAGATGGTTGTATGAGTGTGATGCTGAATTTCAGCAAAACACAGACAGCATAAATGTTATCTTCAATCAACCAGAGATAAACTCACAGAGCCACAACACCGAGACAAGAGCACAGATCTGATCTGAAGCAGAAACTTCAATCGAAGGGCGTCCATCGTCTCCGACCAAACTACTGCATGTCTGGGATCAGAAGCGAAGAAATGTCAATTCTGACCCTCTTTCAAGTCGTCTGCAGCTTAATAAGAGGGAGCAGATTTGTTTGGAAGTGGATAATTGTAGCTCTCCTCGATTGCTGCGAAGAAAAAGCCAGACTGCTTCTTCGTCTGAAGTTATCGGAGCTCTATTTCCCTCCGAGGTGGAGACCTCTGTGTGCCTCGGTTGGACCGATAATACGATTGGAAAATTGCTCAATTTTTGTCAGAAAAGAGGCTTTTCAGAAACGGTAGAAATAACAACTTCACTGATGATGTTTCCCCTAAAAAACCAAAATATGAGAAGAATAATTGTGAAGTGAGCGATGATTGATTTTCTCTTTGAAGTAGAAATGAATATTTGTTTATGCCAATTTCTCCTCAACAATCCAGAGAGAAAGTTCTGGTTTTTTTTGCGCTATTCAGAAATCTGTAATACAACGTTTTTATTCATTGATTCATTCATTTTCTATAAAGATTTCATTTGGATTAAGTTTGCTGTGGGTCTGGAGCCAACCTGAATTCACTGGGCAAACACCCTGAATCACACACCATCACACACATCCATCACTCACTACTCTGTCACATGAGCTCGAGGGTCAACAGTGAAACCTGCACCACCGTGTGTTTAAAGCTATACTCACTGATGTGTTATCAATACTTTAACATCGAGGACCTGTCCTAGAGAGTTTGTTTTCACTGTTGTTTATTCGTGGCTAGTTTTGCTGGCTGCAGTTAAACTGGTGTCCTCTCTGAGAGCTACCTCTGAGACTTGTATGGACCCACCTCACACTTTTAGGACCACCTCACCCAGCCAGAGAGATCTGGACGACCCCGTACTCGTAGCGGGCCGAAGCTGAGAGTTCTGCTGACTCAGAAAGTGGTGACTGAACCTCACTGGAGCCTTAAGCTGAATTACAGACCCTCTCTGGTGATGCACCTAATGTAAGGTTTAGATCTTTCTGCCGCTATCACAGGGACCTGAGTGCTTTACATTTTGTTGTGTTTGTAAATTAATGATCTCAGTCCCATCAGCAAAAGCTCGAGTGTGAGAACCACGACATACACACAGCAAAGTGCCCGAGTACGTCATGCACCTTCACAGAGTCGTCTCAGCACCGTCCCCTGCTGTCAAACCAGCACTTTCCAAACCATTCACACATCAAGGAGCTTTTAAAGTGTTCAAATACTGCACTCAGAATAAATCTCCTCAAAGTAAAGGAAAATGTGCTGCTTTCAAACCCCTTGTACGTGGAAGTTTCTAACCTCAAAATGTCACGTGCATCTGTGTTGACCAGGTGAGAAATTATACCGCACTGAACGAGCAGGAACTGAGCGCACATCCATCATTTCAGCATGAGCTTTGACGGCATGTGTCTGAGCCGAATGTCGACGAGAGCTGTGTTCTGCAGCTGTGAGCAAAGTCTTTCTGGAGAAAAGGAAGCAGAAAAATCACCTCACTGATTTTGGGAAAATTGCATTCACAACTGACTTTCTTCTTTGAAAACTCACGACAACAATCTCCGAAAAAAGCTTGCCGTCAGATCCAACTAACAAGGATTAATCTAGAAAAACGTTTATGTATAAGACTTCAGCTGTTATACAAATGAAACAATGACATCTAGTGGCAATAACAATAATAACAGTGGGCAAGGCTAATGTCCATCCATCCATTATCTGTAACCGCTTATCCATTTCAGGGTCACGGTGGGTCCAGAGCCTACCTGGAATCATTGGGCGCAACGCAGGAATACACCCTGGAGGAAGTGCCAGTCCTTCACAGGCCAACACACACTCACACATTCACTCACACCTACGAACACTTTTTGAGTCACCAATCCACCTACTAACGTGTGTTTTTGGACTGTGGGAGGAAACCGGAGCACCCGGAGGAAACCCATACAGACACAGAGAGAACACACCACACTCCTCACAGACAGTCACCCGGAGGAAACCCACGCAGACACAGAGAGAACACACCACACTCCTCACAGACAGTCACCCGGAGGAAACTCACACAGACACAGGGACAACACACCACACTCCTCACAGACAGTCACCCGGAGGAAACCCACACAGACACAGGGAGAACACACAACACTCTTCACAGACAGTCACCCGGAGGAAACTCACACAGACACAGGGAGAACACACAACACTCCTCACAGACAGTCACAGGTCAAGAAAACAGTGTGGAAGGTGTTCCATACTCTCTCTGTACTGGGGGTGTTGATGTTAATGCGTTAATTAAGAGGAGACAGCCGTTCTCTGAGTAAAGGTGTAAAGGTGGACGAGCAAGAGACCAGATTCTGAGAGAATAAAGTGTAACCTCCACTGTTCAAATCGTTATCCTGTTGCTTTAAAAGTAAAATCCGAGAAAATGATGCTGGGCTTTATTCAGACCCTGGGGCTGGTTTTACGTTTCTCACAGGCCTCTGCCTCCCACCTGTGAGAGACTGGAGATGCAGTTAATGGGTGGAGTTTTTTGGCTTTAGCTTCATTAACAAATGAACATAACAAATGAAGCTGAAGCTGTTGTGTACTGTGTTCCACTTTACTGCGGAGTAGAATGATTAAAGACCACGGTTCCTGAAGAATCACAAACAGTTTGAGGTCCAGAGTCCCACCCCTGCACAGAATGAGTGCGTCCCTGAAAGCTCTGTTGGTTTATTAATGGCTGGATGAGAGCGGTCGTCATGGGAGAAACAATTACAGGTAATCACACACCACTCCACAGCATCCCTCCATCACACACACACACACACACACACAGTTTTATACAATGTCAGGACATGTGGTAATAAATAATACATATATGGGACCATACACCCCATAGCTACTATATATTAGCTATTATATGAAAGGCTATGTGCTGTATTATCCCATGTGTATCATATACACTAATGTGCAAAAGTCAGGGATCACTCTGATTAGTGTCCAGTCAAAATAGACATTAATTACAAGCTAATATTATCTTAACGTTCAGACAAAGGCAAATATATGTTTACAACAAAAATTAACAAGGACTTTGGGGGAAATCAGAGCCTGAAAATGCACCGCACACACACTCTCACACACACACTCTCCACAGAGTGTGAAAGGCTACAGCACAGAGACGTGAAGCACGCCTGGTTGCCTGGACATCAGAGGCTTGTTGTTCTTGGCAAAGGCTTGTAAACAAATGCCAGAGAATGTGGAAAAACACTCAGGAGTGCATGCGCACACGCACACACACACACACACACACACACACACACACACACACACACACAGCTAACAAGATGTTGAGCTGGTGGCCAGGCAGGCAGACAGGTTTTCAAACACACTAATGATTTAATAAAGAGTTCAGTGGAGCAGAGCTTTCGTTCCTGCAGCCTTCAGTCAGAGGGTGAACCTCCGCTCTCCTCTCTACTCTAACAGCTCACAGGAAACCCCCTGCACACCCAAGACCACCACACTCAATGCAAAGAGTCTCGGCTAGACCAGTATAAAGCCCCCAGCATTGGGCACAGAACTGAGACTGTATTTTCACAGTATATTTGGGATGAGCTGGAGCGTCATCCACCACCTGACGCTCCAATGCTCTCAGGGCTGTACGCCACCAAATCCTCCCAGAAATGTGCCAGAAATCCTCCCAGAAAGATCTAGTGCAAAGCCTTCTTTAGAAGAGTAGGTGTGAAAAAGGGAACCCAGCCCATATCGAATAAACACTATATAATATTTTTCCTTAAAATTACAGCTTTAAAACTGTCGTGATGCTTCACCGATCTGTAATGGGGAGAACAAGGCCTCTGTGGTGGCTACGCTGGGCTGACCACCATAGAAACTGCACTATGTAACCATTTGGAGGAGGGTAGGAAACCACCGCCACTACCTCCTCCCCATTCATTTCAGTACAATCCTGAAAAAGTCATTACAATAGAGTTAAATCTGACCTAGTGCTACTTTAATTGTCTCCATTTCAGAATAAAAGCTTTCGGGCCGCTTTCGGGTGGATCTCTAAACATCACAGTGACAGTCACATGCCAACTCTGAACATTAATCTTGAAGACAGCTTAAGAAATGACAATAAGATGATGGTCTTCACTTTCAAATCAATCTCATCAATCAATCACACAAATCAATTACTGATAAATGTGACTAATGACCTCCTTTCTCCTGTGCAGTTCTTCCACCAAAAAAAAAGAAAAAAAGACACCACTTTTCCAAAGAAAAGGAACGTTTCCGATGCCTGGATTCAGCAAATCCTCTGTTTTTTTTAAGTGAATGAAATAATAAAGAAATCCAAAGTGGGGAAAAGTGCACGAATGAAATGAGATGTCACAGGGGCTTTAGTGACGATATCAGATGGAAATTACTCCGTCAGTTCCACTTTATTTATGACGAGGCGCACGGCAGGAAATCAAGCCTGAAACGAAAGGGCAAGTCACACACACTTTAAACCAGATCCAAATTGCATCTGACACTTTAGATTAAGCAGAACTGAAGGTGAATTCAATTTAAATACAGATGTTTCAGGGGGGTACTTTACATCACATTAACTTTCAGGAGCGTGCTGCACAAAACCCACATTTCCATATGAGACTCCACACGGTGGAGTGGTCTCCGAGGCCAAATGATGCTGGATAATAGTTTGTAGAAGTGGTGATTATACGCCCCGTGAAAATAAACTCATGGAACGTGAATCCCAGCCTTAATCACTTAAATGGCAAGAGAATAAGAGAATTCTTGCCAAAAACTTTCGTTCTAATTTCAGTGACTTACAGGTGACTTATTCACAATCACAGCACTGGACCTGAGGTTAAAACTGAGCACAGAGGAGTGGGATTAGGCTGTGATTAATGAAGAGACGACCGTACAAAACATAAACATACCTGTTTTAACACCGCGGCAGTGTAAACGGTAGGAGAGAATGCAGGAGACATTGCGCCGCTAAAACAGTGGATTAACACTTTCACACAACAAGCGCCGCTCCGTCACCTTTGGAAATAGACTGCGAAATAAACAAGGATCTCTCTGAGGTACGACGTGTCAATTTTCCCAGATTACGCTCGCACGGCCAATTAGACCAAACGCTCGCTCGCCTATGGGAATGAAGTGGACCCTTCTGAGTGTGTATCGAGGGAAAACATGAAGCGTTCTGCTCATGATCCAATAAAGAATTTGTTTTGTCAGTAACAAGCCTTCAGCCGTTAAACCAGCTCCTCCAGGGGAGCAGTGGGATAAAACACAAGCCCTGTCTCCCCCACAGTGTGAGTTTAGAGCTGAGTTCAAGTTAAAAGAGAGAGGAATGAAGCTGAAAAAAGACCGAGCCTTCACTCGACTCTGTGCTCTCAGCTATGAGGCTTTATCTCTAAATGTGTGTGATTTGAGCCTCAGTTTCACTGGAGAATCATCTGCTGCGGTGTGTGTTAAACTACAAGTGTCTGTTAGCACCAGCTGTGCTTCTAAACAGAGTATAACCATCTTATTTCCCTTTTTTTTGTTTTTATCATCAACTCGTGTGTCTGTGTACACAGTCATACTGTGCTGAGCTGAACTGCACAGCGCCGAAAACCCTTCGCCTGACATTGTGCTCCCAGATAAAAGGCTCAGCACAGTCCAACAGTGAAGTAATAAACTGCACAATTCTTAGCCTAAGTATCTCATCTGGGAATGGAGGTGTCTAAAACAGATTTGCGAGATTAATGAGGAGATAAATAATGCAGATAAAAATGTCAGACCCATCCACCCTGTGCTCCATTTGACACCACACGTCTTGCGATGTGAAAACAATGATGCTCCAATGATGCTGATGCAGGTTTGATTCAAGATCAACACATCACCATCATCTCCATTTTTTATGTCATTTTTTCAGGTACCCTGAAATGCCCGTGTGGCATGATCTTGTGGAGCATCGTCAATGTCCACGCCCCTCCCTGACGGAGAGACAAATGGGCATGAGAAGAAGCAATGACACAGGAGGTGGTGCTTCTGAGTCACAAGAGGAATACATGACTCACCTGTTTTGCCTCTGAATGCTGATTACCTGTCAGCACATTCTCAATCAGAATCACCTGGTGAGGAGGCACTGCCAGGTACAGAGAAATGGGGAGAGCCCCCTGCTGGGGTGGTTTTTGCTACAGAGTCAGAGGCTAAATGAAATGTATTTTTTTATATGAAATCTTCCATGTGATTGGCCTTGTCTCTGGAGCAGAAACAGGTGTATTCAGGGACATCAGAGCAATTTAATAATTTACTTTAAATAAAACACCTGTAAAAATAACGAATAATCACTTCCTAATATGACTTCTCCTCTTCGTCCCGTACAGACTCTGGTTTCAAACGCCAGGGATGCTTTTGTGTCTGAAACCCGATTGTAAGATAATAATCAGACTGAAATCGGATTAGCCGTGCGTCTGCTGAGAGGGTCTGCAGTGACTGTGGGCTGGAGGCTGAGGGGAAAAACGTGGGAGATAGGGTTTCACTGCTGAGGGCTCTGCGTTCTGCTCTTTAATGATGTGGTGTTCAGTCTCTGAGCTGGGAGTGGTGGATGTGGACAGTCCAAAGTGGGACACGCACTCATTACGCTGAAGCCAAGCCACAGGATCCTCCTCTAACACTCGAGTCCGGCCTCAGAAACACTTTAGTCGCTTATAGAAAACCCTCCACGGTGCATTACGATGAATTTACATTACCACACCCTCCACTGCACATCATCAGACCTCCTCAATAATTCAGAAACACAATGTGAAAACGTGCTGAGTCTGAGTGAGGTCTGGAATTAAACTGAAAGATGGAAACGGAAGATTGGGCCTCTTTTATTACAGTTGATAATATGCTTCGTGTGTCGTTTCTAAAGCAGAGAGAACTGAAATACTGACCCTGTGATAAGCATCTGATTAACTTTAGATGAAAATCAGAAAAAACAAAGACAGTCATCACGACTGTTATAAGCAGAAGATAAAAACTGAAACAAATGGCAGAAATAACGAGCGCACAGACCAGGAAGGGTCTAATAAAAGAGTGTTTAACAGTCAGTACTACGACGAGTGTGTAGCGACGGCCAATTGGCAGCAGAGTTAAGAGCCAGTGCTTCTTTGGTTTTCCAAACCCATCCTGTAAAATCCCACTCCGCTGAGGTGGTGGGAGGATGTTTTCTTAAACTCAGTGAAAGCTCAGCATGTGTTTGTAAAACTGACAGATCCTCGCGGTTGTCTGTGTCCGCAGACAGTGTCTGGTACCTGTTTGGGTCTGAGCACTCACCGCTGTGGTGGCTGCAGCTTGTTTGGATTCCTCCGTCAAGAAAGCAAGCATCTTTTCCACCTTCTGCTCCTCCTCAGCACTGATGTAGTCCGTGTCTGTGAGGGGGGAAACACAGGGCAGACATTAACCGAAGCACAGATGAAGAGCAGCAAGAATGACACAGAAATTCAACTCTTTTGACAGGCTTTACTCAATTTATGAGGCCTTGGTTGTACAGGAGACCACTGCACAGGATCTGAATCATATAAACAGTGTCATAAACACTGTACTGCGCTTCCTGGACGCATAATTAACACCCACACCTAATTATAAGCTTAATGGCAGGGCTCACTTGGATCCTAGGACATGGCCATCATAACAGGAAACAAGGGTTAGAAATGAGATCATCAGCCCTTCACAAAGATTAACTCATCAGGTGGATCTTCTATTGTCTGCACACAGCACGACCGGGCCCTGTGTAAACATCTCATAATCAATCGGCCAAGAGAGACTGACCTTAACATTTTAAAGCAACACTATGTAGTGTTTGTAAATTTAAATCACAGCTTCCAAATGATTGTGATGCTCCACTGAAATGTAACAGAGCGATAAGAACCTCTGTCAATGCTACTCCACACTCAGCACTGCAGAAACTGCACTATGTATCATTACACAGTACATATTAGGTGTACGGATAAGTTTGTAATTTAAAATGCATTCTCATTCTTTGGTGATTTTAAGGTTTCTTCAATAAAAAAAGACCATTGAGTTTATTGAGCGCTGCATTCGTTCTGAGCTCAATAAGGAAAAAGCTGCTGAAAACTGTGATGGGTTTGTTATGTTCTTGAGGATAGTACTGTGTTCACAGGGCAGCACACACACACAAACATTCACACAGTCACTCACACACTCACACCTACGGACACTTTTGAGTCTCCAACCCACCTACCACCGTGTGTTTTGGAGCATGGGAGGAAACCAGAGCACCTGGGGAAACCCACACAGACACAGGGAGAACACACCACACTCCTCACAGACAGTCACCCGGAGGAAACCCACGCAGACACAGGGAGAACACACCACACTCCTCACAGACAGTCACCCGGAGGAAACCCACGCAGACACAGGGAGAACACACCACACTCCTCACAGACAGTCATCCGGAGGAAACCCACGCAGACGCAGAGAGAACACACCACACTCCTCACAGACAGTCACCCGGAGGAAACCCACGCAGACACAGGGAGAACACACCACACTCCTCACAGACAGTCACCCGGAGGAAACCCACACAGACACAGGGAGAACACACCACACTCCTCACAGACAGTCACCCGGAAAAAACCCACGCAGACACAGAGAGAACACACCACACTCCTCACAGACAGTCACCTGGAGGAAACCCATGCAGACACAGGGAGACCACACCACACTCCTCACAGACTGTCACCCGGAGGAAACCCACACAGACACAGAGAGAACACACCACACTCCTCACAGACAGTCACCCGGAGGAAACCCACGCAGACACAGAGAGAACACACCACACTCCTCACAGACAGTCACCTGGAGGAAACCCACGCAGACACAGGGAGACCACACCACACTCCTCACAGACTGTCACCCGGAGGAAACCCACACAGACACAGAGAGAACACACCACACTCCTCACAGACAGTCACCTGGAGGAAACCCACGCAGACACAGGGAGACCACACCACACTCATCACAGACAGTCACTCAGAGCAGGACTAGAACCCACAACCTCCAGGACCCTGGAGCTGTGACAGAGGCACTACCTGCTGCTCCACCGTGACGCCCGAGAGTGGGTCAATATTTGAATAAATTATTACAATTATACATTCCACAATAATGCTTTAAAACGTATTTGTACTAATGAATACAATCAGAAATCTATGGGTGACAGTGCTGGGGCAACATGTGAATGAATAAAGCAAACTGGACATAGTGAAATCACCTAGTGTTCAACTTTTGAAACTAAGACTTCAGAACACACACTTCTGCATGTTTTAATGAATACTGTGTGTTTAATAATTCGGGGAAGTGCTGTCTGCTTCTTTTGAAAAGTGACTGATATACAGGCACAAGTTTTGTTATGACATCAAGAATATATTCAGGGATGAAGGACAGGGGATGTGACATTCCTGCTGTCACTCACAATCAAGCCTCCATTTCTCAAACACGTCAACGTCACCCTTGATCGGACGAGTAGGGAAAACGTGCAGAGAGAACAGTGTCTCTTACGCTGCAGAAAGGTTTTACTCCATCCATCAATCCACAGCTCCAGGCCTGGGTGCTTTGGGGGAACCGCAGTAGCAGGACCTGGGGAATTCTCCTCCTCCTTCTACACTCATCACCGACGTGTTTGGACACTGACATTAGCTTGATAATTACAGAGCAGCTCGCGGAGGAGTGCACCAGGCCTGCGCTGGATTTTCTCCGCCGGTTTCGCTCCCCATTTCAATTTCACGGCTGTCTAGTCAGGGAGCGCGTAAATTGGTCTTGGCAATGCCAATCATCACCGTTCCCACTGGGCATTATTTTGGGCTGATGGGCATGAATGACAGCGGCACTCTTAACAGCACCGAGGCAAGAACGAGAGAGTAATAAATTCAAAACCACACGCTAACCGTGTTAGCATCCTCACAGCGGTGGGCTGGGCAATGTCCCGAAAACGTCCGCAACGTGCTCTGCTTCCTGCAGCGATCTGAGGAGGCAGGCTCCTTGGAGAGAAACCAGAGCATTATCGTCTCCGTCGGGTCGATTTCTCCTGATGAGGACCATGTCGCCGGGGCAAGACCTGTTTGATTGCTCCTAATTACAGAGAACTGTTACAGTTTCTGTTTCACCGGCACTCGACTCTTTCTCTATGTTCAGTTAGTATTTATCCCAATCCCAAAAGTCCAAACAGGACGTACTGATGCTGAACTTGGGGTTTGACCCTGTGTCTGTGCTCCGGCTGGCAGAATAAATCAGAACGTGTGCCAAAACACTGTTATGTAACTCAGCGAGTTTTGTCCTAGAATCATAATAAACATACGCCCAGAAAGGGGTCTAATTCTCATATTTGGGTTGAACAAACGTATTTTTAGCTTGTTGTTATAGAAAGATATGTAACAACAAGCACATGTCTGTCTCCAGTGAGTTCTCCACTGTCCTCTTCTCAAACACTGGAGTTCACTCATTTTTTCAGCCATGTGCTCCTATATCTGATACGAATCCGATTCATGGACACGAATGCAAAACATCAGATCAGATTCCTTGTGGTTTTGCCTGTACACATGTTTAGTGATGTCTCCTCTAGTGCTGGAAGCAGCAAAACATCATTGAAGGAGAGGCTTGGGCTTCATCCCAAATAGAGACATGCTCCCTACATTGTGCACTCCACCAATTATAAAACTAAACCTACTACACCCACTACAACAGGGAAGTAGTTTGACAGGAAGGTGGTAAGCCTATCCCTGAATAAAAATGATTATATAATTCAACAAACAGAAACAGTTATTTATACCCTACACTGTGCACTACATAGGGTGGAGGGAGATATTTGAGATAGAGATTAACTCTTGATGCAGCAGTAAAAGCCGGCTTGCTTTGTTCTCCTCCTCGTCCTGACTGTGTAGTCAACAAGCTTTTAGTTGTCCTCCTGAGAAAATGTGATGAACACAAACTATTAAAGCCTCAATGTCACCTCACAATTGTGATGTTTGTGTTGATCACGCTGCAGTTTCAGAGACAGATTCATTCACATTACACACAGATACAGGACACGTACATTCACGAACCTTCAAATCCCATCTGAGCAAATATCTGAGTATTAACGAGGCATATAATGTGAAGGTAGCCGTGGTTATGTCAGCTTACACACACCAGTGCTGGCTAACACAGTGCTAAGTGATGGGAAGAGGGAAGTCCCCTCTCCACACCCTGTGAGTGCGAGGCTAATTGTGCTTTTGCATCACCAGATGCTATGGTCAACACTTCTACAGCAGCGCCACCTGGAAACCAAACTATGGACTGGTTCCTTTGCCATCCCGTGTTGTTCAGAGCCCACGGCTCTGTCGCTAAAGCTGTAAGGAGGTCAAATCTAAAGCTCCACCGACGGGCTGATGGCCTTCTGAGACTGAGGTTAGTGAACGCCAACATTCGGCTGTTGAAGCAGAATCCAGAGAACCACATCTGCTGCCTGAGCTGGGCAGATGGGGACATGTCACATCTGGTAACTTCACTGTGCAGTGATATTTACTTTGCATATTAATGAGGCTCTTTTGAAAAGGCTAGCTTCATGACATGGTTGACATTTTTGGGAGAGAGACCTTGGACTGTTTTAGAATTTCCCGGACGACGCAGCAGCTTTCAGGCAGTGACGAGAGTCACAGACCAATAATGAGACGCATGCAGAAGGATTAGTTTATTAACTAGTTTAGCCAGTTTTTTCATTCCTAGCAGTAGCCAGGGATGGCTAACCCATTTCCACCCACAACCTCAGCCCTCGACTATTGGCCCATGCTCTTTCCCATGCCACAGAGGCATTAACTAGATTCTGGAAGCACTCTAGAGGATGTATGTCACTCACAACCTCCACAATTGGATCAATCCATGATCTAGTCAAACATAACATGTCTTTAGCCAAACAGCGTCCATCTGTGGGAAGCTCTGAGCCTTTGGACGACAACTACAACAGACCTCCCAAGCTATTTCAAGAGCTGACAAGAGCTTCTGTGATCATTTCTGCTTTTCTTCACAGCTTTGTTGCTTTCTCTGTATCACTATCAATCTCAGCGTGCAGGACTGCAGGTTTCTTTCACTATAAACAGATCCACAAGGCGTTCTCTCTCGGGTTGGAGGCGTTCTCCTCAGAATAACAGTATGAGAACCTTCAGGAAGCAGTCTGAATGTATGAGACCTTATCAGAGTTCTCTAAAATCATATTGCTTCTGGTATTACATTTTGTGTTTGCTTTTTTTTTAAAGAGTTTTGTCTTTCCACTTGTCATTGAGGTACGGCTCGGTCCGGTTGCAAATCCATGATCACATTTGGTCCATTTCCGCTGCAGAGAGACCTGGAAGGACACGAGCTGAGTCCAGTCACTCACGCTGGGGTGCTAAGCGTGCTGATCCGGACCGTATGGGTACGCTGCTGTTTTAAACCCCACTGACCACAGCTGCTGACGGCTCCTGAACTGGACACAGGCTTGTATCTCTAACAGTGGAGAATCGTTGATTGGTCGTTGCTGAGGGACACGCCCCTTATCTGTGTGTGGTCAGAGGAGCAGGTCCAGACCTGGAGTCCAGCGTTAGAAGGAAGTGAAGAACCTGAAGATCATCCACTGCTGCTGCTCTGTGTTTACACCAATGTCAAACCCAGCCTCCAGAGTCTCCGCCCACTTTCATGGTTCAGTTATGCCAAAGGAAACGTACACAGGTCCTGGAACAGCTTCCACAAACCGTGGTATAAATGATTCATAAACTCTGGAATATATGGTTAACTCAGGTGTGTTAAAGCAGCGAGAAGCGGAAGCGTCCAGGGACTGTACTGGATCATGGACCATTTTCTAGCTCCAAACGTCACCCGCTGCTCCCTCTGCTCTCTGTGTGAGGCTTGAACTACATCAGATAATCCATAACACATTGCCAATGTAGCTGTGCTTGTCCTTATTACACAAAAACCCTTCTGTACAGGCAGGTGGCGCTCACACAAACATGTGATTCCAGCAGGAGAAGCTCTTTCCCACTGAGAAAACCCTCCTGCTGGACATGGCCATTAAGGGATCATTTCAGTGGCTTTAATCTCCACTCAGTACGGGGCTCATCATCAAAGACACCAATAAAAACAAGAACCCGCAGCATAAAGCAGAAAGCAATCTCACACTGGACTGGTTCAGCAGCCACAATCCTCTAACCACGCTTTAGTTCATTCCGTACAGTGAGGGAGGTTTACTTGTTTACAAAACATTAAAGAAGAATCACTTTCCCAGAGAGGACTGTTACAACGGCTTTGATATGAGTTCAGTACGACGTACTCTATCCAATTATTACCTATAAAAACCTACACCTAAATCTCCTACAAAAGAATAAACATCAGCAAATTAAAACAGAAGCTTTCATTAGTGAATCTCTGACCTGTATAAGACCAGATAAAATATTACTTTATCAACTGCATTATGCGCTCCTCCTGAAAGTGATGCTACAAAAGCATCAACAATAAACTAAAAACTATCAATGTGAACATGCACTAGGCAGTTTCAACAGTGTGTGTGTGTTATTGTACTATTCACTCACCTGTAGCTCCCAGACTGCAGTGTCTTTCTTTATTCAGGGTCAGATGCCACTATCTTTAATAGTATTCTGCATCATTTACAGTGATTTACAACAAATGAACCGTTAATACGAGGATTTCTTCACTTTATTGAATCAACAAAACACATCCCTTCACTGTTCAGACATTTGCATATGACTCTAGGCTCTGTTCCTAGCTGATGTTTAATCTTGTATGTGCAAGTATCTAATTTAGTAAATGGGTTTATTTCATACCTGTGGCAGCTCTGAGCAGAGACAGGGGGAGGACTGCTGGCGTGAGGTTTGAGCAGAGCTCTAACTTAATAAAACAACACATGAAACTGGGAGGGGCAAGGGGCTAATGGAGCGTCGGACACATTCCTCCGTTCTGATTAATGCAGTTAAGACCACACCTGCCCCATACTCTGGACATCCTTTAATGAGCAGCAGCCGTGTGGCGGAGGGAAGGCTGCTCGAATCAGAGAATCTTGTGGGAAAAACAACTGACATGTTTTTATTAGACTCCTTTCTGGTTTCGTGTCGCTTCAATCGTGCCACAAATGAGCAATGGCAGCTTCCAGCCACATCTCCCACCGTGGACCCAACCCCAGTAGTTCCAGTAGGTTTTGAAGAAGGTTGGAAGGAAAAGAAAAGCCTCCGGATGATTTTGATGTGCTTCAAACCTCTGGCACTGAACAAGGAGTGGGTCTGGGCACTGATGGCCCAATTAAGAAGTGGGGAAAGCAGAGAAGGAGGAGTGTAGGGACCAGCTGAGGGAAAAATGAGAGGCAGGCAGGAAGGAGACTGGACACGGTGTCCATGGCGACCCACTGGTCCCCATGGGAACAAGGCAGTTTGTGGTTCCTCCTTGTACAGACTCCTCTGAAAACTAGGCAACACATGTCTCACCACACTAAGGCTGCACGACTCTCCATGACTCCACTGTGGTCATATAATTCTGTTTTCCACAGCATGGTCCCTAATCTCACTGGACTCTACTGGACTCTACTCTCTGTTTAGTCTTTGGTCCCTGGTTGGTTGTCCACTCCCACAGCTCCCCCCTGAAATGTATCGGGTGTCGTCTCTAAACCCCGTCTCTAACGAGAACAGCGGGCTTTGGAAACCACAACAACGGCGGAGGTAACGTTAAGCGGTGTTTACTCATGGTGTATTGGCGTGTTGTTGTTGTTTGGGACTGAACACAGCTCCGTCATCAGTTCAGACAGATCAGTAGAGTTTGTTCCTTCCTTGTTGCAGCGTCCAGCTCTCGCTGGATTCTTTCGTCGGCCACCGATCCAAGGAGCGTTCAAACCTCTTCAAAAGACCACGGCGTGAGTTGGATAAAAACAAACGTCATCTCTGCTACAGCTGGGGATTTTACAGATGGAGAGTTGGTGCTGGTCGTCTGCGTTGCGTGACGTAGTGACGACTCTCTCTGGACAATCAGCGCTCTGCAAGGTTTACACGCCACGGTTTAGTCCCTACTCGACTCGCTCTGAACCACGAGAGAACTCTGTTGCCGCCACGCCAGGTCCTCTGCCGGTTACTGGACTAAGCAACTTCTGAATCATGGAACGGAGGACTCCCATGAGAAATGAGTAACACTTTATGGCACTTACCTCATGGGTGGGTACCTCCCTACAAGAATCAATCTTAATATTCTCTGTATGGACATTATGGTAGAGAGGGTAAAGAGGAGAATAGACTGAATTTACACAGTGGAGTGAGCCGAGACAGATATGAGGACACAAGTTGGAGTAGTTAGTAACTTCAGTTGTAATTACATCATTACACAAGTTCACAGATAACGAATGGTTTTCATTTGATAAACACACTGTACTCGCAGGTGTAGGTCAAGGCTAAGTGTTTTTGCTCTTGTTTGAAGAACTGAATCCTAAGAGCGGTTCTGTGATTCCTCCGTTTGAACCGGAGAGCTCATGCACGCTGGAGCCTCTGGAGCTGAAGCTGTTTAGATTTGTGGCTCTTATTCGCAGATGGAGAAGCATCACCATCCACTTAGACTAAATAATTTATTAAGGCACTATACGGCTGAGCAGTGGTCAGAGTTGAGGTCTGTAATATGGTCAGAGAGCAGAAAGGAGCCACAGAGCTGGCTAAGCAAGAACTGGGGAATCGATGGCACTGCAGTACAGACTTGGGCGGTAAGCTTAAAGCTAAAGGGGACCTTTGTTTATTTGATTTACAGTAAGAACGTACACCACCTGCCTAGATTACATCACCCTCACTGATCGTACCGGAGAACTCCGGAGTTGTTAGCCCCTTTCCCCCTGTTCCTCAGCGCTCAGGACCCCCACAGAGCAGGTGTGATGTAGTGGTGGATCATTCTCAGCGCTGCAGTGAGATGTGGTGGTGGTGTGTTAGTGTGTGTTGTGCTGGTGTAGAGTGGATCAGACACAGCAGTGCTGCTGTGCTGAGTTTTTAAAGCCCCACGTTTCATTGCTGGACTAAGAACAGTCCACATTTACAGCACAGACACTCACTTCATGAGCTTCTAAATGAGCTCATAACCCAAACTCACTGTATAAAACAGGTCCAGCAGTGAACTGTGATTATTCTTAAGACTGAGTGGAGTTTTTGCTAAAGGGGATAATTACTTCTCCTTGACCATGACTGCATTTTTTTATTACCTCCACAAACATGATGGATGTACACAGCCTTTCCCCCCTCCTCTCATTTTACTCTGTTCACATTCTCAAGGTGAGAGCAATGTATAATATTTAATTACACAGTGGAATTAAAGCGGTCAGCTGTGTTTTCACGGTGTGGCTCAGAAACGTACCCTGGGATTAAACAGAGGCGGATCCAACAGGACCTTGTTCGGGAAAGAAATGCAGGTGCTGGAAAATAATGATAAATGGAGTTACTGGTCGCTACTTGATAGAATAGGTGAAAAAGACAGAGAGACTGCACAGGACTTGTTCTTGTTTAGTCGCTGTTCTCTGGTGGTTCAGAGCGAGCCGAAAGAGAGAGTTGTCACTCTACGCCACACAACGCAGCGCAGACGACCAGCACCAACTCTCCATCTGTAAAATCTCCAGCTGCAGCAGAGATCACGTTTGTGTTTATCCGACTCACGACGGCAGCTCGTAAAATTACGCCGTGGTCTTTTGAAGAGGTTCAAACGCTCCTTGGATCGGTGGCCGATGAAAGAATCCAGCGAGAGCTGGATGCTGCAACAAGGAAGGAACAAACTCTACTGATCTGTCTGAACTGATGACGGAGCTGTGTTCAGTCCCAAACAACAACAAAAACAACACGCTGTTGTTGTGGTTTCCAAAGCCCGCTGTTCTCCTTAGAGATGGGATTTTGAGACAACATCGGATAAATTTCAGTGCGAGTTGTGAGAGTGGAAAAACAACCAGGGACCAAACAGAGAGTAGAGTGATGTATCAGTCAGTGCTGCTCATACTACACAGCTGAGTTAAAAATCTATGACATAAATCCATTTAGAGTTTGCATTACAGCAGAAAAAGGGGATCTCGCCAGCACCGTGGGATTTGATTGTGCCTCTAGTTATCTGAGCTGTGTGATGAGGATGAACAGAACTATTTAAAGACCACGGGGGTAAATATATCCACCCACCGGAGGCTGAGTATGAGCTATTTCAAATGTTGCAGACATATTTATAGAAGAGCTACAGGATTGAGATTGAAAGGTAACTGTGATTAAGAGTGCAATCATTCACAGCTTTAAATAATTAAAAGGGGAAAGCAGATTTCAGAACACCTTCACACTGCGCTGCTGAAAGGCCAGGGATTCGTCTGGAACCACAAACACACATCTATTTCTGAGATGAATGGTGTTTACAGAAACATCTTCAAACGCGGTCAAAACTCCCAAGGTTTATCACTTATTCATTTGATCAAACTTGACTTCAAAAAGAAACTGGCAACCCAAACGTGAGGTAACAGGGACAGAACGGAAGAAAACCACCAGCAGAACTACACAGTTATTATTATTATTATTATGACCTGCTTTGGTCCAAATGCCACGAGCCCCACAGCAGTGTTCTCCCCCTGTGTAAACAGCCCTGTTCAGAACGCCCGCTTTCAGCACCTGTTCCTTTAAATGATAATGAGTCGCTCACTGTTCACCCCGACCCCGAGCACACAGCAGTGAGGAGCGAGGAGCAGAAGCTCTGGTTTTTAGCCATTTTTGCTCTGTTCTCTCTGTTTTGCTAACAATGTGTGGGTACCAATATGCAGCTAAAATGTTGGTGATTGTTCAGAATGGAGGTGTTAGTGCTGGTGCTGAACTCACAGGCGTGTAGAGAGAAGTGTTTGTGGTCAGCTCCTGCTGTGCTGGCCTCTCCCTCGCCGAGCAGGTGCTGGATCGAATGCAGCTGGAAACAAGGGTCTGACAACAGGACCAAGGCAGCTCGAGCGATCCTGAAACACACAGCACAGGAGATCTGCACTCAGTCTTCACACATCAGGAACTCAGAGCATCGTACAGACAGGATTTCACAGGGCGTAGGTGTTTTCTGTAGTTTATTCAGCATTCATTCATTCATCTTCTCCAGGTTCTTCATCCTGGGAAATCACTGCACACAAGGTAGAAGCACACACTGGACGGGGCATTACACACTCACCCAGTTACTCCACCTACCAACCTGAAGCAGAGCACCAGGAGGAAACACACACAGGGAGAACACACTAATTACACTGCAACAAACAATACTGAAAGTCTGAGGGTTCCTCTCTGATCAGCAACAACATGAACATTTAAATTTTAAATTTTAACAGTCACAGTTTCACTGATCAACTGCAGGAACCAAGAATAAAACCAACAAGGAAGTGCAGTGACAGTCTTTCAGAACATATGTGTGTGTGTGTGTGTGTGTGAGTGAGTGAGAGAGAGAGAGAGATACAGACAGAGAGAGGTACAGAGAGAGAGAGAAACAGGTACACAGAGAGAGAGAAAGAGGTACAGAGAGAGAGAGAGAGAGAGAGAGAGAGAGAGAGAGAAAGAGAGAGAGAGAGGTACAGAGAGAGAGAGAAACAGGTACACAGAGAGAGAGATACAGAGAGAGAGAAAGAGGTACACAGAGAGAGAGAGAGAGAGAGAGAGAGGTACACAGAGAGAGAGAGAGTGAGATAGAGAGAGAGAGAAGTGGAGACTGGAGGAGACGTCCAGACGGCTGCATGTTATGAGGGTCAACACCCATCAAACAATCAAACACCCCCCACCACACACACACACCTCTCTCTCTCTCTCTCTCTCTGTCTGTCTGTCTGTCTGTCTGTCTGTCTCTCTCTGTCTGTCTGTCTGTCTGTCTCTCTCTCTCTCTCTCTCTCTCTCTCTCTCTCTCTCTCTGACAGTATACAGACAACACATCTCAGTGAAAAATAAACACGCGTCCAGGAATAGACTTCATTGTGGCTTCCTCTCGTGTTCCTGGCCGCCGCTGATAAACAGACGTGAAACTCGGCTTCAAAGTATGAGAAAGTATTACAGAAAATAACAACTGACCAAGTAAACAACACAGGGAGGTGTTCCTGAGCCTCCAGCAATGTCTGATCAACACTCGTCAACACACCTTCACCTGTTTCCTAACACAGGAGACAGAGAAAACGAGGAGGAGGACAGCAGCGGAAATGGTGGATGGGAAGGTGTCTGAGAAACCCATCTCACTAAATCACAATCAGGAGTGATCAGTTATTACTTTATTTCCAAGTGCTCAGTGTGTGTGGATTGTATTAATAAAGCTCTATGTTAGTCACTGTATATTACTGTATATTTGAACATGGTTCTGTTTCTTAAAATTACGTCTGTGACCTGCTTTGGTCCAAAACCCCACGAGCCCCACAGCAGTGTTCTCCCCCTGTGTAAACAGCCCTGTTCAGAACGCCCTGTTCCTTTAAATGATAATGAGCCGCTCGCTGTTCACCCCGACCCCGAGCGCACAGCAGTGAGGAGCGAGGAGCAGAAGCTCTGGTTTTTAGCTGTTTTCACTCTGTTCTCTTTCTTCTCTGTTTTTACTCAGTGCTCTTATTTCTCCGCGCTCGTTGTGTCCGTTTTGTTGAGTTTAACCTCGTCTTTGTGCTCTCACATAAACACGGGTCCAGCGCTGTGATTGGACAGACTCAGATGAGGGGGCGGGGCCATTCTAAAGTCTGTGCACTTGACGTCAGAAGCAGGGCAGAATCAGAACAGGGAGTCTGTGGTCAGTGATTCTGTGCTGTTGTGTCAAAAAGGACCAGCACCTGAGACCGGTGATTGCTGATTGGCCGGCAGTTGCTATGCTGAGCCCAGAGACAGGTCTGAGAGTTGTTGTCACCAAGCAAAGTTAGCAGAAATCAAACACAATGTGAATAACATCACATTGCAGACACTTTCAGCTACAAATGCATTCCGGGTCATTTACTGCCGCCAGATTAAAGCCCAGTCTACAACACATCAGAACTCGCTTTGTGTGGAGAGTGACCAGTTAGACTCCTCCTTCCTCACTTAAGAAAGCCTTTGCAGCTCACTCTGAACCTGGGAAAAGATGAAACATCCATTACAGCCCTCTTTAATCTGGCCGAGAATCATAAACCCATGTTTGATTTTGATAATCATCTTCACCGTTTGATTAACAGCCCAGTCACCTTCCTCCATCCAGTCTGGGCTTCACCCAGAAACACCTGCTGTTCTCCTCCACCCCCTCCCCTCCTTCACTTATCAATCTTTCATGTGCGTTTCCTGACGAGGTCGACGCCCACTCGTGGATTTCTCCATGATGCAAGCAGAAGGAAATTGGCTGCCCCTGTAATAAATATGCGCTGACACTCACAGCCTTCCCACTGCCTCCCTGCACGGGGGGAGGTGAGGGGGGGTCACCTGGCCTCCTCCCTGCACCGATTACAGAGAGAGACTTGGACCGAGTGAAATGAGGCACTGCTGAGAATAAATATCTACAATAATCCACTACCCGCTCACACACACAGTACCTTTCCCTTGTTCCTTTGTTTACGTCTTATCCACCACATCAGTGATGTTAACATTTAGTGACATCAGTGGAAGCCCTTGTAAACAGCCCACACACACACACACATATATAGACACACACACACACACAACATCAAAAAAAAGTTTTTTTTTAAAAAAAAGGTTTTTTTAAAAAAAAAGTATGTTTTTGTTGAAGTACTATGTCTAAAAACACATTGGATTTGTTGCCTCAGACATTTGCACCAAAACCAATCCATATCGGTAAGCCTGACCCTCCCCCCACACACACACACACCAGGTTGTCTTCATATTCTGCTTTGGAAGCTAATCTACTGGAAGAGGCTGGAGGGAGTGGGTGGTGGCTGGGAGGTGCTTTTAGAACAACATTACTTGAAATCAAACACACACACACACACACACACACACACACACACACACACCAAAAACCAAAGCCTCTTATTCTGCAGCTGTCGGAGTAAACTATTTCCCACCCACGCATCTTAGTCCTGCCGATAAACACTCACACACACACACGTAAGCAAACATGAGTGTCTACACACACACACACACACACACACACACACACACATATCCAGGTTCCCACTAAACTCAGGAAAATCAGTCACTTACTTTTTCAAAGGAAATGAGACACTGAAATATTCATCAGCTCACGAACCTGAAAGAACAGCTGTGAGGAGACAACTCTTCAGAGACAGAGACGGGGGCCGAGGACACGGGACACACACTGATTAATGACTCCTGAGTGAAATTAACACTGGGCTGTGGATGATAGTACTACAGAGGGACAAAAAATCTGGACACTCAGAAACACAAACGTGCTTTCACTGTCACTGCACGATTAACCAGTACACGGTGGAAAATAGGCGCACACACACACACACACACACACACACACACACACACACACACACACACACAGAGGGCAGGCAGCCATCATCAGCGCCCAGGAAGCAGCTGAGTGTTAGGTGTCTTGCTCAGGATACCTCCACCATGGATGTTGAGGGAGGAGACAGTGCTGTTCCTTCACTCCTGCTAATGTCCCTTCGGTCCCAGGTCCACGTCTCTGACCATTAAACCACAGCTGCCTCCTGCTTCAGTGTAGTTTTGTTGATTTAAACGTGTTCACAATTTAAATATTTTAAAAAAATCATAAAAGATCAGCTTCTCTGCAGAGACTGAAAAGCAGTTACTTTCCTTAAGGTGGAACTGACTCTAACCTCACACCTCTCCACCTTAAAAGATACAGTCGCTTCTTACTCACACACACGGTTCCATCTTAAAAGATACAGTCGCTTCTTACTCACACGCACCGTTCCACATTAAAAGATACAGTCGCTTCTTACTCACACACACCGCTCCACCTTAAAAGATACAGTCGCTTCTTACACACACACACCGCTCCACCTTAAAAGATACAGTCGCTTCTTACTCACACACACACACCGCTCCACATTAAAAGATACAGTCGCTTCTTACTCACACGCACCGCTCCACCTTAAAAGACGCAGAGCTCCTGAATGCGAACCACAGACAACTGTTCGCCAAAATGATCTACATCACCTTTAAGTGTGAACCTTTCACTCAGAAAACCAACAAAACAGATATTCATTTGTGCAGGAGCTGAAACTCACACACGAGTGTGTCACAATACCAAAGATCATCCTCCACAGGGTCTGACAGGTGTCTCTGAGGGACAGGAAGGGTCTTGGTGTGTATTTGTGGAGCCAGAGAGAGAGAGAGAGTGTGTGTGTGTGTGTGTGTTCCCGCAGACAGGAGCTGAATCATAGGCACCACTCTGAGCCTGGACTCCATCTTAACAGCTGAGTGTGGAGGAGGGACACGGACCTGCTTCCCTACACACACTCCCTCACACACTCACACACTCACACACACGACACACGGCAAACATGCTTTACACATCCCGGATCCTCGGGAAAACCGGAATGGAGTGTGGCTCTGGCTAATGAGTTTGTGCGTGAAGGCCGGTGTGTGCAGGGTGAATAAAGGTTAAATAAAGAGCAGGTCTGTCATCTCCGCCGCTGACATTATCCTCCGCCACACCCCGGCCCCTGAGGGAAGAGAAATAAAGGTACTTTGCTAAAAAAAAAATTTTTGAGTCACATATAAACAGCAGCTCACACACGCTCAGCTCTGAGAGCCAATCACGTCCCTCACAAACGGGTCAGAGAAGAGGGCTTAGGGCTGAGAGGTCATTGGTCCAATTCCCACGAGCGGCAAGAAATGGATAACTCCCCCCCAGCTCTGGGTGTTTGTTCACAACCCCTAGTGCACTATTGTGTGTGTTTACTGCCACAGATGGGTTAAATGCAGAATACACATTTTGGTGTACACTGTACAATGACAAATAATTTCAAAGGAGTGTGGTGTGTTCTCTCTGTGTCTGCATGGGTTTCCTCCGGGTGACTGTCTGTGAGGAGTGTGGTGTGTTCTCTCTGTGTCTGCGTGGGTTTCCTCCGGGTGACTCTCTGTGAGGAGTGTGGTGTTTTCTCCCTGTGTCTGCGTGGGTTTCCTCCGGGTGACTGTCTGTGAGGAGTGTACTGTGTTCTCTCTGTGTCTGCGTGGGTTTCCTCCGGGTGACTCTCTGTGAGGACTGCGGTGTGTTCTCCCTGTGTCTGCGTGGGTTTCCTCCGGGTGACTGTCTGTGAGGAGTGTGGTGTGTTCTCTCTGTGTCTGCGTGGGTTTCCTCCGGGTGACTGTCTGTGAGGAGTGTGGTGTGTGGTGTGTTCTCCCTGTGTCTGCGTGGGTTTCCTCCAGGTGACTGTCTGTGAGGAGTGTGGTGTGTTCTCTCTGTGTCTGCGTGGGTTTCCTCCGGGTGACTCTCTGTGAGGAGTGTGGTGTGTTCTCCCTGTGTCTGTGTGGGTTTCCTCCGGGTGACTGTCTGTGAGGAGTGTAGTGTGTTCTCTCTGTGTCTGCGTGGGTTTCCTCCGGGTGACTCTCTGTGAGGAGTGCGGTGTGTTCTCCCTGTGTCTGCGTGGGTTTCCTCTGGGTGACTGTCTGTGAGGAGTGTGGTGTGTTCTCTCTGTGTCTGCGTGGGTTTCCTCCGGGTGACTGTCTGTGAGGAGTGTGGTGTGTTCTCCCTGTGTCTGCGTGGGTTTCCTCCGGGTGACTGTCTGTGAGGAGTGTGGTGTGTTCTCTCTGTGTCTGCTTGGGTCTCCTCCGGGTGCTCTGGTTTCCTCCCACGCTCCAAATACACACCTTGTTAGGTGGATTGGTGACTCAAAAGTGTCCGTAGGTGTGAGTATGTGAGTGAATGTGTGTGTGTGTGTGTTGCCCTGTGAAGGACTGGCGCCCCCTCCAGGGTGTATTCCCACTTTGTGCCCGATGATTCCAGGTAGGCTCTGGACCCATTGCAACCCTGAACTGGATAAGGGTTACAGACAATGACAGACAGTATGTAAAGCAATACAGTTGTGTACTGATTACATTTCGAGGTGATTGTATTAAATTCTGACACTTATTCAGCATTTAATTTTTAAAATGAAAATCCTCATTCAGTAAAAAGCTCCAGCGACATGAAAACAATGTAATGGTGCTTTTGTGTTCATTTTGGCACGTATTCTGCACGTTAGTGTGGAAAAGAAATGACGTGTGTGGATTGCCCTATTGCAATGATTGCTTTTCAATTTGGCACTAATTCCTCTCCATAATGAGCCACTAATTAATGCCCTCTGTTTCAGAAAGGTTGGATGGTCAGGTGTAATAATAAAAATACAAGTCCTTATTAAACTGTTTCCTCTCTCTTTCTTCACCTCCCTGCACTGCCCCTCCCACAATCCCCCGCACAGGACTGTCACACTCTCCTCAGATAATCAATAGAAGGTGAAATGAAAAACGCTTCACTGCTGAAATGCAGATGCAGCAAACAGATGAAGGAGTTTCAGATTTCACCCACTGCTGCGTGGCATATGCTTCAAACTCCTGATCTTTGAAGAAGAAACAAAAGGCCGATTGGACGCAGAACTTAAGTCAGTGAAATCAAACTGAAAGATGTAATGGTCTTGAAATCTTCGCTCTTGTTTCTTCCACTCGTCCTCTGCAGTAACAGCTTGTGTTTAATGGTCAGACGCTGTCACTGACGTCCAAACTGTGTCGAGACACTATCTCAGTCTGAACCCTTTGGTTATTTCTAACTCCAAAGGAAAACCTGTGCTCCTCAGACTGTTTCTTTTGTGTTTTCTGGGTTTTTTTTATGTTCGTGCCATTTCTGCCTCCAGCGGCTGTAATTACTGTCCATTCCCAGAAAGTGAAAGGCAAGATATTCATTTTAGATTAGGTTTGGAATTCTTTTCATCTCCACAATAGGCCGCATAATCATCAAGGCCACGCAAAGCACCTGGAAATAGGTGCGTGTCTTTCTGCAGCTGACTCTGCCCCCTCCCCTGTGCCTTCGTTTTTCTGGAGATTCTTCAGAGAGAGAGAGAGATCCACGAGTGAGAGCCAGTCAAAGTAATTATCATACGGCTGAATGGGAGACAACAGCGGCTGAAAGACCCCATGGGATTCCCTTTGTCTGGCGAATAAGTCAATGTCAGGCTGAACGCTTAAAATACAGCAGCGTGTTGTCAAAGTTGGGTCTCAAAGCAGAACCGCTCAGCTCCATTTTGAAGAGCGCTGCTATGAAAAGAAACACAGGCTCTGAGGAAGGGAGGCACTGAGTAATCGGTGTCCAGCCACAGAGGGTCCACAGTGTAGCACAGTGTGAGTCAGGGGCAGAACGAGCCCATTGTGATCATTCTGACCAATGTTGCGATTACGACCCAGAAGTTCAGGCTGTATTCCTGAGCGCCCAGGGTGGAGCACCGGACGGTCAGTCTGACATGGGTGTGGTCCTGTCCACAGCGCCGCCTCTGACTGGTCACAGCAACTCTGTTATAGAAGCTAAATGTCCCCCATTTAAAACCTTTAAAAATGTTGTTGATAACAAAGGAGTATTAAAGGAATAATATGTGATATTTGACCTTAATATTCCAGCTTCAAAATCATTATGAATATTCACTGAGCTGTAATATGGAGAAAAGAGCCTCTGCCTTTGCCACTCTGGGCTCAGCACAGGCAGAAACCACACTATGTAACTTTGGGAGGAGTGAAGGAAACAACCCACTTCCTCCCACTTTCGTTTTTATTTCTGTAAAGTGCTGTAAATATCAATAACACTAGGAGGAGCCCCAGAAGCAGAAAACCCCAAGATTTCAAAGATAACATTTTTTTGAACACCTCTTTAGTACAGTGTCCAGAACCTGTGTGTATTTAATCAGAAACATTTAAGATCTCAACCAATGGTTGAATTTAGGTCAAGCAGTTTGAGGTATTATTTGCATCGAGATGGTGCTGTAGAGTCTGAGAGCCGTGCATTTCTCACTGTCCTCTTTTGTTCCCTGGCTACAGACTCTACTTGAATCATCATTACTCCTGACAATCAGCGTTAATAACCTTGTGTCCTTCCAGCCAATCAGGGTCAAGAGCCTCGCCCTGTGGTTTAATGTGACGTTAGCACTTATCTGTTTTTCCTTCACAGTCTCAACACGTTTTATAAAATTCTGAGGATGTTTCCTCACCATTTGCTGCAGTCGGTTTGCGTTGAACGCAACGGAGAGACTCCAAATGTTGAAAAGCACAAATTGATGTTGCTCTATTCCTGCTCCATAGGGGGGCAACACAGACTTATTTTTGCTCTTTCGGATCACTTAAGGTGGAAATGTCACCAAACTCGGCTAACGGCTAACTGCATTAGCGACAGCGCTACAAACTAAACAACTTGAGCTACACATGAGTTTCTGTGGGAATTCAAAAAGTGAATAAAGATTTACAGACACACTGATCCATCTGGAAAGATGCAGAGATCCTGAACGTAAACAACACAGAGAGAACTGTGTTTCCCCACAGTCGTAGACATTAAGGAGGCAGAATCCATTAAAAATTAATGTCAATTTGTCAGAGACCTTGTGGAATGACGACCTCCTCTCCAGCAGTAGACATGCACTAATGATCAAGATATTTCCTGAAAGTAATAACCACTGCCTATAAACCGAGTTTGTATGTGATACAGAAGGTGTAGTAGGGTTCCTGGCAGACAGATGTTTCAAGCCGCTCATTGGACAGTAGTGATGGGAGCGGAGGTCGAATAATGAGCACCCTGATGGGCCTTGGATGACCCCCGACTCGGGAGAATTACAGGGTGCACCAAGGCTTCTGTGTCAAATTGGTGCTCGTCTGGAAGCAAACAGAAGCAGCTTCAAGCTGTTAACCTTGGGGTCTCTCTTCCTACCTCCGTGCCCCCTATATCTCAGACAGCATTGTTTTGAGAAAGAAAAAAACATTCAAGCAGGAGACCCTCGAAGCTGAAGTTTTCCAGAGGAGTGACATCTCAGAGGAATAGAGTCTGGGGCCAGTGGCCTATTTTGCTAATGCTGTCTGAAATAATCGGACACTCGAGACCTTAAACGTGACCGAGAACTGAGAGAAATAAAGGTGAGCGGTTACACAACTCTGTGAAAAGCTCATCCAGGCGAGATAAAGCAACCCGCCCGAGGCTTGGCCCGACCCTCTCAGATAAATCAGGTGCCCCCGCTCACCATTTACCCAGCAGAATTGCCCTCGGTCCTCCATTTGCAGCTGTGTTTAGTTCCTCCACTGCCTTCCAGAGACAGCAGAGGGGCCGATCTGGAGGAGAGTCAGTAGGGCCTTGTGTTTGTGCGTGGGAGGGCACTCAAGCCCTTGGCATTGCCCCTAGCAGAGGGTACACACAGTGAAATGCACTGTGACGGCACTCAGAGTTGAGGAACTGTGACCAAAAGACAAAGAAAGCTCCTGGTTAACCTACATTCACAAAGACCAGCACAAAAGCAGGACCACAAGCTTGTAAACAAACATCTCCATCACACACTGACACAGAACGGTCCACACGGCATCTCCTCCAGCTCCTCCTCTGGTGTCTGCGTGCTTTTTGAGTATATTAACGTTTATAAAAAGAATCAATCTCCCTTTTTTACCCCATTTTTACTGTTCACACCGACACGAGCGCACAGCAGTGAGGAACGAAGGGCAGAAGCTCTGGTGTTTAGCGGTTTTCGCTCGTTTCTCTTTGTTCTCCATCTTGTTTACTCTGTTTTTACTCAGTGCTCCTATTTCTCCACGCACATTTTGTCTGTTTTCCTGCGCTCTCACATAAACACGGGTCCAGCGCTGTGATTTGACAGACTCAGACGAGGGGGCGGGGCCATTCTAAAGTCTCTGTACTTGACGTCAGAAGCGAAGCAGGATCCGAATCGTATTATCCCGTGTTTTCTGACGGAAAACTGACTGGGCGGGGGTCTTGTTTGACAGTGTGTGGGTTGGACTGTTCTGAAAAAGTGTATTGTTTTCTAATATATCCATTACTGGCCAGGCATTTTTAAATGATTCCCCTCTTAGTTGCTAATATCTACTCATCCCTGGTAATTAAGGCTGACTCTGATGTCTAACCAAGGCAGTGATTCACAGAGGCATCGCAGCCAGGGAACAACAACTTGCCAAAAATGAATGTATATGTGACAAAGAAATAAATAAAGAAATACGGAGGAATACAGCGAGAGAGAAAAAAATTACACCAAAACAGGCTTCGGCAAGTCCTTCCTTCTCACAATCCTCTGCTGCAGCCAATCAGTGTGTAGAAGAAACCCCTCAATGCCCCTCCTCTGTAACTCTGAAACTGTAAGAGCAGAGAGAGAGAGAGAGTGAGTGAGAGAGAGAGAGGAGAGAGAGAGAGAGTGAGAGAGGGAGGGAGGGAGAAAGAGAGCTGAAGCGGTGTATACACTGGCTCTGTTTGAGAGCGGGAGAGGGTGGGAGAGACCAGAAGAGAACAGTCGAGAACGGCCGAGCCTAAAGGCACAGCTTAATTAATTTCCCCAAGTTGGGGGCAGTAACAGCAGCGGAGAACAAAAAGACAACTCCTGGTTTTCTCCTGATGCCACATGGATGTGAGAAAGCGGACACTAAAGACGAACAGAGCGCTTGCGTCGGAACTGAAGACAACCACATGAGGATGTTTATTTCTGAGTGGATGGTTTCTCTTTGCTGGAAAACGACACGGTGCCGTTTGTGAGTGAACGACTCGCTCAGGCTTTGTGCAAAAAACAAAACAACAACATCTTTTATCAAGGTTTCCTTCAACAACTAGGGATCTGACACTTTAAAAGTCAGTTAAATTACCACACACTGCCATTGACAGAATGTTTACTTTCCTGAAGACTACCCCTGAATCATCTGATCTTCTTGATTTAAGACTTTCCTACGACAAGTAGAGCTTCACAACTGCAGACAAAGACAGACTTTTCATGAGGTGAAAGAGTAATAGGTGCCATTTGGACCGGCATGGGGTAGAAGAAGCTGCTAGACAACTCCCGAAAGATTCTCATCCTAGGAACTTTTCCCCACAGGCAGCGAGGAAGACTAACGAT
Organism: Hoplias malabaricus; assembly: GCF_029633855.1. NCBI lineage: Eukaryota > Metazoa > Chordata > Actinopteri > Characiformes > Erythrinidae > Hoplias > Hoplias malabaricus. The sequence goes on along the minus strand of NC_089804.1, from coordinate 19,706,510 downwards.
AAAGACGTGGACCCGTCACGATGGCTGGAGTTTGGCTCTGATTCCTTCGAGGTGAGTAATGTTCACCCATTGATTAATATCTTATGAAACAGCCACTAAATTATCTACAGCTCCAATCCATTTCACTGACTTGCTCTTTCCTCTTCCTTCTGCATTTACTTTCTATGCAAAACAGATCCTGTGGCCGACAGCATCAGCTTTGTATTTGCTTCAGCTCACACCCTGCCATCTGGTCTCAGTTCCTGTCTTAAAGCAGTGCTCTTACTGTGTGGACATCTGCCCCCGTAGCACTCTGGCTGCTCCGCCAACATCCAGCAGCATCCTGACGGCACGATGCTGTGCGCTCAGGGTGTGGCTGCCCCACTGATGCTGAGTTCACTCGTGCTGCACTTGGCCAGGGCTAACCTACACCCCGGATGCCTCAAAGTATCGGACATCCTCAGCTGCAGCAATATCGGGTTGGAGGAGATCCCTAACCAGTTGCCCGTGACGGCTGCCACCTTGGACTTCAACCACAACCGTCTGGTGCGATTAGAGGAGGGCAAATTTGCTGGTCTACCCCATCTTGTCACCCTACGGTTGGCCCACAACCAGCTGAGAACCCTCTCTCCAGGCACCTTCCAAAATGCAAGCACCCTGCATCACCTGGACCTTTCCTCCAATCTGCTTTACAAGGTGGACAACCATTACTTTCAGGAGTTGGTCGAGATGGAGGAGCTGCTCCTCTTCAACAATCACATCGTCAGAGTCGAGAGCCATGCCCTGATCGGCCTGGTAAACCTGCGCAAGGCCTACCTCAGCCACAACCGTCTGACGGACTTCCCCTTCTTCTCCATTCAGGAGCACAGCCATCAGTTTCTTGTCACTCTGGACCTAAGCTCTAACCGCATGCCCAAGCTCCCTCTGGATGACATCGCGGCTCTGCCGGTCTCGGTGCAGCGCGGCCTGTTCTTGCACAACAACAGCTTGATCTGCGAGTGTGCGATGTACGGCATGTTCCGACAATGGGAGCAGAAAGGCTACGTCTCAGTCAAGGACTACAGAAAGGAGTACACGTGCCTCCTATACGGAGAACCACGAGCCTCCGTGCAGTTCCTGGAGCATGCAAAAACCTGGAGGTTTTTCGAAAACTGCACCATAAAGTTGCCGAGCCTGGTGGAGATGGAGATCAACGTGGTTAAAGTAGACGTGGGAAATTCTGCGCTGCTGGAATGTCAAACATCATTAAAGGGACCTCATCTCATTTACCAGTGGGTGTCCCCTCGGCAGGAATATATCGCTCTGCCAGGAAACAACAACACGATGCGCATGTACGCAAACGGAAGTCTGGAGATTATTGCCGTGCAAATGGAGGATGCCGGCGTGTACTGGTGCATGGTGCTTGACCGCCAACAATCGCGGAACGAGACTCGAGAGGTGAACGTGACCGTGACACAGCAGCAACACGAGGACGAGCACTTCAACACCGGATTCACCACGCTGCTGGGGTGTGTGGTCAGCCTGGTGTTGGTTCTCATGTACCTTTATTTGACTCCTTGCCGTTGTTGGTGCCGCAAGCAGGCGCCACCCGCCACACCCAGCCCTGCGAACGAATGTAGTGCCCAGTCTTCGATCCTGACGCCCACGCCACCCGCCACCACCGAGGGTCCCGGCCGCAAGGTCAGTAACAACAAGCATGTGGTGTTTCTGGAGCCGATCAAGGAGGCACAGAACGGGAAGCCAAGGGAGGCACTAACCTCCGAGCATCCAAAGCTGCACATACTGCGAAGTGATGCTGACTCTGTCACCTCGGTTTTTTCAGACACCACTATTGTGCCATAACATGAGCTTGCCCTCATCCTCCCCCTTCCCCACTAACTCCACAAAACCAGTGGGCCCCCCAGCATGGCAGTGTGCAACTGTTACTGCCTCTCAGGACAGAACAGGGAGACGTCTTTTCAAGCCATGACAGGGAGCAGAAAAAGGTAGAGAAACTATAATAATGCAGAGTAGACAGAAAAGAAAAAAACTGAGCCAAGCACTGCCATGAACATGTACATGGAGCTTAAGGCTTGAATGAGCCACAGTGGCTCGGAGGAAGGTGCGCATGATGCTTGTGGATGCAAATGCAGAACATTAAGGGCAAACCTGGCCTTTTAGCCCTGCTTGAGCCTTGAAGGAATGATAGCTGTAGATGCCTTGTTTAGAGCTTATAAGCCACTGCCTTGTACTGTATAACCTTTAATCGAGTAAACATAGCACAAGTTATTAGAGCGAGCAGGATGTGGTAGTTATGCAGATATCGTTTTTTTTACAAGACGGAAAGATCTAAACTGTGGAATCAAACCAAATCCACACTTAATTTTATACTGACGCCAGCCCCTCCCCCTCATAGCCGCGTCTGTCACCTGTGTCAGTTTGTGGAAAAGGCTGACAGGCATCGTTCACTTTGTTCACTTCTTATGCACGAGGACCTGGCGAAAAGTGAAGAATGGTGCCGTGACTGCACTTGAGGATAAGATGAGAGGTTTAACGAGTTTATTACAGATCTTCAGACGTGTAGCTCGTGGACGGATACTGAAGGGACAGAGACAGAGATTGTAAGAGACAATGTGAAACAGTCGACACTGGAATACTCCTCCCTCTCCCTTTAACATTCCACCTCCCTCTTTCTCACTGCCCTGCTCCCTCACGTTGTTTCCCCCACAGACCCCTTCTTTACCAGACTCTTAATAAACCATTCTGCTTCGACTCCAGAGGTAAATGTCTTCCTTATTGTTATTATTATTATTATTATTATTATTATTATTATTATTAAGGACATAAAACCTCTGTGACAAACCTTTCCAACAGAACAAACTTGTGCCTGCCTCATTGTTTTTAAAAGACTATCAGATACATGTTCCAGTGACTGAGAGAGAAAACTGAAGGTCAGCGATGGGAAGAAAAAATACATAAAACCTAAACTGTAAAAACCTGGTAACTGTATAAGAACCAGCATGGTTAATATATTCTGGTGGAATTACACCACAGAAATACTCAGCGGTGTCGCTAGTGCTGTATCTCCAAGGTGGAAAAAAAAATGCTCTGTCAGTGGAAATGAAAGAATTTAATTACGTAGGTCTATGGCTGGGGAACATGCTGTGACACACCAAATTAAAACCTGCAGACAGACACACGCTTTTACTCCAGAACATTACCCTAGTGCCGAAGCCCCTCCCTCCCTGAGTATCTGCATCCTTAAATCCAGCTCCCCATCCCTGATCACGAGTAAAGTGCACTAATCTCATCCCCATCCCCATCACCCTCACCGTGACCAACCTGACCATCATCACCTTCACTGTCACTGCCTCAGTCTCTGTGCTACGTGTTTTTACCCCCTTAACGACCCCAGGTTAACTATTCTTCATCCTAAAGCAGGGGGTGCTCGATCCTGGATCCTGGAGGTATACACCTGCTGCACGTAACCCCTCAAGGGGCATCTGACTTGGTTGTGGTAGACCTCCTTGGAGGAAGACATAACAATGCAAACTAGTAACCGAAGTGTGTTAATATCTGCCTTTTCCCAGAGACACAGTCAAATGTCGTTGAATTCCTAATCGTATGTCTCTCCAGTTGGTCGCTCCTGGAACAACAGCAGATCCTGGTTATAGACGCCTTATCGATTTTTCCTCTAGCGCCCTCTTGAGTATGGTTTTAAGCACCACAGGAATGTGCAAATAGATGTTGGGTGTTTACAGCAGCAACACGAGGACGAGCACTTCAACACCGGGTTCACCACGCTGCTGGGTGTGTGGTCAGCCTGGTGTTGGTTCTCATGTACCTTTATTTGACTCCTTGCCATTGTTGGTGCCGCAAGCAGGCACCTATAATCACACTAGGCATTAGCCGTTCATGCCGTTGTGCAAGATAAGTGAGGCCAAGGAGAGGCTGGAAAACATTCCACATTTCTCCTCGGGAGAGTCCAGTATAATTTGAGGTTAATATCCAAGCCCTAGTTTTAGCGATTAATTAATAATTCATTGTCTTTAATACATTTTTTTTTTAGAAAAACATTCCTTTCACAGTATCCTTTTTTGTTTTTGTATTAATTCTAATTTTGTATAATTTAATATGAGCACCACAGTTATTAACAACGTAAATTACTTTAAATAATAAAAATAATAATCTAAGGTGTACTCTTTCACGCTGCTGTTGCAGCAGGGCGTCTCACATTTCAGCATAATTTTCTAAACCACACAGAACTTATTACAAAAAGCCACAATTATCAGTTCCTCAATTTGGAACTACAGCTGTACTTTACAAAACCCCACCCCTTCAGGTAAATTCAGCCAAAGCAACAGTCCAATTAGTCGATAATGAAGAGCCCCTCGTTAAAAGTCACCGTTCATCTTTAAATCCGCTGGCCCTGGGTGTCATCCCTTTAAATTCCATTAAAATATCTAAAGTCTGTCACTAAGCTCACGGTGAGGCCGCTCCGGCTCATGAACATCCCGCTCTGGCTCGGTTTATTGATTAACCTGCTCAAACACACCCCATTCAACCCAGCGGATCTGATCCAGAGGATTCCCAGCCTGCGCTGCTCTGCACGAGTGAATCCGAACCTCGCTGTGTTATGGCACAAACACCCCGCGCACATCATAACCTCTACAACCTTTACAAGATCGAGGACACCACAGATGCACATAAAGTCTGCTCCTGCGGTGCCACTTACGCTAAATACATACTTGGCCGTGCTTTATCGCTCGTGGGTGTTCAGACCATAAAAGGGAGCCGAGAGGGGAGCTGTGCGCAGAAGCCGACGAGGGCTGTGTCCCAGAGCACGAGATAACTTTGTGAGATGGACCTGTTTAGTGCATTAATCATTGCCGTGGGTCGACACCGTCACGAGCGCATGACACAGTGACACAGCACAAACATTCGCAGGAAGAAACGTGCTGACGATGACCAAGGGATGGGGTCTAGATGCAGATTAGAGCAGGGTGGACAGGTGTGGTCCATTGTTTACATTGAGTATAAAGAGTTCCTGTGTTTTCCAGTATTTGCAGACGGTTTATTCTCCTCCGTCGAGCCGTAATAGCCCTGATAGTCAAACACGATAAGCCCTGATTCATTTGTGTAACGTCTGCGTCTAGGAGGGACTCTGCCATCTGTGTGTGTGTCTGGGATGAGGCAGATTTTCAAGCCCATGAGGAAGAGAACGAGCACACACACAGACACTCTTACACACACGATATGAACCCTGCGTTCTTACGCCAAGATTTCCACCACAATTACAGATAATCGTGATATCGCATGCGGTGCACTTGGATGTAGAAACCTGATGCCTGTTCAAGGGCAATGCCACAGTGATAAAACCATCTACACAGCACTAACAGTAGACAGAGGGCTGGGATTTATGTCACAGTGTGTTCTGAGCTCAAACACTGACAGAAAAGACCCCACAAATATGAGATTCTTATTATTTCTAGCGTCCGTCAGATTTGAGCCAGAAGGTGTCACCTTTGTGGCCATGGTTGGATCGTCTTAACTTCGAGTGAAAGGGCTTTCCCTGTTTGTGCTTTACAAGCAGCGACAGTAGAGGGATGCCCTGAGACACAGTGTTTTAAGGTGGAATGGTCTGTTTGAGTGAGAAGAGGACTGTGAGAAGTTGAGCTGTTTTTTTTATAGCAATTTCACTCAGTATTTAATTTCCTACAAAGACAGCTAAGGCCTCTTGAATTTAGAGTCAGTTCCACTTTAAGTAATGTAACTGTAACAGCGAAAATAAGTCAGTGTTACCCCCCCTATGGAGCAGGAATAGAGCAACATCCTCATCTCTTTTCATGCTTTTCTATTTCCAGAGTCTCTCCACCGTCCAAATGCCTCCAGGTGCTGTTTTTCAACAACACAGAGAGAACTCTAGAGCATCTTCAGACTGAGACGCTTAGTTTGTTTCCCCATTTACAAAGCCAGGTATACGTACAAACACCGGAGCTTTTTCCCCACGCAAACAGAGTGGAAAGCAGCAAATGATGAGGAAAAAGCCTCTGAAATGTATGAACAGTGTATTGGATTTAATGCAATAAAGTGGTTCAGCTTCTATTATCAAAAATATCAGCAAGCCACTTTTAAACTTCCTCCTTGAAAAGTCCAGAAGCCTGAGACTGGGAAATAAATGAGTGAACGTGTCATTAACTAGCTGGTGTTTATTGGCGAACCTCTTAGCATGTAATGGGATGTTAAAGTAGCCTACACAGGCAAAGGAAGCAAACCATATCAATTAAATTAAATCATTAAAAATGTAATCTGCTTCCAGTAGGGGCCACCATGAGAGAATCTGTCACCCATGAAGAGCCTCTCAGTGAAATACAACAGAATATAATTATAATAACTGCAACCACACAGAATCCCAGATCCCAGTTTAGCCGACATGTCAATCCATGAGATTTAATGCACCTTAAAGTGTGCAACTTCAAAACACAAGCTGAAATATCTGTAACGGCACGAAAGACAGTCCGAGTTTAGAAGGCGGTCGACATAATCACCAAAACCAAGAAGCTTCCACAACTGTGCATCAAACTCCGCAAGCGGAAACCTCGTCTGCTCCCTGAGCACAGATAAATAACCTCCTGCTGTTATTCATTCCTGTTTTTCCATTTGATTCTGAAGCAGCGATGCATCTCTGTCCGTCCTCAGCCTTGTAGTTACTGGAAAATGCTTCCGAGGCTTGTTTTAGGGACTCATCGATCAAGAGTATTTATACCTGTTCTGATGTGTGCTCAAAGGCAAGTGCAGATGGACTCAGTTTAGAGCAAAGACTGACCCCTACAAATAACGTCCAGTCACGACTGACTGTAAACTGCCCACAAGATAAATCATTCCCTGGGCTTCAGGTTTGCCCTTTGGAGCTGACATTAACTGTAGAGGCAGGGACGACATTCTTGGCACCTACAGTCGGTGCAACGAAAAGAGCAAATATCCTTTAGACTATTACCAAAGGACCATCGGAAACTGACTTCAAAGCAACACACACACAGTGTGAAAATAAGTGTATGTCTAAATGACATTTAAATATCCTTATGTTGATCCAACCGTAAAGACAAGAGACGGACATAACCCACGTTAAACATAAATGACACAACCATCCTCTCAGCTGTGGCCATTTTGTGCAGAAAACAGAAACAGACGGTAAGACATCAGGAGGAAGGACGTCCCATTATTAAGATGCATAGACAGCAAAATCACAGTCACCCTCAAGCTTTAAAATTGTCCTTGAGACAAATTTGGTAGATCTCAGTAATCACTGCGTGGTTGAAAATGTCTGTTGGTTTGTGATAAAAGAGCCACGTCACCGAGTGCTTTGACAACAAACAGAGTCAGGACAGAGTCATGGTTAATCCACTGCTTACAGCGAGGTCAGATCAGAGTGAGATGTGATACACATGGGGAAATGATGTTGAGTTCTGAGCACTCTGCTGAGCTTGTGAACAGAGAGAAAAGTAGGCCACGCACTAAACACAGCCCCAGAAACACACACAAACAGAGCACTTTCCTGTTTTTTATTTCCATTTATTTACCTCTATAACACTCTGTAAATGACCTGTGTAGCTCCACCATGCCATAACGCTTTCGTTGAGGCTCTAAGCTCTTTCTGGAGCTTCTTTATCTCGACTCGCCCAAGGCTGTCATCAAAGCTCCTGTTGAAGGACTGACTACTTTGAGCTGGGAATGAACTTTTCTGGTCCTGAAACCAATTTATATTGGTGGAAATGTGCAGAACGTTTCCAAATCAAGTTAATGAACAGGAATTGAAACAGCACAGTTTCACATCGGTGAAAAAGGGCCAAAGTCTGAGTCTGTTTTTGGGTAATGGCTCTGCTCTCAGAACATTTTGGCTGTAGAGGTTTAAGGAGGACAAACCTCTCTTCCTTCACTCCTTCTCAATCCCTTTATTCCAGGAACACTTGTCTAACCTTTAGGCTTCAAATGCCCCAGATATGCACATCATACACTGAGAAATAGACTCAGAAGGTTTGCTGGACACCAAGTCTAAACTCATCAGGCCCTGGTCCTGGTGTTGTGTTTCTGCTGATGTCTGTAAATTACATAATGAAGGTTTTAAAATTGTGTTTGAACCAGAGTACACAATAGGCCCTCCTTCCCCTTGCAAGTGTTCTAATGTGTTTGCAAGAGAAGGCAGCACATCCAGAGAGGATACTCTCCATAAAGAATGGTTTTACAGTGAAAGCCTGAGGGCCGCCTCCATTAACAATTTATCAAATCCTTCTAACTTCACTTCTGTTCAAAACAAGCAGCAAGCCAACCCCGGCCCGCTACGCTGAAAAAACTATAAAGTAGCTTTTTTTGTAACAAAAATGTTCCTAAATGGCCACACAATAGAATCATAATCACACTTTTCACAAAAAAGACGACGTGGCGGTTCTGCTCGTAGCCAAACACATCACTTCTGGTTTCATAATCAATGAATGAATGAATGACGAATTGGCTACTTCTCTACTGCACCTCTCTATACTCTTTGTGCTTGAGATTCTCTGGAACATTAGGGTGTCACCCCAACACCACCAGCACATGGTGCACAGTTTATTGAGGATGAGGATGGTCAGGAGGATAGCGAGAGGGACCAGAGGTGCAGATTTAGCCACACGTCTGGGTCACACCCGGAAAAGCGTTCCTCTGGGGTCTTTAATGACTTCAGGACAGCGCTGTTTATTCAGTATGTCCATGTCCCTGCACCCTGGCATTGGGATCCCCACACACCACAGGGACAGCGCCCCCTGTTGGACCCAACAGCATCATCTTCAGCACCCCCCAAGCACCATGCTAAGCTGTTATTATCATTGATAAATATTATTTAAAAAAGCGAGCTGTCCTCTCTAATGAGACCATGATTCCAAATCAAAAAAGACCACCCTATTCCTGTAATGTCTTCCTCACCACGTCCCTGTGAATGTCTCTGTGTTGTATTTGCTAAAGGCGAAGTGACCTGAGGCGCGAGCTGCTCTTCAGCACTTGTTGTTTGGTTGTTTATCAGTCCAGTGACCCCTGAAGAATTTCTCTCCCAGACATATAACTCCACTCCGTGTGTGTTTGTCCTCTCTGACATGTAGAATAACAAGATGCTTCGACCCAAGACTAGAAGCTGAAGTCAGCTTAAGTTAATTAGCTGGCGTCACAGCAAGAACCCAGAGCCAAATCTAAATCACATCTGTATCCAGACGTCTGGATGTTTCCTGTGACGTATGTCCTCCATGTTCCACAGCACAGGGCAGTTGCGGTCAGCATAGCAGTCTGGGTCACTACCTTATAAGCTCCGCTGTGGAAAAATATTAAAATAAATCTCTGCAGTGACAAAACATTTAGCTGCTCAGAGCGAGCGGTCAGCGGTGGACTCTGTAGAAGGAGATAAATGAAACGGAGGCAGTGCCAGACTAATGCACTGCTAAAGATGGCAGAACAACAATGAAAATATAAAGCAGAAGGGAGGAGACTATACAACTGCCAAACTCTAACTGTGTTTGAGCGCAGTGCTTTATATCTATTAGTGGAGTCCGGTGAGAGTGAGTTTTCGAAGCTGAAATTGAAGTGAAGTAATGGGAGAAAACAGCAGGTGGAGAACAGAGGCTCGGGAATGTTCTGAACGCTGCAGATCTTCATAAACTCATTTTTTTGCACCTGATCTCCCATCTGTTTCCTCTCCCACTGCTCAGAACAGCCTCATTCCATCCGGGATCGAGCCCTGTTTGACCCGGAGCTGTGGACAGAGTTCATTCGTAAATAAATCTGAGAAGATGAAGCTTTGCCAAACCCTTCATCTCTCTGTGAAACACGCTGTTGCTCCTGAGAGCAATGGAGAGGGACACACGACTCCACCACTCTCACACGGTGAGAAAGGCAGATCCCCGACACATCTCCTGTGTCTCAGCCCAATCTGGAAATGAGACGGAGTGCACAGGGCCGGCTCTACAGATTCAGGACTCAAAAATATACTCACAACAACACCTAGAAACACTGAGTTTGACGCTTAGCCACAATCACAGACCTCACATGGTTCACTGAGATTAAACTGAATCAGAAAAGCGAAGCTTAAACATCTTCTCTGATGCGATAAACACAGCAAGAGAGAGGAAATAAATTCTCTTTTGAGCGAGTGTTTCAGGGGACACTGTCAACAACACGAAATGCCACCTGGCACCACTCAGCTCTGCGGATAATGACTGCTGCTGATGTCTATTCAGTGCCGATGCCTGTGTGAATAACACCAGCAGAACAGACGCTGACCACTCGGGAAACAGAGCACTAAACTAACAGCAGCACCTGTGTTTGTTGATTCAAGGAGGCACTGTCGATGAGGTCCAAAGAGTGGGTCAAATATCTGATTTGGTCACGTCACGTGGCTGAACGGAGTGTTTAAAGTGTGAGCTCTAACTGAGCCCTCGATGATTTTACATTCGCAGCATATAAATGACCTGTAGTAACTCTGGTAACTTTCACACAGCAAGGCACACTTTAGTCTCGACCCTCCCTCTGTGTTTAAAGTGCTCCATTTAGCCGATATCTGACAAGGCAGCACTAAACCAGCACTCACTGATGGGGAACATCAACCACCTACAGAGGGGAAGCAAACCGAGCAGTGAATAGCTGCTAAATCCACTGCTAAATCCACAAAACTGTGTGATCTCCCCCAGCGACGCCACACATCCTCCGACAATTTGAAGAAACCTTGTCTGTTACATTTATTAATAATATTAAAACTCAGCTCTCCTTTGTCCTCAGTGTCAGCCAGAGTGGGGGTCTTTCAGCTGATGTGATGGAGCTGGGCAGTCGGCGCTCCCCTCCGGTGTGTTGAGCTGTCCAGAGTTCGGCTAATGTCTGTTATGGCTATTGGAGGTGACGAATGACAGAGAGTACAGTGCAAAAAGCATAGGCACCTAAATGTGTGCTGGTATACAATGACATACAATTACTTTAAACACAAAGACAAACACAGTAAAGGGATTTGTTTTATTCTAAAAACTAGTCACTGTGTTGTGAGCGAGTGTGAAGAACAGAGTGTGTTTCCAGGTGTTCTTCTGATCGTATGGATTTGTTAGATCAGTTACAGCATAACGGAATGTGTATAAACTGCTGAAACTAGGGGTTGGAAGATAACCTCAAATAATACTGGATTTTCACCAGGAGAGATGTGGAAAGGGTTAAACAACACATTCACACACTCACTGGAATAACAGGTTGGGTTTATTCGGATTGTAGGGGGATTGTGCTTGTTCTTTGAGCACTCTTACTGCTCGGGTTAGTAGCGTTTGCACAGCACTGTGTATCTTTACAAAAACAAATATTCAGTAAAGTTGCTGGTGAAGTGTGAGGGATGAAACGAGGCTGTGTTTTTCCATCCTTTCTTCACAGCTCTGCTCTAAAAGCCCTGTCACGAAATACCCGCATTAAACTTTATTTTGTTGCTGAGCCAGTAAACATGCTTCTTCCAGTTTCTTGTGGCCAGAGCGGCAAGCTGCTGATACCTGAGTGTGCTTTAACAACTGACGGAGCACATGGTTGTGCTGAATATAGCATGCTTTAATATGAATAATTTAGACCATGTTTTATTCCTCTTAGTACTTTAGGGTCTGCGCTGAGTATGAACTCGTTTGATGCGAAGTTATGATAATGTACTTGGAAAACAAGTCCTTAGCCACGTTTCACAAACTATTACAGTGCATCCAAAGAACAGGATCACGCTAGTAACCATTCGTAATCAATTTACACTGAGTTAAAGAGAGGGATGTTGAATTAGTGGCTGTTTCCAATGATGCAGGGCTATTTCACATCGGTTAAAAGAATCATGCACTAGCCCTTAGCTTCCAGCTTGGTACAGCACTGTGTGATGGGCGAGACATTGATGGACTGGCTATGGTTAATGAAATATAGTTTATAAGCGGTACACTGGGCCTACGAGACTGATCTGTGTTCAAATCTTAATACAGTGGAACCTCTACTAACGAACTTTCCAAGATATGAACCGGGCATTTGAATATTTTTTGCCTCCACCAACGAACCATGACTCTAGAAACCAACCGAGCCTCTGCCGAGCCGGTGACTGGAAATGGCCACTGACCCCAATAGGCGAGTCTCCCAGCGCACCCAGACTTGAGTGAGCTTTTAAGATTAGCACATTGTAGCTTTAGCAATTTAGCATTAGTGTAAATAGCGGACATCGAAATTCGTGCTAAGTTAAGCCGTATCTACGCTTCATCTCCCCACATTCACCACCTACTCTCTGTTATTCCACCCACCCCCACCTCCCGTCATACAGCCAGCGCCTGTGTTACTCCTCCAGCCAGTCATCACGTCTTCAAGGTAGCGATGTGTAACCACTTAAAACTTCATTATTTCTTTTTTATTACTGTTACCACTGTATTTCTCTTTTATTTTTAGTAACGCTACATGTATTTTTTTTTACTAATTTGAGAGTGTTGTAAACATATATCAGTGCAAAAAGGGGTGACTTTTGGGGTGGGGGCTGGAACGCATTAATTACTTTTCCATTATTTTAAATGGGGAAAATTGACTCGAGAAACGAACTTTTCCACTTACGAACCGGGTCACGGAACGGATCAAGTTCATAGGTAGAGGTTCCACTGTATTTCGAACATTTAATGCTGTGGCACCAATTACTACCAGCACCAGCTGAGAGAGATACTCTGTTCCACAGTATTATCTTGTAATATCTCAATCACTACCTCCTTAAAAACTCCTTGTGTCCAAAACACAAATGGATATTAACCTGTGTTTTTCAAGACACGAGCTTTAAGAATAAAGACATAACCACTAGCAGGAGTATAGAGAAGGTTCTCTGTGGACCGATAAATGTAATAAATGCCACCTTAAGAGTCACCAGTAAAGGTCTCATGGTTATAAAGCCCTGCCTTTGGGTTTTATGACTGAGTCAGAATGGTACGTACTCTCTGGGGGGGAGCAGAACATGGCAGCGTTCACGTTCTCAGCGTTCAGAGTCACACTGACCAAAACACTTCTCTATCACCTCAAAGGACAGCCACTTCACCACCGGTAACATGTAAAGAGCAAAGCTGTGACTCTTAGCGAGTGACAGAGCGGCTCAGATGGTTACAAACGCTAATTTGCAAGTGTGCGAAAGTACAAATTCTTGCGAGATCTTCGACTGGGCCTCCATAAAAAGAAACGAGCTGTTCCGGTTTCACTGCGGAGAACAGGGACCGGGTTGAGTCAAAGACACACAGGCAGAGGTACACTCGGAAGATAAGGTGTGAAAGATGGCACTCGGTTTGTGATGAGTGTTCTGCACACTCTTGTGCGCTTTCTTTCTTTTCCTCTCTCTCCTCTCCAGATGTGTCAACCCTCTCCCATGGACGGCAATCCCTCCCTCATCCCTGACATCTGGACCACGCTTTCGTCTCCACCGTGTCCCGCATCCACAGCAGCACGTCCACAGCCATAAAACTAGCCCCGATCGCCCCTCTCCTGAACAATGAGTTTACTGAACACTTTTTCAAACACAACAGATGGAACGGGATCTACCCACGCTGCGTGCGCTGGCGAGAAAACAAGCCATTTCGACAACACTGTGGGAAACTGGTGATGCTGGAGGCGATGGGGAAATTTAGAGGACAGAATACGTCTTTAAAAGCAATGATGAATGAAGTAACGTAGCCAAACTTAGTCGATAATGAATGAAAGGCTCTTAGCGTTAGTGTTCACACTTTACCGCAGCAGCTGAAGCGTGTTATAAATGTGTGTAAATATGTGTGAGTTGCTGAGAAAAGCACTGCAATAAACATATCCCGACCAGTGTTAAAGGTGTCAGAGTCTGTTTTTTGCCATTTCTGATCTGTCATCTTCCTGTCACTGAATATCTGCAGGCGAACAGCAAACATTATCAAAGCCTGTCACAAGAGCCACACACATCCATCCCTCAGAGTCACAGTGTCTAGTAAAGAGCTCTAGAAGTTAGCGCTGACCCTGACTTTCAACTAACAGAGATGCCACAGATGAGGGATGAGGGAGGGGCATCGCGGACGGCTCAATTCAGGGGCCGCGAGAGCCAGCGATGGCGTATCAGCAGAGCGCAAATCAACACTGATGTATTTCCCAGCAGCGAAGATCAATCTGTGAAATAGCACCCGGCGCGGTGGCCATTAATAACAGTGTTTACTGCTCATCAGTCAACGCAGCCATCACACAACCACAACACCACCACAGACCACATCGTCAGCAGAAAACAAGGAAATCATATCAACAGCTGAAACACCTGGCAGCAGGTGAAAAATAAACACAGAACAGCGTTTAATTTTACACTCTGTGAACACTTCAGTCTCATCTCTGTCCTCATCAGGGTCTGAGGGGATTACTTTTCCTGAGAAACACAGATGATCCTCACACACCTCTGCCCTAGATTTGTATTTCTGAGACTTTTGATATTTTTGAGAAACTGTCCACAGGTGTGTGAGAGTGACTGGGTGAGTGAATGCCTGAGTCGCTGGGAGAGTGACTGGGTGAATGTGTGAGCGAGTGACTGGGTTAGTGAGTGACTGGGTGAGTGAGTGAGTGAGTGAGTGAGTGAGTGACTGACTGACTGACTGGCTGAGTGGGTGACTGGGTGAGAGAGTGAGTGTGTGGGTGACTGGGTGAGTTTATGAAACTGTCCACAGGTGAGAGTGTGTGACAAAGTGTGTGAGTGAGTGACCGGGTGAGTGTGTGACTTACTGGGTGAGTGAGTGAGTGAGTGAGTGAGTGAGTGAGTGACTGGCTGAGTGGGTGAGTTTATGAAACTGTCCACAGGTGTGAGTGTGTGACAAAGTGAGTGAGTGAGTGACCGGGTGAGTGTGTGACTGACTGGGTGAGTGTATGAAACTGTCCACAGGTGTGAGAGAGTGACTGGGTGAGTGACTGTGTGAGTGAGTGAGTGAATGTATGAAACTGTCCACAGGTGTGAGTGAGTGACTGGGTAAGTGTGTGAGTGACTGAGTGACTGGGTGAGTGAGTGAGTGAGTGACTGTGTGAGTATGTGAGTGAGTGACTGGGTGAGTGTGTGTGTGTGTGTGTGAGTGACTGGGTGAGTGTATGAAACTGTCCACAGGTGTGAGTGAGTGACTGGGTGAGTGAGTGTGTGAGTGAGTGAGTGAATGTATGAAACTGTCCATAGGTGTGAGTGAGTGACTGGGTAAGTGTGTGAGTGACTGAGTGACTGGGTGAGTGAGTGGGTGAATGTATGAAACTGTCCATAGGTGTGAGTGAGTGACTGGGTAAGTGTGTGAGTGACTGAGTGACTGGGTGAGTGAGTGAGTGAGTGAGTGAGTGACTGTGTGAGTGAGTGACTGGTTGAGTGTGTGTGTGAGTGACTGGGTGAGTGTGTGACTGACTGGTTGAGTGTATGAAACTGTCCACAGGTGTGAGTGAGTGACTGGGTGAGTGAGTGAGTGAGTGTATGTATGAAACTGTCCATAGGTGTGAGTGAGTGACTGGGTAAGTGTGTGAGTGACTGAGTGACTGGGTGAGTGTGTGAGTGAGTGACTGTGTGAGTGTGTGAGTGAGTGACTGGTTGAGTGTGTGTGTGAGTGACTGGGTGAGTGTGTGACTGACTGGTTGAGTGTATGAAACTGTCCACAGGTGTGAGTGAGTGACTTGGTAAGTGTGTGAGTGACTTAGTGACTGTGTGAGTGAGTGTGTGAGTGACTGGGTGAGTTCCACTGCTGTATTTAGTCGAACAGAAAATTTGTCGCCTGGTTCCCATCAGCGCCACTGTAAAAAGATCTAAAGTAGAGGAAATGGTTGAACTCTGAACAATGTCACAGCGCAGTGTGAGGAGACGACTCTAGACAAAGAGCAGTTTCAGAGAAAATACAGTAAACAAAAAACTTAAATCACTGCACAGAACTAAAGCATCACACACTTGAAAGGCCCTCAGCCCCAGATCGACCGCCTCGTTATTCTCCCGCAGATTTATCTGGAGCCCGCCCGACATCACTCCACCGGCCTTTCCTCCTCTCCCTCTCTCTGCAGAACGCTCCTCACCTCTGCCATCAGCACAAACCTCTCCAGAGCAGCTTCAGAGAGCGCCACAGGATCGATGGAGCCGCTGAATTAACTTCTGCATGAGTCACCAGCCAAATATTTATTACCTCCATCAATATTCTACTGAAAAGTGAATAGGAACAGAGGGTCAGTGCGGCCAAGTCATCGCTCCCATAAAGTGAAATGAGGAAAAAGACTCGGCGCACACTAAAACTGCACTAAAAAAAGACATGTCCACATTAATGTGTGGATCTGGAGCCCACCAACCCACACACTGTGAAACAAGAACCCAGTCAGTTTTCTGTGTGCTGCCCAACGTCCGCTTCTGACGTTAAGTGCAGAGAGTTTAGAGTGGCCCCGCCTCCTCATCTGAGTCTGTCCAATCACAGCACTGGACCCAGGTTTATGTGAGAGCGCAAAGACGAGGTTAAACTCAGCAAAACACACACAACAAGAGCGGAGAAATAAGAGCACTGAGTAAAAACGGAGAAAACAAGAACATATTGCGCATAATCAACTGATGTAAACAACAGCACACTGACATTAAACACTCAAAAACTCGCTTTCCCTGTTTATACAACAACACAGATAGCTTTGACCCCCAAACTGATGTTTTTACATCTGTCTGGGGCTCCCAGTCTTTACTTACGAAGGCCTGATCCCCCAGTCCCCTGTAATTAGAGCCATGCACTAGGGGCAGGGAGCACACACACACACCCATTGTGGATGTTGAGGGAGGAGACAGCGCTGAGAATGACATGTTTGGAGTCAATTTTCCTGTCATGGGAATAGAACCAGCGACCTTCCAGTCCCAAACTCCATTCTTTAACCCTCCCAAGGTCACCTGACCAAGAACACAGAGCTAACTAAGATAAAAAGAGCTCATCTGCCTCCAGAGTTCAGTTTAGTTCCGTTTAGACAACTTTATTCATCTCTAAAGGAAACCTGCTGCCTCCAGCACACAATTAAAAACTCACATACTAAAGCTCCATGTCAGAGACAGCAGTCCCACACACACAGGTCAATGCAATTCAACAAAACACAGTGCAGAACAAGCAGCAGATATTGCCAATCAGTTAAAGAACACTACTGGAGCTGGATAAGAAATGGATTTTATGGTTTACGCCTCATGTTCAATGTGTTGCTGCTTCCTTTAGAATAACTGATTGAACAACCACTAAAAATGACATAAAAAGTGGCAGATATGGCACACACTGATGTCTTAATTTGAATTGTCACATGCTATCTATCTTTGTTATGCACTCCTGTCGTTTTTAATCTGTATTTCTTCCTCTCGTACCGTCATTTACAATGATAATTACAACTAAGTGTGAACCTGACTTTATGGGCTCATTAAATGTTAAATTATTCATTCATTGTCTGTAACCCGTATCCAGTTCAGGCCGGTGGTGGGTCCGCAGCCTCCCCGGAATCACTGGGCGCAAGACAGGAACACTTTCACAGGGTGCCAGTCTTTCACAGGGTGACACACACTCACACATTCACTCACACCTACGAACACTTTTGAGTCTCCAATCCACCTACGAATGTGTGTTTTTGGACTGTGGTAGGAAACCGAAGCACCCAGAGGAAACCCACGCAGACACAGAGAGAACACACCACACTCCTCACAGACAATCACCTGGAGGAAACCCACACAGACACAGAGAGAACACACCACACTCCTCACAGACAGTCACCCGGAGGAAACCCACGCAGACACAGAGGGAACACACCACACTCCTCACAGACAGTCACCTGGAGGAAACCCACGCAGACACAGGGTGAACACACCACACTCCTCACAGACAGTCACCCGGAGGAAACCCACGCAGACACAGAGAGAACACACCACACTCCTCACAGACAGTCACCCGGAGGAAACCCACGCAGACACAGAGAGAACACACCACACTCCTCACAGACAGTCACCTGGAGGAAACCCACGCAGACACAGGGTGAACACACCACACTCCTCACAGACAGTCACCCAGAGGAAACCCACACAGACATATTAATAAATTAATTAATTAATTAAAACACTACTGTTAACATTTAACAGCCTGACAGCGGGAGGAATATAAGAGATTTGGGATAGCGATATGTTCTTCTAAAAAGCACATTATAAACCCAAGCCTATGGCATTAAGACAAGTCCTGAGTCAGTTGTGGTGCAGTTCTGATCGGTCACTGGTCAAGAACTAGGACAAAAGACATGGAAACGGTGACCCGAGGGTCACGGCCAAAGCCGGTTTGGGTGTGGGCTGTTCACTGAAGGTGTAATGTAGTCTCTCTCCACCCAAACCCTTCCCTTCCACTCAAGCTTCTAAACCAATTACAGCGTCTCAATCTAATTAGTGCAGCACCATGAACTGCATCCGATGCCTTTTAGCCCACAGTAATGGAGGCAAGTTGTTGAAAGAGGTCTGAAAACGGTGGGCGTGGGGAGGGGATGAGCTCCTTCTCATTACTCGCCCTCTCTTTTGTTCACAGTGCAAGAGACAGTTTGTTAAAATCCATATTCCATCACCCTGCAAACGCTGCATTAACATTCAGAGCCTCTTTTGTCTGTTCACACAGCGCCGTCCCATTTGGAGGTTTCCTTGATTAGGGTTAGCACGTCTTCGCGTCTTCACAATGAGCTGCAAGCCTCCTTTTATTTTGGGACAAAAAGGAGAGCAGAAAATTTAATGATGCCTTTTTACTGCAACAAGACAAATTAGGCCTGACTTCAAACTTTAGAAACCACAGATTTCTCACTTCCTTCATGTGAATGCGATTTAAACGTACAGCTGTGCACTTCCAGGAAAGGACCCACACCAAAAAAAAAAAAAAAGAATAAATAAATAACATTGGAGGCTGGTTCTTATTTTTCTCATAGGACCATCTGCAGAAGTGCTCTCTAATGTTTTTGTTGAAGGAGGGGAAGCCGGAGCTAACGCAGCGCATCTTTGTCGTCCCCTGGCTTTGTGACTAATTAAAATGGTGTACACAGACACACTCCTGGCAGAGCTTATTCAAGCCTAGCCAATGGAACAGATCCATCTAGTGTGTGGTTAGCATGTGGGGTGGGGAGAGGAATGCGATGCTGGGAAACTGGCACAAAACCTTCAGCTGAGGATTCGCACAGGAATTTCATCTCTTCAGTGGGTGGTGCTCAGCCAGATTCTCAATTCCCAACTACAAAACATCAATTCATGGACGCAGAAACACGGTGGCATGTGAACAGGCTGTGTGAAACTGCACATGTGAGTGACTGGGTGAGTGTGTGAGTGACTGGGTGAATGTGTGACTAACTGGGTGAGTGTGTGAGTGACTGGGTGAGTGTGAGTGACTGGGCGAATGTGTAAGGGAATGAGTGAGTGTGTTAGGGACTGGTTGAGTGACTGGGTGAGTATGGGAGTGACTGGGTGAGTGTGTGAGGGACTGGGTGAGTGTGTGAGGGACTGAGAGAGTGACTGGGTGAGTGTGTGAGGGACTGAGAGAGTGACTGGGTGAGTGTGTGAGGGACTGAGAGAGTGACTGGGTGAGTGTGTGAGGGACTGAGAGAGTGACTGGGTGAGTATGTGAGGGACTGAGAGAGTGACTGGGTGAGTATGTGAGGGACTGAGAGAGTGACTGGGTGAGTATGTGAGTGACTGGGTGAGTGTGTTAGGGACTGGTTGAGTGACTGGGTGAGTGCGTGAGGGACTGAGAGAGTGACTGGGTGAGGGACTGGGTGAGCGTGTAAGGGACTGAGTGAATGTGTGACTGACTGGGTGAGTGTGTGAGGGACTGCTTGAGTGTGTGAGGGACTGAGAGAGTGACTGGGTGAGCGTGTGAGGGACTGAGTGAATGTGTGACTGACTGGATGAGTGTGTGAGGGACTGCTTGAGTGTGTGAGGGACTGAGAGAGTGACTGGGTGAGGGACTGGGTGAATGTGTGACTTACTGGGTGAGTGTGTGAGGGACTGAGTGAATGTGTGACTGACTAGGTGAGTGTGTGAGGGACTGAGTGAATGTGTGACTGACTGGGTGAGTGTGTGAGGGACTGAGAGAGTGACTGGGTGAGGGACTGGGTGAATGTGTGACTGACTGGGTGAGTGTGTGAGGGACTGCTTGAGTGTGTGAGGGACTGAGAGAGTGACTGGGTGAGGGTCTGGGTAAATGTGTGACTGACTGGGTGAGTGTGTGAGGGACTGCTTGAGTGTGTGAGGGACTGCTTGAGTGTGTGAGGGACTGAGAGAGTGACTGGGTGAGGGTCTGGGTGAATGTGTGACTGACTGGGTGAGTGTGTGAGGGACTGCTTGAGTGTGTGAGGGACTGAGAGAGTGACTGGGTGAGGGTCTGGGTAAATGTGTGACTGACTGGGTGAGTGTGTGACTGACTGGGTGACACACCTGTCCAGGGTGTGTTTTGAATCTTTGGTGTACTTCAGTAGCATAAAAATGGACAAGCTTTACACAACATTTGCAAGTCCTCAATAAGGTGAAAGATTAAGGTGTAATTCCAAAATTTGGAGCTTCTCAAAGACCTACATCCAAATGCACCTTTCCTCCACCCCAGTGGGAATGTTTTCTCTTTTCAGTTTCCGTGATGAAGCCATGGATGTCACGGGAGATTAGCACTGAAGACGCCACTCAGCAGAAAAGCCCGAGGTGAATAATGGATGCTGTGCAGCACAGCGATATGTCACGTGCAGGAGATGCAAAGGAGTTAATCAGCAGAGCAGCTGAGACGGACTGAGCCCAGAGCTGCTACTGTGGAGCGCCTCTCAGGCTCCGGTTCCGCTCGGTTTAGAGCCTCGTCCTCTTCTCCGCCGCGAGGAATACGACCCGGCCGCGTTGGCACGGCTCCCACAAAGCTTTCTCTCTTCCAGATAATTATAGACAGTACGGGGAGGAGAAGAGGGAGATGTGAAGGGATAATTGGAGATGAGCTCAGCTCCCCAGGCTACAGAGCACAGAAAGCTGACCTCATACAAACAGGCACACAATTACAGCGAGCAGCCTGGGTCACTGAGCGAGGAGAAGGTCATACCTGGGAAATACGCTGAGGAAAACTGTGGGAAAAGTCAAAGGAATGAAACCTTTATTATGAAGTTCTTTGAAGACCTTTAGAGGCATTAATGCCAGAAGAATACCTTGAAATTCCTGGTCAATTTTCTGAGCTCAGAGCTGCTCTTCCTCACTGAGGGTCCTGGAAAACCCAGTATAACCTTTCCTTAAATCCTTCTTTAATCTTCTTTTTTTATTCGTAGCTATCAGGGCATTTCTGAGGTGAGAAATCTCAGGAACGTTCTAATGCTTTCATCTTTTATGTTTTTTTGATAATAACTTTGGACCATTTTTAATCATGTGTTTACATTTGTGTTTGAAACTATTAAAGATTATTATTATCATGTTATTATTGTTTTAAAAGGTAAGCACAGGGAGGTAAGTCTTAAACAGGGTGCACTCAGGGAGAGTGTTGACGGTGTATTTACAGAGAAGACCAAAGATGCCAAGTGGTGATCATTCAGAACATTACACATCCGTAGTGAAGTTTAATTTTACGTATCAGCCTCCACAGGCAAGGACCAGCCCCCAAAACAACCCAAATATTACTCAGCTTTCCCTGACTCCGAACACGTCATTCTCAGACCTCCACAGCTCTTCACTGGATATGAGCAGCATTTCTAATGCAGCCTCTTTAATGCAGCGCTGTGTTCAACTGCCTTCAAACACGAATCCTGAGCAGAGTCTGAGAGGGTTTAAACGGTCTTGATGTTATCGAGTGTCAGAGGTGATAATCTGTTGTAAGCACCGACTTCGTAAAGCTCCCATTTGGGAAAAAAAAAAAGCAAGTAACCTTCAGAGATCAATACAATTAGCATTAGCAGGCAACTGGGCATTTGAGGCGGAATGTAAAGTTGCAATAAGAGGCTAAAGTTTTAGCTTTTAGAATTGAATTCCGTGGCTCAGATGAGGACGATTAAACCCATGATGCACTAAAGCCATTTTGGTTTAAATCAGAGCTGTGCCATAACCGCATCCTTCACAATAATATTGTCATCATTTTTAACGGCTAAGCAGCAGCTCTATGAAAGTGTTCATAACTTGTGTTTATTGATAGTCAGAAAACATGTTATTTCTTACTAATTGAAGGAATAAGGTTTAAAAGACCGTTGGTTTTTGTGATATTATTTTAGGGCCATATTCCACACTCCTAGTTTAGATCACATTTATTAAGATATATTTCTCGTGCACAATTTCTGATTATTTTAAGCTGAACATGTCACCACTTCTCTCCCAGGGGATGTGTGTGTGTGTGTGTGTGTGTGTGTGAGAGAGACACTCTCACAACTCCATCCCTCATTCAATTCGGAGCCTCGAACTCCACACACTTTTATCATCTCCTGCACTCTGATCAGCGCCAGTCATCACCATGGAAACTCTCTAACCACCCCGACTCCCACCTTCCTCACACCTTCAAAAACCATCAAAGGAGGCAGTGGCCATTTATAGCCACGTTTGAAGAGACCAAGGTCTCTCTCAAGAAGAAACAGCTGCAGCAATCAACAGGTGTAAAGCTGCCAGGCGAACGCAGGAGCACCGTGAAACAAACCCTAACAAAACTTTGTTCAGCGCAGTCTCAGGAAGTTCTTAGATAAACGTCTGACGGAAAAAGAGCATAACATTTTATTCAGAGGTTTAATCGATGTGGATTAAACGTTCTTACACACAGAAAAATGTTTTTTAAACTCGAGAGCTCTGCATACTTTCCTACTCATAACACGTTGTTCACAGAAAGAGGACGGATATGAACATGTGCAAGTGACTGGTAACTAAAGGCTGTTTTGACTGGAAACCAACGCTGTGGGGGCTACAAATTCATCTGAGCATCAATGTTTCTGGGTGTTTCTATGAATCTATTTGTAAGAACACAGTCCAGAGTCATGGGTCAAACCCACCCTGTTCAATCCGTCTCATCCTACGCCCCTCACATCCAGAGTTATGAAGCTATTGCGTGGTTCCTACTCAACTGGACTCTACTCTCCACTCCCACAGCCCCAAAGAATTCACCTGATGGAGAAGCAGACAGGTAAAGACAAGTAGAGTAGGGACCCTGCCATGGAAAAGCTGCATATAAAGAGGGGCTGGGACACACGAGACACGGTGTGAGACACGGTGGAGATGAAGAATGATCTCTGTGCACAGCTCTGGGGATCAGTCCAGAGAGAGCTGAGACTGTTTTGAACCGTGGGAGAGGAAACAGATGGAGATCAGGTGCAGATACAGGATTATCAACTGCTCTGTAAAGTCCTGCCGAGATTTTAAGAAAGTAAGAATGACGCTGAGAGAAACTGCCAAGTACACAGCTCTTCTGCAAGAACACAGCGTCTAGCGTCACATCGCTGATTTCCTCATGCGGAGATTAGGAGGCGATTTCAGAGGCAGCAGGTGTTTTTGAGGCTATTTCCTGCCCTGCATTTTTAGAGTGGGAAATGATGCTGTGCTGTTCCAAGGCATTTGTTGTTCTCCCTGTTCCAACCCTTTAGTCTCGCTTGGGCAGGTTGGTAAACACATTAGAGCAAGATGTACAGCCTTTTTATGAGAAGAGAAACAAATACATGCATCGGAAGAAGTCACTTCAGCTGAAAATCAGCAAAATCACAGCTATAACACAACTGCTTATTAGGAGCTACGTAACGACCTGAGGGACCGCTTTAAACACAATAGACGTACGGAAATAGCCGCCACGTTTCAGGCGGTAAAGGTCATCTTTTGAAGCCTAAGGTATAATTTTCATTGGCTGGGGAATATAGTATATCAGCAGTGTGTGAAGAGGCCGGAAAAACAGACACGTGGCCAGCGCCTGCTGACGCTCAGAGGAAAAAGCTACGTCTTTATCTAAACAGAGACGTGTGTGGCAGAGGCTCCAGCTTCAAACACCATCTAGAGAAACTTGTACATAACCCTTCATTACAGTGTTTATTAATGAGTTTCTAATAAAGTGGGCTCTAATGTATTTCGGACTATTGAGAGAATTTTAATGGATGCTACTAGCACTATTCTACAGAGAAACGCTGATTATTCGTGACCCAGGTCTGCCAGACTGGCCCAGATTCCCTGTGAAAAACACCGCTCCGGTTCAGTGACATCCACCACCTTCCATTCAGCAGAACCGGAACACACTGAGCAGAGAGAGGAGTGAAAGAACCGGCCCTGGGCGACAGGCATGTTCTCCTGCTTCTGTGCCCTCCAGCAAAGTCTATTTTTATCTGGATTCACATTAGGTTTTCCACACTCTGACAGGTGCTTGCTGACAGTACTCTTATTGCCAAAGTGCCTCGGGTCAAGCGACACGACTGCGTCGACTCGGACCGTCTTCAAAAACTAACCAGACGGCAGAACCAACCGCGTTTAAAACTCTGACCCTTACTTCAGTGCTCTGTGGATGTCTGCGTCCGCCTGGATCTCAGGTAGCAAGTTCTACCTGTGGCAATTTTCGCAATTTCAATCAAAACACACTTTTGTAGAACTCAAGGAATGTTTCATCACCATTTGCTGCTCTCCACTCTTTTAGCTCATTGGAAAATGGTCCAGTGTTTGTGCAGATCTGGCTCAGTAAATGGGGAAAAACTAAGGGTCTCTGCTCGTATCTCTCGGCTCAAGCCACAGAGGCTCTAAACATTGAAAACCATAAAAAGAGGAAGATGTTGCTCTATTCCTGCTCCATAGGGGGGTAACACTGACTTATTTTTGCTGTTACAGTTACATTACTTAAGGTGGAACTGACTCTAAATTCAGGAGAGCGCTAACTGCATGAAAGTAAACACAGAGGGAAAGTGCTACAAAACTAAACAGCTCGAGTTTCTGTGGGAATTCAAACAGTGAATAAACACTTACAGACAATTTACACTTCAGACACCAACAAGATACAGTCGCTTCTTACTCACACACACCGCTCCACTTTAAAAGATACAGTCGCTTCTTACTCACACACACCGCTCCACATTAAAAGATACAGTCGCTTCTTACTCACACACACTGCTCCACATTAAAAGATACAGTCGCTTCTTACTCACACACACCACTCCAGATTAAAAGATACAGTCACTTCTTACTCACACACACCGCTCCACCTTAAAAAAATACAGTTGCTTCTTACACACACACACCGCTCCACCTTAAAAAATATAGTCACTTCTTACTCACACACACCACTCCACTTTAAAAAATACAGTCGCTTCTTACTCACACACACCGCTCCACATTAAAAGGTACAGTCGCTTCTTACTCACACACACCGCTCCACCTTAAAAGGTACAGTCGCTTCTTACTCACACACACCGCTCCACCTTAAAAGGTACAGTCGCTTCTTACTCACACACACCGCTCCACCTTAAAAGGTACAGTCGCTTCTTACTCACACACACCGCTCCACCTTAAAAGATACAGACGCTTCTTAATCACACACACCATTCCACCTTAAAATGTGCAGAGCTTTTGACAGAAAAGAAACAGCATTTCCTCAGAATTGTCTATATTCCTTTTAAATGGCTAAGACAGTGGACCGTGATCAGGATGAGGGGCTTACAGAAGATGGACACTTCAGATTATTCACCAGTTTCAGTGTGATTTCATCAGATCCTGTTGGAGAATTATTTACTTCCAGGAGGTTCAGGGATGTGTGTTTCTCCTGATACAGTTAGAGTTGGAGCAGGTGCTGCTCACTGTAAACAGCCATGTGTTTATCAAGATATTCATATCACACTTTAAAACCAATTTGTACAAGTAATACACACAGTACTGTTTATATCATACAGTGGGCTCACTCAAAATTCTAAGTACCATCATTTTCACAGATGTTAGCTGCCCGTTCTACTGATCCATCACAGAGACCACCCTAACCAGGCCAGCTGAAAGGCAGACGGGTCAATTAAGGTCAACAAAAGGAGCTGAATAAAAGCTACATAACCAAATCAACAGGATTATTTAGTGTGTCATTGCACCTGGGTGTTTACTGCTATGAGTAAATGACATAAATCAATCATATAAACAATCTAACGGTTAAAAAAACCCTGCAGTGATCAGGCTGTTTCTGTTCCTCCAACAGCAAACAAATAAAGTTGGATTTAATCTCATCAGTATGCAGCAGATGAGCTGCGGAGCACCAGTATTGCGTAATAAAACAAAATAATAATGTCCAAAACGGATATTATTCTTTTAATCCTGAAAAACAGCAGCTGAGAATGTGGCTACAACAGACTGCACTAGTTAGAAAAACTACCTTCCTCCCAGAGCCCGGTAACGAGCGAGCGCACTCGTCTGCGTCAGTCCTCACACATATGATTCTGATTATCTGCGAGACTCCGAGAGGCTCATGGTCACTTCAGAAGACTGTATACCTCTGGAACTGCATTGTTTGCCCTTTGTTCCTCTCGCAGCGGTGGCTCAAAGCTGGACGAGTTAGGTGTGGGGGTGATGTTATCGCCTGCAGGCACTGCTCTGTTGTCCGGTGGGGTTTGATTATGGACTCAGCTCCTGATCAAATAACAGCAAATCTGTTTTAAAGCTACAACAGAGTTCAGAGAAGTTTCAAAGAACAAAGACTCTTTCTCCAAGGAGTTTGCTCACAGAAGCAGAGGCAAGAAGGTTACTGTAATAAGCTGTTTGGTGTTTACTGTAATAAAATGTTTTGTGTGAGAAAGAGTTAAACGTGGAAATGACCGGGCTACTGCTCTGTAGCTCTGATCTTAAAGGTGGATCCAGAGAAACAGAGGCCGGCAGATTCGTTCCTCCTTCATGGAGCTGTTTTGTAATGATCAATTCCATCCTAACATCTGTATCTCAGAGTGGGCAGCACCTGAGTTAATGACAGAGGGAGCACTGCATTACTGGAAAAACAACAGTGCTTGTTTTGCTGCAAATGGCAGTGTTTATGGTTGACTGTGCTGCAGGTTGGTTTTGTTGTATGTATGTAACATCGACACATTGTCCACGGCGTAGGGTTAACATCGACACATTGTCCAAGGCGTAAGTTTAACATCGACACATTGTCCAAGGCGTAAGTTTAACATCGACACATTGTCCAAGGCGTAGGGTTAACATCGACACATTGTCCACGGCGTAGGGTTAACATCGACACATTGTCCAAGGCGTAGGTTTAACATAGACACATTGTCCACGGCGTAGGGTTAACATAGACACATTGTCCAAGGCGTAGGTTTAACATCGACACATTGTCCAAGGCGTAGGTTTAACATCGACACATTGTCCACGGCGTAGGGTTAACATCGACACATTGTCCAAGGCGTAAGTTTAACATCGACACATTGTCCAAGGCGTAGGGTTAACATCGACACATTGTCCACGGCGTAGGGTTAACATCGACACATTGTCCAAGGCGTAGGTTTAACATCGACACATTGTCCACGGCGTAGGTTTAACATAGACACATTGTCCACGGCGTAGGTTTAACATCGACACATTGTCCACGGCGTAGGGTTAACATCGACACATTGTCCACGGCGTAGGGTTAACATCGACACATTGTCCAAGGCGTAGGGTTAACATCGACACATTGTCCACGGCGTAGGTTTAACATAGACACATTGTCCACGGCGTAGGGTTAACATAGACACATTGTCCACGGCGTAGGGTTAACATAGACACATTGTCCAAGGCGTAGGTTTAACATCGACACACTGTCCACGGCGTAGGGTTAACATCGACACACTGTCCACGGCGTAGGTTTAACATCGACACACTGTCCACGGCGTAGGTTTAACATCGACACACTGTCCACGGCGTAGGTTTAACATCGACACACTGTCCACGGCGTAGGTTTAACATCGACACACTGTCCACGGCGTAGGTTTAACATCGACACACTGCCCACGGCGTAGGGTTAACATCGACACACTGCCCACGGCGTAGGGTTAACATCGACACACTGCCCACGGCGTAGGTTTAACATCGACACACTGCCCACGGCGTAGGTTTAACATCGACACACTGCCCACGGCGTAGGTTTAACATCGACACACTGCCCACGGCGTAGGTTTAACATCGACACACTGTCCACGGCGTAGGGTTAACATCGACACACTGTCCACGGCGTAGGGTTAACATCGACACACTGTCCACGGCGTAGGGTTAACATCGACACATTGTCCACGGCGTAGGTTTAACATCGACACACTGCCCACGGCGTAGGTTTAACATCGACACATTGTCCACGGTGTAGGTTTAACATCGACACATTATCCACGGCGTAGGTTTAACATCGACACACTGCCCACGGCGTAGGTTTAACATCGACACACTGCCCACGGCTTAGGGTTAACATCGACACACTGCCCACGGCGTAGATTTTACATCGACACACTGCCCACGGCTTAGGGTTAACATCAACACATTGCCTACGGCATAGGGTTAACATTGACACATTGCCTACGGCGTAGGTTTTCATTCAAAAGTATAAATTGGGTTTAACAGTAGTCATTTGGTCTGAAACTTATTAGTAATGAAAGGGAAAGGAGGCGAATACACTTCACAGAAAAATGGGCTAGAGAATGTAATGGACACCTGTACAGTGAACTGTGGAACTCACTGAGGTCACAATGATCTGGTCAATCTATGCTTCTGTGTGGAAATCAGTGCAGAGTCTACGTTGCTGTGAGCGTCTGTACTTCTGTGTTGTTTGGTCTGCATCACTCTGCAGTCACAGCCAGGAAAGAAACAAACACTGACACTGTTTTCCTGCCTTTGTTCCTGCTCCTTTCAGCGAGTTTATTTCAGAGACGACAGTTCAGTCGTCATCGCTGCCACATCTTCATACACACCATGAACTCCAAACAGACATGAGGGAATCTCTCGCCGTGAACTTGCTGCAGACTATAGTCTAAAGAGCTAGACACACGTATTTGTCGATTCAGATATTCGTTCATTGAGTAGTGCTTAGATTTTTCATTTTGAGATTCTGATATGTGCAAGGTTTTTTGGGGGGGTGAGTGGGTTTAAATTGAATGTTTAAAGCAGGCCTCGGATGTGGATTTACTGAAGTCACCACCCGCAGAATGTTTAAATATCCACAGAATATTACTGCCAAAGCTCCAAAGCCCTAAACTGGTATTTGGGATCGCCGTAGCAGTCTCTGTAGCATTATGAAGAGGAGTTCATATTTCTGGATTTCCTCGGTTATCGGTTATTTCGGTCACTCAGTACACAGTAGCTGCCGTCCCTCTCTCAATGAGAAACACTTGGCAAAGGCAGGTCTAAAGAGCCTGAGAAAGCGGAGTAGAGAAGGGAAGAGCAGAACGAGATGGGATTTTTAGACTATTTCATTTGAGACTGAGCTGAAAGGCTGTTCATTTAGGGTTTAAATAAACATAACGTAAATAAACAGTCAGAAGGCCAAACAGCTCCTGCCTCCGCCGTCCTCCTTCCCGAGGCGGCATGATCCTCACCGTGGTCCTATCTTCTATGAGACAGGCGGAGGTCAGTAAGATTCCAGTAAATTGGAAGCACAGGGTAGTGGAGTATGAGCGCCTATGAAGCAGAAGTGAACCTGTAGTCTCAGATTCAAAACAGTTCAATCTAATACAGCAGTGTCACGTCTGACTTCCACTCAACAGTGGGAGGAATACGTGAGGAGAAGGACCACTAAAGTCAGGCGAGAAACTCTGTTCTCTCCAAAAGTGGGTCAAAATGTAGCTCCAGGGAGAAAAGCAATAACCCTCTTGAAGTCAGAAAGAGTCAAATCATCTGAATTTCCTCTCGGTGGGAGATTCCCTCACACATTTCAGAACCAGAGGCTGGAGTCCTGAAAGAAAGTACAAAGCAGGTTCTGAAGTGAATAATCAGGTGCCTCCCACAGAAGGCAGACCGTGGTCCTGTACAGTAGCAGCACTCTGAAATAAAGCCCTCAGCACTGACTGTAAAACTCTGATAGCTGTAAACAGAGAGTAACAGAAAACACCACAGAATATCACCTGATTCACACGAGTTCCCCGCGAGCGATGAGGCAGGCGTTGACCATTCACACACAAAGAATTTGCATCGCAGCGTGCCCTGAAATGCCCAGGACGCCTCACCAAAACGTGAGAGTTGCGTCAGAAAGGCAAACACATGCGGGAGCAACAGAATGTGGAACAACCGCAACATTAAGTAGCATAACATTGCAGTCACTCAGAAACCTTGTTGGGTGGTGACCATGGTGGCCATTTTGAAGTCGGCCATTTTGGATCAAACTTTAGTTTTTTCAATGGGAAGAGGGTCATGTGACACATCAAACTAATTGGGAATTTCACAAGAAAAACAATAGTGTGCTTGATTTTAACATAACTTTATTCTTTCATGAGTAATTTACAAGTTTCTGACCACTTATAAAATGTGTTCAAAGTGTTACCCATTGTGTTGGATTGTCAATGCAACCCTCTTCTCCCACTCTTCACACACTGATAACAACACCGCAGGAGAAATGCTAGCACAGGCTTCCAGTATCCGTAGTTTCAGGTGCTGCATATCCCACTGAAAAAACTAAAGTTGGATCCAAAATGGCCGACTTCAAAATAGCCGTCATGGTCACCACCCATCTTGAAAAGTTTCCCCCCTCCCATATACTAATGTGCCACAAACAGGAAATTAATATCACCAACCATTCCCATTTTTTTAAGGTGTATCCATATAAATGGCCCACCCTATACTTTGTAAACACCTAGTTCACGAATGAACCAACAGAATTTGTCCAAAAGTTCTAAGAAATCAGGAACTCACAGTGTCACCAAAGTTTTGTTCCAACAACATCAATAGGTGTCTTCTTTGTAAAATAAATCAGGACTGTACTCTGATTCAAACCTTAGTGCATCCTCCATTGCTTCTATAAACACCGTTAAAGTGTTGATATTGAGGCTCTTTAATAAAGCAGACTTGTTCAAACAGGGACCGAGGTCCAAACAACCATTCTTCACAATCCACGATAAACGACAGAGTCCAAGGTGAACCGTATTCAGCAGAAAGACTGAATTATGCACTGAATCAATGCTGAAATGCCCAAGAGCACCGTCAGTGAGATTAGCTCACCACTCCACCTTAAAAGATGTCTTTCAAACCAGACTCTCTGACTCCTTGGAGGGAGTATCTGTTTTAGTCTCTGCTCTGATACAACGGCATGTCTCTAAAGCCTTCACACAAAACCAGTTTCAGCCGGTTCCAGGTACGTCTCCATTCATCTTGTAGAAGCAGATAAGCTCATTGTGGAGCTGCACCGTACAGTGTTCTTATTTCTCCACACACGTTGAGTCTGTTTTGCTGAGTTTAACCTCGTCTGTGCACTCTCACATAAACGCGGGTCCAGCGCTGTGATTGGACAGACTCAGATGAGTGGGCGGGGCCATTCAAAAGTCTCTGCACTTGACGTCAGAAGCGGCACCGGATCAGAACGCCTCGTTTTTTCCTGCGTTTTCTGATTTAGACAGCTCACAGAAAACTGACAGCGTGGTCTTGTTTCACAGTGTGTGTGTTGGTGGGTACATGCACCGAACAAGGGATTTTCCACAATTTATCCCTTTAAGAGGCAAGAGGAAATCAACCTCTCGCTTCAGATACAAAAAATGTAAATAGAAAAATTAAATCAAATAAAAAATAAACTTCAATAATACAGGCTGAGAAAAATGTGGAGCTATTAAGGAGCAATTACAGAGAAAACAGTCACATCAAGCAAAGAAGAATCGGCTGGATGCCCCCGTGCGGTTCTGTGTATAAATATAAACACCGTCTTTACTGAAGTCCCCTCTTTTTTCATCACCGCTCGTGTTGGCAGCCGGACCACACCGGGCCCGGTCCGAACAAGCACTGAAACAATAAATGCTTTTAGGCGCCGTCTCTCGTGCCGACAAGTTCCAGACAGAGTGTGACCTGACGGATGACAGCCTCGCCACCCACCGCTGAGATCCCCCTCGATATTTACGGCGCGCCCTGATTCTTGCACCACTCCCACTCCATTTGTAGGTCATTGCTCAGAGAAGGGAGGATGAATGAAAAAAGGTGGAGAGGAAAAACAGATGGAGACAAAGCCTACAGGACAGGGCTCTTTTTACGGCTGTGTGATGAGCAGCTCTGAGGCTTCATTTCCCTCATGTGATAAAAATAATGAGGGGTCACAGGATGGGCTCTGCCCCTAACAGTACTGGGCTAAGACACACACACACACACACACACACACACACACACAGGACAGAGGGATGGCAGACACAGCTCCCGGCAACAGAGCATGCAATTAGTGTTGATCGCTTCTGGAGAACAGGCCACAGTCACACAATACTTACACACACACACACAGCTGTGTCTGTCCCCCCACGTCCTCAGGGATACCCAATGATAAGTGGTCTTTAAAAAGAAAGCTGAGCCCCTCTCAGCCCCTGGCAAAGTCAGAAGAAGACTGGACACCAGCTCCACAGCCTCCCATCAAGTAAACAAAGCAATTCTGAGCACATGCCACCTTCAGGCCGATTTACGCATCTGCAC
The DNA here is from genome assembly GCF_029633855.1 of Hoplias malabaricus. NCBI lineage: Eukaryota > Metazoa > Chordata > Actinopteri > Characiformes > Erythrinidae > Hoplias > Hoplias malabaricus. The sequence continues at coordinate 19,673,992 of NC_089804.1, read as the reverse complement.
TGAATCAACTCAGAGTCAAAGCTGTGCCCTGTAGGAGTGCCCCTCACTACGATGCGAGTGTTTATACTGGTGTGTTTGGTCAGGGCTGAATCACAAATATCCTCCTCCACTCTGTGTAGTGCACAGTGTATGGTGTAGTAGTGTTAGTTTATAATCTTTGAAGTGCACTACGCAGGGAGTAGTACTGATCTAATTGAGCAGCAGGGAAGAAACAAATACAAAGCCCTGACATTGTATCCTGTGTGTTCCTGTTCCTCATTGTACTTTTTTTTTTTTTAGTTTTTCTGGGTTTTTTCTTTGTTTTCCCCTTGCTCCACATTTTTATTTGCTCCTTCCTCTGTTCTCTGCTCTCAGCTTGATCTATGGACCAATCACAGTCGTCACGGTCCTTGTGAAAACAATATGTCGTTACACTGCCTGGGAGGTGCACACAGAGTTCACGTCTACATGGGACCTACTCTTTGCTTGTGGCGGAGTGTTAACTCAGAAACTGGCCTTGGACAGCTCTGTTTTGAGCTCTGCCTACTTCAATAAACAGAAAACTGTCCTGGTGCCTGTTTACTGAGTCCCAGAGCTGTGAGATGTGGACAGATTACTAGCTCTGAAACCTTTACACGCTCCACAGAGCGGGACGTCGGAGTATAGGGTCTCAGACGCAGCTGGGACTAGGTGTCAGTGTAATGGTCATTAAAGACTCTGTGCTCTCTTCATCCATGAGAAACCAGGTAGAGAAGTGAAGAAGCGGGGCTTAATTGAGAGGTCCTTCTCACGTAGCGCTCCAGCTCTCCAGCACTGAGCACGCTGAGCTATAATGAGGTCAACAGGTCGAGGACTCACCCTTGTCTGTCCGAGTCGACCAGCACGCGCACCAGAATTCCTGTAACCGCCACCAATATGGGATAATGATCCACACTCTCCAGCCCTGCAAACACACACAAACAAACACAGCACGTTTACGTCTGAAAACACTTAGATTAGTCTCTCAGTGTTTCTCCACCCATTTTCCTCCTCGTAATTCTAGATTAACAGACAGATACTTTATCGATCCCAAAGGAACTGTAACAGCCAGCAGCAAAAATACAAGTTAGAATTCACATCAGACGGATAGTACCATTTAGAAAATGAGGAAAAATATAACTGCACCCTGTTTAGCTCTTGATACAGTGCAGTATTGTGTTGTAGAGGCTTAAATATGTAAGTATGTGCATCATTGGAACACAGAACGGACCAATAGAAATGCTTCAAATTTACTGGGAATAAAATCTTTTTACTTTCATTTTCACTGAAAGTTAAGAAGGTTTATGTGTGACTGTCTGTGAGGAATGTGGTGTGTTCTCTCTGTGTCTGTGTGGGTTTCCTCCGGGTGACTGTCTGTGAGGAGTGTGGTGTGTTCTCTCTGTGTCTGTGTGGGTTTCCTCCGGGTGACTGTCTGTGAGGAGTGTGGTGTGTTCTCTCTGTGTCTGTGTGGGTTTCCTCCGGGTGACTGTCTGTGAGGAGTGTGGTGTGTTCTCTGTGTGTCTGTGTGGGTTTCCTCCGGGTGATTGTCTGTGAGGAGTGTGGTGTGTACTCTCTGTGTCTGTGTGGGTTTCCTCCGGGTGACTGTCTGTGAGGAGTGTGGTGTGTTCTCTCTGTGTCTGTGTGGGTTTCCTCCGGGTGACTGTCTGTGAGGAGTGTGGTGTGTTCTCTCTTTGTCTGTGTGGGTTTCCTCCGGGTGACTGTCTGTGAGGAATGTGGTGTGTTCTCTCTGTGTCTGCGTGGGTTTCCTCGGAGTGACTGTCTGTGAGGAGTGTGGTGTGTTCTCTATTTGTCTGAGTGGGTTTCCTCCGGGTGACTGTCTGTGAGGAGTGTGGTGTGTTCTCCCTGTGTCTGTGTGGGTTTCCTCCGGGTGACTGTCTGTGAGGAGTGTGGTGTGTTCTCTCTGTGTCTGCGTGGGTTTCCTCCAGGTGACTGTCTGTGAGGAGTGTGGTGTGTTCTCCCTGTGTCTGCGTGGGTTTCCTCCGGGTGCTCTGGTTTCCTCCCACAGTCCAAAAACACACGTTGGTAGGTGGATTGGCGACTCAAAAGTGTCCGTAGGTGTGAGTGTGTGAGTGAATGTGTGTGTGTGTGTGGGTGAGGGTGTATTCCCACCTTGCGCCTCCAATAAATTAAGACAAGCGTGTTGGCCATTTTTAAATACTATTTTAACTGTTTTATCCAATTTTTGTAGTTAATGTAGTTACAAAAGCATCAAAATAATGCTGCAGAAGAGTTAAATACATCAGGGAAGCATGTGTTCATGCAAATTTCATCCTGACCAACATGATTTTCAAGCCCATTCTTCTCAGCAATTACTTGAAAAATCGCCGCTCTGCCACTCTGTTCAAACTACCCCACCCCAACACACACACACACACACACACACACACACACACACCATCAAAAAGCAATTTGCAGAACACCTGATTCTTGAATACTGAGCAGCGATCTGGAGAACAGGCTTCACAAAATTGTCAGGAAGCCTGTGTGGCTTCACCACAATGAGTCTGTCACTCTCTGTAGGAAAATTACGCTCGTCTCTTTCAGGCTCAGGGACCGACATTGGTCTCCACTTAACTACAATGAGATCGCTGAAGTGGAGAAGAGTGTTTTAGTACAGTTTTGTAGAACATGGATTACTATTAAACACAACAAGGGGCTTTTCTTCAGCCTCTAAATATAAACAAGATGCAAGAAATGAATCTGAATCATCAGGAACGCTTTATATTTTCAAACACGAACACACACCACTTCTCCTAAGCTCTTGGGATCTGACCATGTTCACCACTCCAATAAAATATGGACCATGTCCAAACGACTGTAGGCATCCCTCGTACTGTGTGGACTCAGCTGTTCGGACAAGCACCACACACAGATTTGAGGATCTCAAAATAAATTGGGACTCTGGAGGAGCCAAATACCAGCTTAATGTCACGTCTCAGTTCTCAGCCACAGGGGGTCAGACCCGAGCACAGCTCAAGGAAGGTCTTTTCCTAGAATCTAAGATTCTTGTTCTGGATTATCATTATACGATTATTGTAAAGTCTGTTGATGGTGGAGTGGAGCTGTGTGAGAGTTAACGCAAATTTATATATAAATAAACCGACTGAGCCATCACAGGTATCAGGAGCCCTGGTTATTATCACCACCAACAGAAGGCACCCAAAGCCTAGCGTGGAGAAGAAGGTGGGGGCCCAAACTGTGTCCAAATTCATCCCCTGCACTGACATCACTTCCCCTAGTCATAATTGTGTGTGTGTGTGTGTGTGTGTCTGTGTGTGTACTTCCCTTAACCATAAGTGTGTGTGTGTGTTCACTTCCCCTAATCATAAGTGTGTGTGTGGGCGTGTGTGTGTGTGTTTACTTCCCCTAATTATAAGTGTCTGTGTGTGTGTACTTCCCTTAATCATAAGTGTGTATTGTGTGTGTGTCTGTGTGTGTGTGTTCACTTCCCCTAATCATAAGTGTGTATGTGTGTGTTCACTTCCTCTAATCATAAGTGTGTGTGTGTGTGTGTGTGTGTGTGTGTGTTCACTTCCCCTAATCATAAGGGTGCGTGTGTGTGTGTTCACTTCCCCTAATCATAAGGGTGTGTGTGTGTGTTCACTTCCCCTAATCATAAGGGTGTGTGTGTGTTCACTTCCCCTAATCATAAGTGTCTGTGTGTGTGTACTTCCCTTAATCATAAGTGTGTATTGTGTGTGTGTCTGTGTGTGTGTGTTCACTTCCCCTAATCATAAGTGTGTATTTGTGGGTTCACTTCCTCTAATCATAAGTGTGTGTGTGTGTGTGTGTGTTCACTTCCCCTAATCATAAGGGTGTGTGTGTGTGTTCACTTCCCCTAATCATAAGTGTCTGTGTGTGTGTGTCTGTACTTCCCTTAATCATAAGTGTGTGTGTGTGTGTCTGTGTGTTCACTTCCCCTAATCATAAGTGTGTGTGTGGGTGTGTGTTCACTTCCCCTAATCATTAGTGTTTGTTTGTTTGTGTGTGTGTGTGTTCAATTTCCCTAATCATAATTGTGTGTGTGTGTGTGTGGTGTTTTCACTGCCCCAATCAATAGTGTGTGTGGTCTAGAGATTCATCACGTTCTTGGAGACAAAATAAAATAATGTCCCCATGATGTGTCTCATTAGGTTTTAAGCTGAAAATTAAGGCTAGAGTTAGGGTTGGGTTTAGGTTTATGTTCAGGTTTAGGTTCAGGTCTGGAGTTAGTGCAGTTGTAGTTAGGGTTAAGGGCAGGGTAAGGCTCCATGAAATACATGACAGTCTTTGTAATTTCCTCTTAAACCACAAAAGCCTCTGTGTGTGTGCGTGTGTTTTCACTGCCACAGATGGATTTAAATGTAGAGTCTAAATGTCTTTGTGCCACTGTACAATGACGTTAAAAGCACGTTTCCCCAAATCAGAGTCTGAAAATTTCTGTACAATGAACCATTTCACATCGCTCTGCTCTGAATGACTTTGAATTTCTCAAGCACCGAATTGTGAGGAAACGAGCGAAGGCTGTGGAAACGAGTCCGTACACATCCATTACTCCTCCATCATGAAAAAGCACAGCTCTCCTCCTCCACACAGCTCACCACACACAGAGCGAAGAAGGGTGACCCAATGTCATTCATTATGGATCGCGTCATTCTACTTTGTGGAGTCTGATAAATCGCCCCTCTGCGCCGAGGACACCCTCACTACCCTCCGGACAAATTGAGTTATGATTTTACTCTCGCCCATTGTCTCTTTCCCTCCCCATCCATCAGCACACACCTGTCCCACTCCCCAAAGACCCGCCGAGGGTTTGGACGTGGAGCGATACAGAAAGGGCTTAGAACGGGAGCGAATTAACACCGGCTGATGGATAACAGATGAGAGAGAGAGGAAAGGTCAGTTGGCTTTACTCAAGGAAACGCAGCGATCATAAATTCACCCTCAGAGTGAAGCTCCGCCTCATCTGCATTACAATACACACAGAGACAGTAACAACTAACGCAGGAATTACAGAGTACAGTATGATACATGTGTCTATTCTTATTATTAAATTGATTTATCTTCTCAATTGTGGTGCTTGTACAAAATTATACTCATAAGAGTCTGTGTTTGTGTGTGTGTGTGTGTGTTCACTTCCCCTAATCATAAGTGTGTGTGTGTGTGTGTGTGTGGGGGGGGGGGGGGTTCACTTCCCCTAATCATGAGTGTGCTTGTGTGTGTGTGTGTCCACTTCCCCTAATCATAAGTGTGTGTGGAAAGAATTAAACCAACACATTCTCTCTCTCTCTCACACACACAATCACACTCACTGGAATAATGGAGTGGTTTTATTCTGATATTAGGAGGATTTTGCAGCAAAAGCCACAGATAAACAGCTTTTGAAATGTCATTTTTACAGAACGTTTACACAGTTCTGTGTCCACACTCAACACTAAGTGTGCGCTACAGCGATGTAAAGCCCCCCGGACACTGGGGACGTGGAGATGAGCAGAGCGCCTCGTGTCCAGAGCCTGAGTGTTACCTGGGAGACGAAGGTTGACCACCCGGTCGAAGAGGTTTCTCTCTGCAGTCACTCTATTCAACACCTGGTTCAGCAGCTGGAGGAGAGAGAGAACACAAAGGCTCTTGTTATTAAAAGCACACTCGCTGCACTCTCGCTGACGGAGCCGCGGCGTGACGTCTCTCGCAGCTATTGTCCAGCCATCAGCGCACGCTTTCAGAGTGGAAACGGAGCGACGGGAGCGAGCGCTGACTCTGAGAATAAAGAACACGTCTACAGTCTACAATGCATTTACCTGGAACATTAGTGAAAATCAGAGCGGGATCTAATCGTTTAAATATTTCAGGGTTCCTTCTTTATGTGATAGTCTGCTTTAAATAACCCTTTAGATGCCGAATGAATTTAGAGCCCTGTGAAATCAAATTCTAATTAGTTTTTCACCATTTAGACTTTTTAGGTTTAAATGTTGTTGTTAGGGCGGCACGGTGGCGCAGTCACACAGCTCCAGGGTCCTGGAGGTTGTAGGTTCGATTCCTGCTCCGGGTGACTGTCTGTGAGGAATGTGGTGTGTTCTCCCTGTGTCTGTGTGAGTTTCCTCCGGGTGACTGTCTGTGAGGAGTGTGGTGTGTTCTCCCTGTGTCTGCGTGGGTTTCCTCCGGGTGACTGTCTGTGAGGAGTGTGGTGTGTTCTCTCTGTGTCTGTGTGGGTTTCCTCCGGGTGACTGTCTGTGAGGAGTGTGGTGTGTTCTCTCTGTGTCTGTGTGGGTTTCCTCTGGGTGACTGTCTGTGAGGAGTGTGGTGTGTTCTCCCTGTGTCTGCGTGGGTTTCTTCCAGGTGACTGTCTGTGAGGAGTGTGGACAGGGAGAAGGTGGAAAGAGGCAAGGACTTGATCACCACCGCTGACCATTAACTGGAGAGTGATGTGGTTAGGGGCTGAAACACCGTTAGAGCGATGGGTACCACGTGAGGATACTTCCTCCTGACCAAGGCTACATCCATCAGGAACAGGAGCACACGGGCGTCTTTGATGGATCACAAACTCGTTTAGTTTACGGTTAAATATAAAATGGAAACAATCAGATCTAATATTGGTATTGAGAATTAATATTCGCAAACGACAGCGAGTATTCAAACCTGTAATATATTCCCCAGTCATGCCCTGGTAGAAATGATAATACGTAATTAGAGACAGATTCTACGAATGAGGCAACATCGGGTTTTATTTTTTTTCAGTGGCCACATCGGTACGTCCTGTCTGCTATGATTAATCCATTCTTTGCTTGTGCATACACATACACACACACACACACACACACACACACACACACACACGCCTGGCACGGCAACATGAGGGGAATTAGCTGTTGATGAGGGGTGAATTACAGCGAGTGAAGGAGGGGTGAGTGAAGGGGAGATGATTGTGGAGCAAATCATTTGTTGATGATAAAGTGAGCTGGGTTCAATCAGCACTTAATTAAAGATAGAACGCAGGAACAGAAATGGTCTGAAGGCGCACACGTAAACACACAGATGGGGCTGTCTGAAGACGTCACGGGAGATACAAGTGTTCCCTAGATACGTAAAGCCTTATAAAACCCAGAAACATAAATATAATCACGCACTGACACGGCTCTGAGAGGTCAGGACAAACTCCAGTCTCCGAGAGAAGATTCATTAGTGTGTCACTGCGGTTGAGATATTCATGTCCCATGTACAGGACACTCCAGAGACAAAACGCAGCACGCAGATGCACCTTCTTCTAAAATGATTAAGGGTTTCAGAGTCTGAGGGCCGCGACTGACCGCTCGCCTTTACCCACCTGAGCCAGCCTCCGCAGCAGCAGCTCGGCCGAAGGCCGGTTCCAGTCCAGGAAGATCTCAGGCACCAAAGTGACGGTCATCTCCAGCACCCGCAGCAGGCTGACGGACAGATCGAAGCAGGTGGCGCACACCTTCAGCTGCCTGGTGTCCACAAAGTTGCGCTCCGGACGCTCTGCCGCCTGCTGGATCTGGAACAGGAAACTCATCACTACAGCTGCAGGGGGAAGAGCCAATGCCTCTGAGCCGACACACGTTCCACTGACTTCAGAGACATTAGGGATAAACTTAAGCAGCAGCTGGGAACATTGGGGGGACATTTACCAGTTTAAGATTAACATAAAACACCGAAAAACGATATCTTTAATGCAGGGTCTTAAATTACCAACTAAATAATGTTTAAGGATTTTATTCGTGGTCAAATTACACAGAGGTGGACACACACTTTACAGATGTCAGATCACATGCTGGGTTTAACATACTGTTAACAAAGGAACACACAACTAATAAAATGTGTCATAACTCTTGGTCACTTTATAATGTCTATGTTTTTCAGTTTATTGAAATAAGAAAATAAACACTAACCATTTACGAATATATTTTATTTAAAAACAAAAGCAAATGTGACCTCTCTCTGTCCCTCTGTCAATCCTCTGAGAGGAAAAGAGCTGAGTGACAGTTTTACTGAACAGGCTTGACTTCAGCCTTGGGTTTTCAGGAAAAAACGGAGAAATCTCGCTTTGTGGAACACACACGTCATATATTTACGTTAATTTCAACATAACAAGCCTGCAACACACACACACACAGCGATATATGACGTAGATAAATGTGATGTATTTTTATAATTGAATTCCCTTTGCTCTGAGGATGTTCATTAACTGGTTCAGCTGAGTAAGAGTCTAGACCTGGACTCTGTGGGAGCGGGGCTGAATGAGCACTGCCTCTGGAAATGCTTCGCTGTAATAAAGGAGACACCCGGCCTCTCCATTTTACAGGAAGCTAATGGAAACACATTCAGGGGCTAAAATGCAATTTGCAGTTTGGAGCCTGAGAAAGCGTTTTATATCCTGATCTTTACCGACGCCAGCAGCAGCCCGGAATATTGATGATATTTTCCATTAACTGCACCAACAAACACGACGGCGAGTCCTCTCCTCTTTATAAACCACATGCAAATCAGGCAGAACACTGCACTTTTGTGGCAGAGGAAAGTTTTTCATTTCGTCCTCCATCTATTTTGTGTATGGGGCCGGCTGGAGTCCTGCGGGGAGGAGTGTGGAAGCGGAAACGGTGTGAATTCGATGAGAGAGAAGAGTTGAGAGTTTCTAAACTGGATGCAAACAAACTTTTATTGCCACACCATTGTCTCCGTGTGAGAGACCTGGGTTCGAGTCGATGTCTGGGCAAGCCGTCTGTGCTACACATGTAAGAGTCCTTAGGCAAGACTCCTAACACTGATTTGGCCTAGTTGTAATACCAGTAACAAAATGGCATAAATGTAAACGTAAACTACAGAAACTAAGTAGAACACATAGAACACGGGCGGAATATGACAGTGGATGGGGTTGGACCCAAGGGCAGACCGTGTATTAGAGAGAAAGCTGTAATCGAGAGTACGTATATACACCCCTGATTCAGGGGTCTGGGCCCTCCATTTTGATTCAGCAGTTTCACATCTGAGGGGCCCTTGTTTTCTTGCAACAGCAGGAAAAATGAGTTCTCAGAGGCGTGTTTTGTCAGCTCTGTTTTCACTGTGACTCTTGGTTGGTGGTGTATAGTATCTCCAGTTTTGCTGCAACTCAGTGCTCCTTCTGAGTGAGAAAAGCCCAGTGTAGCCACAGATTTACTCTTGAAAGCTAAGCGAGCTTCCCTTTCCAAAATACAAAATACTCCCTCAAACATCCAGCCCCACAATAACACAACAGCCCAACAACAACCCTGTGTTGGTACAGAAATGTGCTGTGAATGTCCTTTAGTCTCAGGCCACACCAGCTCTGTTTACCAGGAGCAGTTGGTAAACACTAAGCCCATCTCTCTGTAGATTGCTGCCTCTTAATTCAAGAATCGTCAGAGATGAAAGGCAGCCGCTGAGAGCTCGCTAACCTTCGGACCAACAAATCCGACCTTCAAAGCTCAATCTGCAGCGAAAGTGCAGGGTCGGCTAGTGGCTCGGCCTCGAACGCAAAGGTGTTAAGAGCTGGTAGATGGGCTGGCAGGAGAGCACTTCCCCAGATCCCCTGCCGGAAGTTAATTCCCTGCCATTATGGAGCAGGGAGCCTTGCTCTTTCCTACCATCGCCCTGGGGAACCTAAAGCCCACATCACTAATAACAACACTACAGGAAAAAAGAGGGCGAGCGCAACCAGAGCCAGAGCTGGGTCTTTTTTCACTTCTGAAAATCCACCTACTGCCCGCACACCTTCCACCCTGGGATCAAACTGTAGCTGTAGAAGGACAGGAGAGAGGAATGAGGAGAAGTTTGAGGATGAAGGTGCGCAGCCACCGGGGGCTGCTGGCATAATTAAAGGGGGTAATGTTTAGTGAGGCGGCACATACGTGCGGGCGGCTCCAGGGGCTGGTGACTCACAGGAAAAAGGGTAACTTATTTGTGGAATACATATTCAGAACAGGGCAGAGCGGTTGTTTTCTTCGGGATGTGGTGGATGTGGTGGTGGTGTATAACAATTAGACGATCAGTTCACGGAAAATAACGAGTGGATTTAGGTGCGCGAGCGTAAATCTGGATGTGACACAGCTGTTGCTTAATTGCAGGTACGGACTCTCCGCTGCAGCGTCGGCTGCGATGCAAATATCAACATTGCTATGACTAAGCCATTTGTATGCAAATAACGCTGTTTAAAATGTGAATGACTAAGCCACTAATGCAACCAGTGACAGCATCAACAATACTATCGATCAAGACTAGAGTGAATAATTTAAAGGTTGAGAGTGAGTCAAGTTCTGCAACAGAAGAGACATTTCCATGTGACTGTGTTTGTCGACACTCTGGAATGTTTCTGAAAGCACAATAGCATCTGGCAGCTTCAGTTTGCATCGATCACGTGGTAGAGCTCACACTCAGCATCTCAGGGGCCAGAGCCTGGTGTGTTTGTGTGTTACCTCCTGGATCATGCCGATGAACTCGGAGAAAGCCCAGTTCAGCTGGTTAAGGACGCTGTTGAGGAAGCTAGCAGCCATGTCTTTGTCCTGACTCAGGAGCTCTGCCATGTGCCTCTGGAGCAGGAGCGATGGACAAGGCTCTGTGGAGAAAAAAAATTATTGTTTCACAATAAACACACATGAGCATTTCCACTGCTGGACTCTACTCATATTTTCTGCTTCTCCACCAGGTGAATCAGGCCCTGGTTCTGGAAGCGGGTTCTTGTTTAGTGGCTGTTCTCTCGTGGTTCAGAGCGAGTCGAGTAGGGACTAAACTGTGGCGTGTAAACCTTGCAGAGCGCTGATTGTCCAGAGAGAGTCGTCACTCTATGCCACGCAACGCAGACGACCAGCACCAACTCTCCATCTGTAAAATCTCCAGCTGCAGCAGAGATCACGTTTGTTTTTATCCGACTCACGACGGCAGCTCGTAAAATGACGCCGTGGTCTTTTGAAGAGGTTCAAACGCTCCTTGGATCGGTGGCCGACGAAAGAATCCAGCGAGAGCTGGACGCTGCAACAAGGAAGGAACAAACTCTACTGATCTGTCTGAACTGATAACGGAGATGTGTTCAGTCTCAAACAACAACAATACGCCATTACACCATGAGTAAACACCGCTTAATGTTACCGCCACCATTGTTGTGGTTTCCAAAGACCACTGTTCCCCTTAGAGACAGGGTGTAGAGACGACACCGGGAGCTGTGAACGGAAGTAAGAGTAGGGACCAAGCTTTTCCACTACATGGTGCCTACTCTTCTCAACAACAACATCAACCTCATAGGTGTGACACCAATAAACAACATCTTACATATGCATGAGCAGGCCCAACATGTCCCAAAAATAAAGCCCAGTGGATCCTCAAAGCCTCAGTAACTCATCAACCACAACAGTCTCACAGGTGTCTCAGAGCTGAGTGTTTATCCTGTATCATTTCTCCAAGAGCTGCAGTCAAGAGCTCGGAAATATCTTCAAAGCTTTGAGGCATAAAATACTTTATAATCTCAGGACCTTGTTGAACAGATGACACGGTTTCTGGCTGTAGTTAATAAATGATATCAGCCTTATAACACATTTCATATTCCAGTCACATCCTTAACTTGAACAGATTGTGATGAAACTCGTGAGCGAAAAAAACGTGCACAAAGATCTGTGAAAACATCCTGCCGTCTGGAGGCAGATCAGAATTAAACCAAAACGATCCCGTTTCTATAATCAGCTGTTACCTCTCTCTCTCTCTCATTAGGCCTATAATCCTAATTACCCAGTAATGAGTGAGTGATGAATAGCACAAGCCACAATACATCTTCGCACAACAAAAAGGGGTCAAATGGGAACAATGCCACCTCCCACGGAACAATAAAACATAATGATGCTGCCATTTGGTGCACAGAGCTGCACCTGCCACAAAGAAATCAGGTATCAGTCAACAGCCTCATCTCCAGCCTCTCTCTGGTCTTTTGTGTTTGAAAGAAAGGATGTCCGGCATGCAAAGAATGCTGGGTAATTCAATAGCTTGTCTATCAGTGCGTTGGACATGTGAAAAGCCTGGGAGACCCGTGCAAAAAAGGACACCGCACACTCTTTCAGTCGTTCTGAAAGGAGCTAATCAGTTGACAGGTCGGATCAGAGCTGTAACAGAGGAATAACCTTTACATGGCTCTCAATGGCAGCTTGGACAACGGGGTTTAAAGGGCAAGGTGAAGCGCACACACACACGATCACAGGAGCGACTGACGGAGAAACGGAGGATGGGCCACTTGTCTGAAACGGGGAAGGAAGGATTGACTGTGAAATGGAAGTCGATGCCAGGTTTATCCACTCTGATACGTCCTCAGAGGCAGAGAGTGCGTGTTCTTCCACAAGAGGCAGCCCGAGGTGGGCAATTATTCTATTCACCTGTCTGCTGTCTGAACATTTTGAGGCGAGGGACTACATGTCTGTGTCCTGCGCGGGAGCCGGGGGTTAACCAGCGGGAGCAGGATGACATTAACATGCAGGAAAATCCCTGTCTATTTCTGCAAAGAAAATAATTAGACAATAACACAATCACAATTCACATGTACAGTACGAGTCAAATGTTTGGGCATGCCCACTCAGGGAGGGTTTCCTTTGTTTTGGGCCATGTGTGTGTTTTTGTAGCAGTACTGCGGACTGGAGGGAGCGGGAGGGAGCAAGCGATAGCTGGCTGGAGTCTATGTTGGTGGCAGGAGCGGGACAAACGCTGCTGATTTTTGGTGGGAGGAGGAGGGAGAGGAGAGTGTAGCAGCAGCAGGAACAGAAAAATAAATGTCCAGCACAGA